>NC_048587.1:60064473-60411973 GCF_013265735.2 Oncorhynchus mykiss
TGAAAGGACAACTGCACTCCAAAGTGCTGCAATCCAGCATTGGCACACTATCCCCAGCGTGTGTGTGTGTGTGTGTGTGTGTGTGTGTGCGTGTGTGTGTGTGTGCGTGTGCGCGCGTGTGTGTGTGTGCGTGTGCGCGCGTGTGTGTGTGTGTGTGTGTTTCATTCTCCTCTCCTTTTAGCTCTCTCTCTTCTGTAAAGATACAGTTTCACTCTACAGTCTTATTCTGGATCACCAGTCCTTAGTGTTTGTTGTCCGTACTCCTACCTCTGGTCGGAGGCTATGGTATGGCCACAGTGTGTTGCATGCATGTTCACTAGTCTCAAATAGCCCCAGTCGCTCTACATCTACCCTGCTTCTCTGGCAGCATCATTTCTGTTGATCAGTCTTTCTCCCAATCTGTTTCTGCCCTGCGACACCCAGCACCAGAGTAGATGTTCCAGTCAGGACCAGTCATCAGTAGGTGTTCCAGTCAGGACCAGTCATCAGTAGGTGTTCCAGTCAGGACCAGTCAGTATGTGTTTCAGAGCAGGTGTTCCAGTCAGGACCAGTCAGTAGGTGTTTCAGAGCAGGTGTTCCAGTCAGGACCAGTCAGTAGGTGTTTCAGAGCAGGTGTTCCAGTCAGGACCAGTCAGTAGGTGTTTCAGAGCAGGTGTTCCAGTCAGGACCAGTCAGTAGGTGTTTCAGAGCAGGTGTTCCAGTCAGGACCAGTCAGTATGTGTTTCAGAGCAGGTGTTCCAGTCAGGACCAGTCAGTAGGTGTTTCAGAGCAGGTGTTCCAGTCTCCCTCTCTCCCCCACTGACTGTCTCCCTCTCTCCCCCACTGACTGTCTCCCTCTCTCCCCCACTGACAGTCAGTAGGTGTTTCAGAGCAGGTGTTCCAGTCAGGACCAGTCATCAGTAGGTGTTCCAGTCAGGACCAGTCAGTATGTGTTTCAGAGCAGGTGTTCCAGTCAGGACCAGTCAGTAGGTGTTTCAGAGCAGGTGTTCCAGTCAGGACCAGTCAGTAGGTGTTTCAGAGCAGGTGTTCCAGTCAGGACCAGTCAGTAGGTGTTTCAGAGCAGATGTTCCAGTCAGGACCAGTCATCAGTAGGTGTTTCAGAGCAGATGTTCCAGTCAGGACCAGTCAGTAGGTGTTTCAGAGCAGGTGTTCCAGTCAGGACCAGTCAGTATGTGTTTCAGAGCAGGTGTTCCAGTCAGGACCAGTCAGTAGGTGTTTCAGAGCAGGTGTTCCAGTCTCCCTCTCTCCCCCACTGACTGTCTCCCTCTCTCCCCCACTGACTGTCTCCCTCTCTCCCCCACTGACAGTCAGTAGGTGTTTCAGAGCAGGTGTTCCAGTCAGGACCAGTCATCAGTAGGTGTTCCAGTCAGGACCAGTCAGTATGTGTTTCAGAGCAGGTGTTCCAGTCAGGACCAGTCAGTAGGTGTTTCAGAGCAGGTGTCAGCAACACCAGATGGGGCCAGAGTGACCCCTGCAGGTAGAGCTGTGTCACTGCAGCTACCAGCATGCTGAGGAAACTCTGTTTCCCCTGAAAACGCTTTTACCATGACAATTATTGACTGACTGTCTCCCTCTCTCCCCCACTGACTGTCTCCCTCTCTCCCTCACTGACTGTCTCCCTCTCTCCCTCACTGACTGTCTCCCTCTCTCCCCCACTGACTGTCTCCCTCTCTCCCCATTGACTCTCCCTCTCTCCCCACTAGTTTTCTCCCTCTCTCCCTCACTGACTGTCTCCCTCTCTCCCCATTGACTCTCCCTCTCTCCCCACTAGTTGTCTCCCTCTCTCCCTCACTGTTACATCCCTGTTAGTGATCATTTCTCATTTCCAAGATAATCCATCCACCTAACAGGTGTGAGATATCAAGAAGCTGACTAAACAGCATGATCATTACACAGGTGCACCTTGTGCTGGGGACAATAAAAGGCAACTCTAAAATGTTAAGTTTTCTCACACAACACAATTCCACAGATGTCTCACGTTTTGAGGGAGCATGCAATTGGCATGCTGACTGCAGGAATGTCCACCAGAGCTGTTGCCTGAAAATGGATAATGTTAATTTCTCTACCATAAGCTGCCTCCAACGTCGTTTTAGAGAATTTCATGCTTGTCTAAGATAAATTCAGAGTGGCTACTCATCATATATTATTTCAGTAGAGGTTTTCTGTAAACGAGTGCAAATTGACGATGTCATCCTCAGAGTTAGCTACAGTTCTTGGTAGTGATTATGTCGACAAAAGGACTCTATAACAAACTAGACTGTTCCATATCAGAACTTAACCTCTCTCTCTCTCTCTGTGTATGTGTGTGTGTGTGTGTGTGTGTGTGTGTGTGTGTGTGTGTGTGTGTGTGTCAGCCCACCCCAAGAATCCACCACTATATAATATTTATTCAAATCAGGCCCAAGCACAGCCCCCATCATCCAAGGGACGTCTAGAGGAGAGACGTCTAGGGGAGAGACATTAGCATGTAAAACATTATCTAGAGTGTATAGCAGGGGGAAAACATGCTTTATTGTCACATACACCGGATAGGTGCAGTGAAATGTGTTGTTTTACAGGGTCAGTCATAGTAGTATGATAGGTGTTGTTTTACAGGGTCAGTCATAGTAGTATGATAGGTGTTGTTTTACAGGGTCAGTCATAGTAGTATGGCCCCCATGGAGCAAATGAGGCATGACAGACGTGTCTATCAGTTTACTAGCATCATTACATTACCACAGAAAAACCTTCACACAAGGTGTTAATCAGTGGCGGCTGGTGGGAGGAGCAATAGGAGGACAGGATCATTGTAAAGGCTGGAAGGGCATGAACAGAACGGTATCTAACATAGGGAAACGTCATGACTACGTTCCGCTGACTCCACACCAGCTTTTACATTGACCCCGTACTCCTATAGCTCCTCCCACCAGCCACCACTGGTTTTAATGCTAGTGTTTACCCATAACTCCCCTCCCATTTCCCACTACATCACATTGTCTTCAGCTAATGACGAGGACCTCACCTTTAATGTGTCAGACACTTAACCTACATGTTAAAGGGATGGTTCATACAGATGACTAAATGACATACTGGTTTCCTTACCCTGTCAGCAGTCTATGGACTAGATATGACAGCAATCCATGCTCTGGTTTTGTTTACCTAGCCACTGTTTCAAATGCTAACTTTTTTAGCATTTGTGGCACAAATCCAAAGGAAGACAATGGTACCTAAATTAACATTTTCGCAATTCATGCCCAAATCAAAGTCTCGAGCGCACATAAAATGATGAAGAGCACACTCATAATAAAACTGACTTACTAAGCCTACCTGTGAGAATGCATATTTTATAGTGGACATCTACTGCAATGTAATTCTGCATAGAATAATGATTCATTAATGATGATGATGTTAAAAGAGACAGCATACAATATTTATTAGGTCCTTTAACATAAAGTATCTCATAAGTATTTCACAACCTACTGTAGGGGATGTACCAGAAATAATGGTGTGAAGACAAGCAGATAGAATGAAGATGAGAGAATTGGCTGAGGCCTGAAGGCTTACGTTAGCTCCCTGGGCTGATGCCTAGGCTTTAGCTTAGTGGGTTAACATTATCTAGTAGCATGAAGAAGACCCAGGTTTGAACCCAGTGAATCACAACTGAGGTTAAATGGTTTAAATGAATGTACGTGATATCTACATGTAGGCTGCTGTAGTGTTTTACTCCAGTATACAGCTACTGTAGTGTTTTACTCCAGAATAGAGCTACTGTAGTGTTTTACTCCAGAATAGAGCTACTGTAGTGTTTTACTCCAGTATAGAGCTACTGTAGTGTTTTACTCCAGAATAGAGCTACTGTAGTGTTTTACTCCAGTATAGAGCTACTGTAGTGTTTTACTCCAGTATACAGCTACTGTAGTGTTTTACTCCAGAATAGAGCTACTGTAGTGTTTTACTCCAGTATAGAGCTACTGTAGTGTATTACTCCAGTACAGAACTACTGCAGTGTAGTACTCCAGTACAGAACTACTGCAGTGTTTTACTCCAGTACAGAACTACTACAGTGTAGTACTCCAGTGCAGAACTACTGCAGTGTAGTACTCCAGTACAGAACTACTGCAGTGTTTTACTCCAGTACAGAACTACTGCAGTGTAGTACTCCAGTACAGAACTACTGTAGTGTTTTACTCCAGTACAGAACTACTGTAGTGTTTTACTCCAGTACAGAACTACTGCAGTGTAGTACTCCAGTGCAGAACTACTGCATTGTAGTACTCCAGTACAGAACTACTGCAGTGTTTTACTCCAGTACAGAACTACTGCAGTGTAGTACTCCAGTACAGAACTACTGTAGTGTTTTACTCCAGTACAGAACTACTGTAGTGTTTTACTCCAGTACAGAACTACTGCAGTGTTGTACTCCAGTACAGAACTACTGCAGTGTAGTACTCCAGTACAGAACAACTGCAGTGCAGTACTCCAGTACAGAACTACTGCAGTGTTTTACTCCAGTACAGAACTACTGCAGTGCAGTACTCCAGTACAGAACTACTGCAGTGCAGTACTCCAGTACAGAACTACTGCAGTGTAGTACTCCAGTACAGAACTACTGCAGTGTTTTACTCCAGTACAGAACTACTGCAGTGTAGTACTCCAGTACAGAACTACTGTAGTGTTTTACTCCAGTACAGAACTACTGCAGTGTTTTACTCCAGTACAGAACTACTGCAGTGTCGTACTCCTGTACAGAACTACTGCAGTGTTTTACTCCAGTACATAACTACTGCAGTGTTTTACTCCAGTCCAGAGCACCTCCGTGATTTCATACTAATGCATCTACATTAGATATGGCTCACATTCATTTAAAGATAATCACTAACCAGAACACTTCTCATTATGATGAGCAGCTCCTGTCTGCTTTTGTCTTGGACATATTCTGGTAACTAGCGAGGCTTCCACATCACAGTGAGATCACGGCACCCTGCCGAGCTGGAACATAATTGCTGCTATTTAGGACAGTAATTGGACCATTTGCATAAAATATGTTGAAAATATCACTAAGATCAGAGAAGTCTGAAGTGCAACTGTGAATTTGAATGAAACTATAGAGAAAGAAAAATCCGGAAAGAGAAAGAAGGAGAAATAGAGAGAGGGAGAAAGAGAAATGGAGAATGTTACACATTAATGTTAGCTCACCGAGACATGTGTAAGGAAAGTTATTGGAGAGCCAAACAGATTTCAGCACCTTTGATAGCTCCCAGCACCAACAACACAAGTGACTGAAGGATCAAATGCATGGACAGACATTCAATATTGTTTCACAGTGAAACGTTACCTCACTGAGTGTGAGCTAATATAGTTATGGTGAATTCTGAATTATGTGACAAGGTAGAGATGATATGATATACAGCGCCATGGCCTGTATTCTTTAACCATCTCAGAGTAGGAGTGCCGATCTAGGATCAGGTCCCCCCTGTCGATATAATCTAACTTATTATTATGTAAAAGGGTAGACTGATCCTAGATCAGCACTGCTGCTCTGAGACGCTTCATGAATACGGGCTCGGGAGGCTTGGCTTGGTCCTAAGGGAGTGAGTTGTTCCATATTCTGTCAACAGAGGGTGCTGTAGTGTATGATAAACTGGAAACGGAAGGCTGTCGGGTGAAGTTTCAGCCAGGTCACCCCGTGATACAGGTCAGGATTAGACTCTATCTGTCTATCCATGTCTGAGGACGTAGGGAGATGATGTCGTAACCGGTCACTAGGGGCATCGGTGAGCACCGTTACCAAGTAGCTTTCAGATTTGGTAGGGTGGTAGGGTGGTAGGGTGTTGTGATTTGGTAGGGTGGTAGGGTGTTGTGATTTGGTAGGGTGGTAGGGTGTTGTGATTTGGTAGGGTGGTAGGGTGTTGTGATTTGGTAGGGTGTTGTGATTTGGTAGGGTGATAGGGTGGTGTGATTTGGTAGGGTGTTGTGATGTGGTAGGGTGTTGTGATTTGGTAGGGTGTTGTGATTTGGTAGGGTGTTGTGATTTGGTAGGGTGTTGTGATTTGGTAGGGTGGTAGGGTGGTAGGGTGTTGTGATTTGGTAGGGTGTTGTGATTTGGTAGGGTGGTAGGGTGTTGTGATTTGGTAGGGTGTTGTGATGTGGTAGGGTGTTGTGATTTGGTAGGGTGGTAGGGTGTTGTGATTTGGTAGGGTGTTGTGATTTGGTAGGGTGGTAGGGTGTTGTGATTTGGTAGGGTGTTGTGATTTGGTAGGGTGGTAGGGTGGTAGGGTGTTGTGATTTGGTATGGTGTTGTGATTTGGTAGGGTGTTGTGATTTGGTAGGGTGTTGTGATTTGGTAGGGTGGTAGGGTGTTGTGATTTGGTAGGGTGTTGTGATGTGGTAGGGTGTTGTGATTTGGTAGGGTGGTAGGGTGTTGTGATTTGGTAGGGTGTTGTGATTTGGTAGGGTGGTAGGGTGTTGTGATTTGGTAGGGTGTTGTGATTTGGTAGGGTGTTGTGATTTGGTAGGGTGTTGCGATTTGATAGGGTGTTGTGATTTGGCAGGGTGTTGTGATTTGGTAGGGTGTTGTGATTTGGTAGGGTGTTGTGATTTGGTAGGGTGGTAGGGTGTTGTGATTTGGTAGGGTGGTAGGGTGGTAGGGTGTTGTGATTTGGTAGGGTGGTAGGGTGTTGTGATTTGGTAGGGTGGTAGGGTGTTGTGATTTGGTAGGGTGGTAGGGTGGTAGGGTGTTGTGATTTGGTAGGGTGTTGTGATTTGGTAGGGTGTTGTGATTTGGTAGGGTGTTGTGATTTGGTAGGGTGGTAGGGTGTTGTGATTTGGTAGGGTGGTAGGGTGTTGTGATTTGGCAGGGTGTTGTGATTTGGTAGGGCGGTAGGGTGTTGTGATTTGGTAGGGTGGTAGGGTGTTGTGATTTGGTAGGGTGTTGTGATTTGGTAGGGTGTTGTGATTTGATAGGGTGGTAGGGTGTTGTGATTTGGTAGGGTGTTGTGATTTGGTAGGGTGGTAGGGTGTTGTGATTTGGTAGGGTGTTGTGATTTGGTAGGGTGTTGTGGAAGGGGATGGAGGATGGGTGTCTGCATCAGCCTCTGATGCAGAAGGTTGCATGTTTGAATCCAGCGATAGAAAGTTCATTTTGTTTTAAGCCTGTCCCAAACCTTAACCCTAACCGTAAAACATGCGGTGTTAATGCCTAAACTTACTCTTAAACACTTTTGAAGTTGACCCAAGATCAGAGTCTAGTGGAAACATCAACGTACTCTAAATAGAAGCATCACATTCTGCCAGGCAGCAAACTGACCCAAGATCAGAGTCTAGTGGAAACATCAACGTACTCTAAATAGAAGCATCACATTCTGCCAGGCAGCAAACTGACCCAAGATCAGAGTCTAGTGGAAACATCAACGTACTCTAAATAGAAGCGTCACATTCTGCCAGGCAGCAAACTTAAATAGGAACCTCCATAAAATGTAACTTCCAGACCTGAAGATAAGACGGAACATCTGTCCATAATCAGCGTTTGATGTGTTGAGCATATTGTCCGTTATCTATGTCCTACTCAATAAAAGATGGGACACAAAAAAAGGCTAATATTCAGATTCACACAGTAAATCAGGGGAGGCAGCAGAGGACAGGAGACGATCCTTCTCCCCACAGTCTGTGTGCTCGATTTTGTGTGTGTGTGTGTGTGTGTGTGTGTGTTTGTTTACGTGTGTGTGTGTGGTGTTTGTTTATGTGTGTGTGAATGATAGTATCTGTGACACGGGCTACAGGGACGTGTCCTTACCTGTCCTCATGATGGCTGTCCCTGTCACAGAGCCAAATCCACTCCCTGTCTGTCAGGTTGAGGAGTCCCACACCACCTCACGTCACCTCTCACTGACACTCTCTGTCTCAGTCTGTAGTTCCTTATCTCCCGACAGAACACACAACCCTACTGTATTAGCTACGCTACATCATGCACCTTTTTATGGAGCATTTGTTAGCATCCCCATTAGCTGCTGCCAAGGCTCTTCCTGGGGTCCACACAGGGTTAAAACAGTGACATCACAACAGCCTACATCATCAATAAAACTATACAACATCAATACATTACTCTAATATTACACACTGACAATATAAACTCCACAATATTACAACGTGTTAGAGGGGGTTAGAGTTGGTGTTTTAGAGTGGGTTAGAGTGGGTGTTACAGAGTGGGTTAGAGTTGGTGTTTTAGAGTGGGTTAGAGTTGGTGTTTTAGAGTGGGTTAGAGTGGGTGTTACAGAGTGGGTTAGAGTGGGTGTTACAGAGTGGGTTAGAGTGGGTGTTTTAGAGTGGGTTAGAGTTGGTGTTTTAGAGTGGGTTAGAGTGGGTGTTACAGAGTGGGTTAGAGTGGGTGTTACAGAGTGGGTTAGAGTTGGTGTTTTAGAGTGGGTTAGAGTGGGTGTTACAGAGTGGGTTAGAGTGGGTGTTACAGAGTGGGTTAGAGTGGACGTTACAGTGTGGGTTAGAGTTGGTGTTTTAGAGTGGGTTAGAGTGGGTGTTACAGAGTGGGTTAGAGTGGGTGTTACAGTGTGGGTTCGAGTGGGTGTTACAGAGTGGGTTAGAGTGGGTGTTACAGAGTGGGTTAGTGTGGGTTAGAGTGGGTGTTACAGTGTGGGTTAGAGTGGGTTAGAGTGGGTGTTACAGTGTGGGTTAGAGTGGGTGTTACAGTGTGGGTTAGAGTGGGTTAGAGTGGGTGTTATAGCTCCTCCCACCAGCCTCCTCTGCAGAAAAAATATAGTATCATAGTAAACTACTACTGAGTTCTCATGCTAAACCCCTCTAACTATCACTCTGCATCTCATCCTGTAACTAAACCCCTCTAACTGTCACTCTGCATCTCATCCTGTAGCTAAACCCCTCTAACTATCACTCTGCATCTCATCCTGTAACAAAACCGCTCTAACTATCACTCTGCATCTCATCCTGTAGCTAAACCCCTCTAACTGTCACTCTGCATCTCATCCTGTAACTAAACCCCTCTAACTGTCACTCTGCATCTCATCCTGTAATTAAACCCCTCTAACTATCACTCTGCATCTCATCCTGTAACTAAACCGCTCTAACTATCACTCTGCATCTCATCCTGTAACTAAACCCCTCTAACTGTCACTCTGCATCTCATCCTGTAACTAAACCCCTCTAACTGTCACTCTGCATCTCATCCTGTAACTAAACCCCTCTAACTGTCACTCTGCATCTCATCCTGTAACTAAACCTCTCTAACTATCACTCTGCATCTCATCCTGTAACTAAACCCCTCTAACTGTCACTCTGCATCTCATCCTGTAACTAAACCCCTCTAACTGTCACTCTGCATCTCATCCTGTAATTAAACCCCTCTAACTATCACTCTGCATCTCATCCTGTAACTAAACCTCTCTAACTATCACTCTGCATCTCATCCTGTAGCTAAACCCCATTATAACTGTCACTCTGTAGCTCATCCTGTAACTAAACCCCTCTAACTGTCACTCTGCATCTCATCCTGTAACTAAACCCCATTAACTGTCACTCTGCATCTCATCCTGTAGCTAAACCCTTCTAACTGTCACTCTGCATCTCATCCTGTAACTAAACCCCATTATAACTGTCACTCTGTAGCTCATCCTGTAACTAAACCCCTCTAACTGTCACTCTGCATCTCATCCTGTAACTAAACCCCATTAACTGTCACTCTGCAGCTCATCCTGTAACTAAACCCCTTTAACTGTTACAGCTCATTACAGCTACTGTATCTGTCTCTCTGAGACAGTTATTACTGTATCTTTAAATAGTCATATACTGTATCTGTCTGTTTGAGACAGTTTATCTGAGGCAGTTTGTCTGAGGCAGTTTGTCTGAGAGAGTTTGTCGGAGGGAGTTGACACTGAGGACGTAGGAAGAAGTAATGAGTTCTGTGATGTGATGAGGTCTTTGACCCATGACTTGCAGAGCTGGTGTTGTGCTGTTAGGCCTCACTCTGGGCTCTCACTCCCTCTCTCTCTCTCTCTCTCTCTCTCTCTCCCTCTCTCTCTCTCTCTTTCTGGTGTTGAGCCTGTCTCTGGGCTGGAACAGGAAACAGCTTTCCCTCTCACTGTAACTCACCACCAGTGACTCTCAAAGAGGCTCTGCCCAATCAGAGGATTGGATATGCTTATGTTCTCCCCCTCTGAGTATGTGTGTGTGTGTGTGTGTGTGTGTCTGTATGTACACTAACGTTCAAAAGTTTGGGGTCACTTAGAAATGTCTTAGTTTTTAAAAGAAAAACACATTTTGGTCCATTAAAATAACATCAAATTAATCAGAAATGCAGTATAGACATTGTTAATGTTGTAAATGACTATTGTAACTGGAAACGGCAGAATATGGAGGAAGATCAAACCCATCCACACACAAGCCTCCAGGTGACTACACACACACACACACACACCTCAACACTCCCCTGTTGTTTTTCCTCCTCCTCCTTGCCTCAGCATCCTTTTCAAGCACTATTCCGAGACGGCGAGGGGATGAAAATATAAGAAGTGCTTTTACTTTTCATCCGTGGTTATTAGCCTCACAAGGCAGACTATGGGAAGTGAACCGTTTTTCCAGGTCAACGCTACCTCATCTACTGTAACTCTACCGGACAACATTACTACATTCTCCCTGATAAATACACATCATATCAGCACCTGTAGTTGCTATCAACAAATGAGACATAAATGCTATAGTATAATACGTTTCAATAAATGACATGTTAACTACATGTTAGCTAGGCATGGCTAGGCAAGGGGCAATCTGAGATTGGTACAGTACATCTATTTGTTTTCCTTTGAACATTGTCTGATATATACCCTTTGATTGTCAAAGAACAGAACTGCAGCCTAATGAGCTTGTAGTTTCATTCCTCATCAGAACCCAAAATATCAGCTTGTTTTACTCTATTGTTTGTAAACAATGCAATTGTAAACAAACACTGTATAGCCTCAAAAAGCCTTAAAAACGATCATTTTGATATCATGGAAGGTCAGTCCTTGCATCCATAGATCTGTCTAGGAATTTGATTGGTTACGTTTCTCCAGCCAGATCCCTCTGCTATTCAACAGTGGCGGGGGACTGCTATTGTGGTTTGAACGGCAGATTGCCCCTTTAAATGCACATATATTTGTCCATACAGTTTAATCACATCGCTGTCCTAGACATGGAAGTAGAAAGATAATAGCCTTTCATTCCTGACTATTTCACACTATAACCGTGGGATTTTAAACCTATTAGCTCCATCCAGAGAACATTCCCTTCTGACTCCCTTTATCTGGGCGCCAGCCCCCTGTGTGTCCGGGTCTTGGTCAGGCGGCAGGGACATAGCCAATGGGGAGAGGTGTTGGCCTGGGAGAGGTGTTTATGTTCAGTTTATGTTCACGTATAATCCTCTCAACATTTTGTGAAGCATCCAGAGAGCTCATTAGAGACCTGGCTGGGAGTGGAGCTGTCTCGCTCTCACTGGGACTCAAGAGCAGCACAGCCCTTAATAACACCTGTTTATATCTAAAGAGAGAGAGAGAGAGAGAGAGGGGGAGGGGTAGAGAGAGAGACAGAGAGGGGTAGAGTGAGAGCGAGAGAGAGAGAGGGAGAGGGAGAGAGAGAGAGAGAGAGAGAGAGAGGGAGAGGGGTAGAGAGAGAGAGAGGGGTAGAGAGAGAGAGAGAGAGGGAGGGGTAGAGAGAGAGAGACAGAGAGGGGTAGAGAGAGAGAGAGAGAGAGAGAGAGGGAGAGGGGTAGAGAGAGAGAGAGACAGAGAGGGGTAGAGAGAGAGAGAGGGAGAGGGAGAGGGACAGAGAGAGAGAGAGAGAGAGGGGAGAGGGGTAGAGAGAGAGAGAGAGAGAGACAGAGAGGGGTAGAGAGAGAGAGAGACAGAGAGGGGTAGAGAGAGAGAGAGAGAGAGAGAGAGAGAGAGAGAGAGAGAGAGAGAGAGACAGACAGACAGACAGACAGACAGACAGACAGACAGACAGACAGAGAGACTGAGAGACTGAGAGACTGAGAGAGAGACTGAGAGACTGAGAGAGAGAGAGATTCAGAGTCCTCAGTGAGTGATGACTTCTATAACTCCTGACAGTTTCCTCCTTTCTGATTAACGTCAACTTCTCCAGCCCAACCAAGGCTCACAGGAATAGGACTGAGATCAGAGGGAAAGTGAGATGTTATTTACGGAGGCAACACACAACACATGAAGGCAATACACACAAATACACTCATGCACACACACTCACATAAAAAGACACACACACACACGCACATACATCATCATCAAATCATTTAAATGTTATTTTTCACATAGGCAGAATACAACCTTACTGTGAAATGCTTACTTACAAGCCCTTAACCAACAATGTAGTTCAAGAAATAGAGTTAAGAACATATTTACTAAATAAACTAAAGTAAAAAATAATACAAAGTAACACAATAACACAACAATAATGAGGGTATATACAGGTTGGTACTGAGTCAATGTGCGGGGGTACAGGTTAGTTGAGCTCATTTGTATAAGACATTATAGCTCATAGAAATGAGAGGGGAAATTAAATGTATTCTTGGTAGGCAACAGTCTGTCTGTATGTCTGTCTGTCTGTCTGTCTGTCTGTCAGTCTGTCTGTCTGTCTGTCTGTCTGTCTGTCTGTCTGTCTGTCTGTCTGTCTGTCTGTCTGTCTGTCTGTCTGTCTGTCTGTCAGCCTGTTTGTCTGTCTGTCTGTCTGTCTGTCTGTCTGTCAGTCTGTCTGTCTGTCTGTCAGCCTGTTTGTCTGTCAGCCTGTTTGTCTGTTTGTCTGTCTGTCTGTCTGTCTGTCTGTCTGTCTGTCTGTCTGTCTGTCTGTCTGTTTGTCTGTCAGCCTGTTTGTCTGTCTGTCAGCCTGTCTGTCTGTCTGTCTGTCTGTCTGTCTGTCTGTCTGTCTGTCTGTCTGTCAGCCTGTTTGTCTGTCTGTCTGTCTGTCTGTCTGTCTGTCTGTCTGTCTGTCTGTCTGTCAGCCTGTTTGTCTGTCAGTCTGTCTGTCCCGTCGGAGAGAGAGCTGGTTTCTGATTGTATTAATGACCTCACAAAACACCCTTGGGAGTGAAGCTGCATGGAGGAAACCAATTACAGCAATCACTAGTCCCTTTTAATGAAATTAACAAGACATGATGCTCGACAGGGCTGCATCCCAAAGGGAACCTATTCCCTAGCTAGTACACTACTTTTGAGCAGAGCGCAATGGGGCCTGGTCAAAAGTAGTGCAATTTATAGGGAATAGGGTGGCATTTGAGACACAGCCCAGCTTTTATATTGATCTTTACACGATCTGAGCTATTGCATGTGAAACAGTTACACACTGTTTTACAAGTCAATGATGTATTGTATATGAGTCTAAATGCTGTGGAGAATGCTAGTCTATAGCAGGAGTCTGTAATCTGTTGTACAGCCCATTCACCCTGCTACTGTAATGGTGTTTGGGTGTAAACAGGGTCTAGCTCGACCAGATAAACACTGTTCTATATAAAAGCTCTTGGCTGGTTTTCTAATGGGGTCTTTCTGTGAAAAACACAGTGCAGGATCAGTTTTTCCACACACACATGCAGGCATGAGCATGAACGCAGACACACATGCAGGCATGAGCATGAACGCAGACACACATGCAGGCATGAGCATGAATGCAGACACACATGCAGGCGTGAGCATGAACGCAGACACACATGCAGGCATGAGCATGAACGCAGATACACATGCAGGCATGAGCATGAACGCAGACACACATGCAGGCATGAGCATGAACGCAGACACACATGCAGGCATGAGCATGAACGCAGACACACACACACACACATACACACACACACAATAACACCCCGACATGCCAAACCTGTAGCCTGCAAGATGATGACGTGAGTGACTCTCTCTTATTGGTTCCTGACGGTGTTTATAGTGTGTTTACATTACCCATCAAACATCCTGTACAGATCTCTCTCCCTCTCTTCCCTCTCTCTCTTCCATCACCTCTCACACTCTTTTTTGTAGTAATCACCTCTTTCTTTCTCTCCCTGTCTCTCTTCCCTCTCTTTCTCTCTCTCTTTCTTTCTCCCACTCCCTCTTTTTCTCTCTCTCTCTCTCTCTCTCTTCCTCTCTCTCACATTTCTCTCCCTTTCTCTCTTCCCTCTCTTTCTCTCCCTTTCTCTCTTCCCTCTCTTTCCCTCTCTCTCACATTTCTCCCCCCTCTCCCTCTCTCTCGCCTCATCCTACTCCCTCTTTTTGTCTCTCCCTTCCTCTCTCTTTCCCTCTCACCTCCCCCTTTCACTCTCTCTATCTCCTCATCCATCAGCTCTCATCCTCTGTTTCTGTCTCTTCCCTCTAACCCAAACACAGACCCTGACACTGACGCACGGGGAGCAGTGGAAAATGGTAGAAACTGTCCAATCAATTATATTAGTGGGAAGAACTGGTAAAGAGAGGACTGGGGGAAGAGTGGACTGGGGGAAGAGAGGACTGGGGGAAGAGAGAACTGGGGGAGGAGAGGACTGGGGGAAGAGAGGACTGGGGAGGAGAGGACTGGGGGAGGAGAGGACTGGGGGAAGAGAGGACTGGGGGAGGAGAGGACTGGGGGAGGAGAGGCCTGGGGAAGAGAAGACTGGGGGAAGAGGGGACTGGGGGAAGAGAGGACTGGGGGAAGAGGGGACTGGGGGAAGAGAGGACTGGGGGAGGAGAGGACTGGGGAAGAGAGGACTGGGGGAAGAGAGGACTGGGGGAAGAGAGGACTGGGGGAGTAGAGGACTGGGGGAAGAGAGGACTGGGGGAAGAGAGGACTGGGGGAGGAGAGGACTGGGGGAAGAGAGGACTGGGTGAGGAGAGGACTGGGGAAGAGGGGACTGGGGGAAGAGAGGACTGGGGGAAGAGGGGACTGGGGAAGAGGGGACTGGGGGAATAGAGGACTGGGGGAAGAGGGTTTGGAACGGAACATGCTCTTCATGCACTAAGGACTCTTTTCCAGTGGTGTAGGAAATGGAGAAATGGTGTGTAAGAAAGGCAACAGTGAACAGTAGTTACAGTAGTTAGTAGAGCGAGACATTCATTTCCTTGAACCTCGAGCCTAGCACTTGGTGAAAACGTTGTGTCTAGTGACAGTCTCTTCAAGTAAATGTTAGGACAGATTTGATTCTGGGTTCCAAGGTAAGTGAGTTGGGAGAGAGAGGATTGGGGAAGGAGGGGGTTAGAGTGTCTGGTGTGTTTTTGTAGAGTTCTGCGTATCTCTGTCCCAAATGGCATTCTGTTCCCTATATAGAGCACTACTTTCGACCAGGGCCCATAGGGGGAAGAAGGAATGAATTAAACAAATCTATGGATCGAGCTTCAAGGTCCAGATTTGAATTTGAGGAATATAGGGTGCCATTTGGGACACAACACCTTGTCCTAGTTATCAGATCAGGGGATCCTAGCCTGTTCAACACCTTGTCCTAGTTATCAGATCAGGGGATATGAGCCTGTTCAACACCTTGTCCTAGTTATCAGATCAGGGGATCCTAGCCTGTTCAACCCCTTGTCCTAGTTATCAGATCAGGGGATCCTAGCCTGTTCAACCCCTTGTCCTAGTTATCAGATCAGGGGATCCTAGCCTGTTCAACCCCTTGTCCTAGTTATCAGATCAGGGGATATGAGCCTGTTCAACACCTTGTCCTAGTTATCAGATCAGGGGATATGAGCCTGTTCAACACCTTGTCCTAGTTATCAGATCAGGGGATCCTAGCCTGTTCAACCCCTTGTCCTAGTTATCAGATCAGGGGATCCTAGCCTGTTCAACCCCTTGTCCTAGTTATCAGATCAGGGGATCCTAGCCTGTTCAACCCCTTGTCCTAGTTATCAGATCAGGGGATATGAGCCTGTTCAACACCTTGTCCTAGTTATCAGATCAGGGGATATGAGCCTGTTCAACACCTTGTCCCAGTTATCAGATCAGGGGATTCTAGCCTGTACAACCCCTTGTCCTAGTTATCAGATCAGGGGATATGAGCCTGTTCAACACCTTGTCCCAGTTATCAGATCAGGGGATTCTAGCCTGTACAACCCCTTGTCCTAGTTATCAGATCAGGGGATATGAGCCTGTTCAACACCTTGTCCCAGTTATCAGATCAGGGGATCCTAGCCTGTTCAACACCTTGTCCTAGTTATCAGATCAGGGGATATGAGCCTGTTCAACACCTTGTCCCAGTTATCAGATCAGGGGATATGAGCCTGTTCAACACCTTGTCCCAGTTATCAGATCAGGGGATCCTAGCCTGTTCAACACCTTGTCCCAGTTATCAGATCAGGGGATTCTAGCCTGTTCAACACCTTGTCCTAGTTATCAGATCAGGGGATCCTAGCCTGTTCAACCCCTTGTCCTAGTTATCAGATCAGGGGATTCTAGCCTGTTCAACCCCTTGTCCTAGTTATCAGATCAGGGGATCCTAGCCTGTTCAACCCCTTGTCCTAGTTATCAGATCAGGGGATTCTAGCCTGTACAACCCCTTGTCCTAGTTATCAGATCAGGGGATCCTAGCCTGTTCAACACCTTGTCCTAGTTATCAGATCAGGGGATCCTAGCCTGTTCAACACCTTGTCCTAGTTATCAGATCAGGGGATCCTAGCCTGTTCAACCCCTTGTCCTAGTTATCAGATCAGGGGATTCTAGCCTGTACAACCCCTTGTCCTAGTTATCAGATCAGGGGATATGAGCCTGTTCAACACCTTGTCCTAGTTATCAGATCAGGGGATCCTAGCCTGTTCAACCCCTTGTCCTAGTTATCAGATCAGGGGATCCTAGCCTGTTCAACACCTTGTCCTAGTTATCAGATCAGGGGATTCTAGCCTGTACAACACCTTGTCCTAGTTATCAGATCAGGGGATCCTAGCCTGTTCAACCCCTTGTCCTAGTTATCAGATCAGGGGATTCTAGCCTGTTCAACACCTTGTCCTAGTTATCAGATCAGGGGATATGAGCCTGTTCAACCCCTTGTCCTAGTTATCAGATCAGGGGATATGAGCCTGTTCAACACCTTGTCCTAGTTATCAGATCAGGGGATATGAGCCTGTTCAACCCCTTGTCCTAGTTATCAGATCAGGAGATCCTAGCCTGTTCAACACCTTGTCCTAGTTATCAGATCAGGGGATCCTAGCCTGTTCAACCCCTTGTCCTAGTTATCAGATCAGGGGATCCTAGCCTGTTCAACCCCTTGTCCTAGTTATCAGATCAGGGGATCCTAGCCTGTTAAACACCTTGTCCTAGTTATCAGATCAGGGGATCCTAGCCTGTTCAACCCCTTGTCCTAGTTATCAGATCAGGGGATATGAGCCTGTTCAACACCTTGTCCTAGTTATCAGATCAGGGGACCCTAGCCTGTTCAACACCTTGTCCTAGTTATCAGATCAGGGGATATGAGCCTGTTCAACACCTTGTCCTAGTTATCAGATCAGGGGATATGAGCCTGTTCAACCCCTTGTCCTAGTTATCAGATCAGGGGATCCTAGCCTGTACAACCCCTTGTCCTAGTTATCAGATCAGGGGATCCTAGCCTGTTCAACACCTTGTCCTAGTTATCAGATCAGGGGATCCTAGCCTGTTCAACCCCTTGTCCTAGTTATCAGATCAGGGGATCCTAGCCTGTTCAACCCCTTGTCCTAGTTATCAGATCAGGGGATCCTAGCCTGTTCAACACCTTGTCCTAGTTATCAGATCAGGGGATCCTAGCCTGTTCAACCCCTTGTCCTAGTTATCAGATCAGGGGATTCTAGCCTGTTCAACCCCTTGTCCTAGTTATCAGATCAGGGGATCCTAGCCTGTACAACACCTTGTCCTAGTTATCAGATCAGGGGATATGAGCCTGTAGAATCTAGTGAAGAGGAAGAGTCTAGCCAGTGAATTATTCAGAGTGGCTTCTTTTAGTCATGTACACACTCCCCAACAGATTTTACACACGCGCACGCACCGGAGCACACACACGTGCACACAGACACACAACCATACATACATAGGCACACACACACACAACCATACACACATAGCCACACACACACGCAACCATACACACATAGCCACACACACACACAACCATACACACATAGCCACACACACACACAACCATACACACATAGCCACACACACACACAACCATACACACATAGCCACACACACACACAACCATACACACATAGCCACACACACACAGACAGGTCGTCAGTACAACCTTTCTGGGGGGGGGAGTTTGAGGGTCTCTATTGGAATGTAACATTATAGTTACATGGGGGAACTAATATGAGAAGAGCACACACACACACACACACACACACACACACACACACACACACACACACACACACACACACACACACACAGAGGTTATCCTCAGTCAGTTGGTCTGAGCTGCCATTCAGCACTTCTACCTGCCCTGGGGAGAATGATGCATGTCAGTCGTTGTGAATGATGTGTGTGTCAGTCGTTGTGAATGATGTGTGTGTCTGTCGTTGTGAATGATGTGTGTGTCTGTCGTTGTGAATGATATGCGTCAGTTGTTGTAAGTGATGTGTGCCAGTCACTGTGGATTGTGTGTGTCTGTCATTGTGAATGGCGTGTGTCTGTAGTTGGGATTGATCTGTGTCCGTCGTTGTGAGTGATGTGTGTTAGTTGTTGTGAGTTGTGTGTGTCAGTCATCGTATCCTCCAGTGGGTTTAGGAAGAGCATTATGAAAGATAATGGGTGGAGGTGGAGTGGTTATCAGCAGGGTATTGATCAAACATGTTGAGGAACAACAAGGATAATATTCAAACTTAGATTCTAAAGTTGAATATGGGCTAAGTACAATTTGATTGATTTGATTTATAAGGTGTTGCTACTTAGGCAACCCTAAACTAAATGCTTCTTTGTCAACTTCAATAGATCCCACTACTAGTAATAACACAATGTTAGAATGGCAGGTGTATTTTTCAACCAGAGCAAAAGACAAACCAATTCCAGTGGGATAATATAAATCAGTATAATGTGCTTTTATTTTCTCACACTGTGTAAAATCGGTGCACTGGATAAAATATTATGCTTAAACAGTCTCATAGACTAGACGTAACATATTAAATGTAAATCTGGGACACTCAAATTAGTATGATGTGTAATGTTTGGCATGATTAAGATAAGACAGATGGCTACTTAGGGCAAAAACGAAAGTAGGGTGGTTGGTCGGGAGTTTAACACGAACGTCTAACAACCCAAAGGTTGTAAGTTCAAATCTCATCACAGACAATTTTAGCTAATTAGCAACTTTTCAACTACTTACTACTTTTGAGCTACTTTGCATGTTAGCTAACCCTTCCCCTAACCTTAACCCTTTAACCTATCCCTAATCTTAACCCTAACCCCTAACCCCAGCTAACATTAGCCAGCTAGCTAACGTTCACCTCCTAGCCACCTAGCTAACGTTCACCTCCTAGCCAGCTAGCTAACGTTCACCTCCTAGCCACCTAGCTAACGTTCACCTCCTAGCCACCTAGCTAACGTTCACCTCCTAGCCAGCTAGCTAACGTTCACCTCCTAGCCACCTAGCTAACGTTCACCTCCTAGCCACCTAGCTAGAATTTGTAACATATCATATGTTTTGCAAATTCGTAACATATTGATTGTACATTTTGCAAATTCGTAACATATTGATTGTACATTTTGCAAATTCGTAGCATATTGATTGTACATTTTGCAAATTCGTAACATATTGATTGTACATTTTGCAAATTCATAGCATATTGATTGTACATTTTGCAAATTCGTAACATATTGATTGTACATTTTGCAAATTCATAGCATATTGATTGTACATTTTGCAAATTCGTAACATATAATACGAATTGTAATTCGTAACATATAATACGAATTGTAATTCGACATCACAAATTAATACCTAGGACCATGCCCCAGGACTACCTGACATGATGACTCCTTGCTGTCCCCAGTCCACCTGGCCGTGCTGCTGCTCCAGTTTCAACTGTTCTGCCTTATTATTATTCGACCATGCTGGTCATTTATGAACATTTGAACATCTTGGCCATGTTCTGTTATAATCTCCACCCGGCACAGCCAGAAGAGGACTGGCCACCCCACATAGCCTGGTTCCTCTCTAGGTTTCTTCCTAGGTTTTGGCCTTTCTAGGGAGTTTTTCCTAGCCACCGTGCTTCTACACCTGCATTGCTTGCTGTTTGGGGTTTTAGGCTGGGTTTCTGTACAGCACTTTGAGATATCAGCTGATGTACGAAGGGCTATATAAATACATTTGATTTGATTTGAATACAAACCATACGAAACGTAAAATAACATACTAAATTAAGTGTCCTAGATTTACATACAGAATAATAGGAAATGCTCTGAGACCAGCTTGGCGAAAATTGCATTTTTCCAAGACTTTCTATTGAGAAGGAAAACTGCCTCCCCATGCAAGCCTTGTGTCTTCATATAACCCTTGAATAGGACGAGTAGGCTACAGTATATTTTCCCTCTACATCAGCCCCAGTCTCATCAGATCACTCACACTATCCCTGCCACTCCAATGTACAGCAGTTACACCGCTGCCTGCCGTGATCGATCCTTCCTCACATCTCCAAGCTGCAACCGGCTCTGAGTCACCAACCACCTGCCCCCGGAAACCGCGCTTCGGGAGGTCTGGTGGGTTGGCAGCGGGCACTGCACGTCTGGCTCGGGACGTACAGAGGGGCCCGGGGGGGGGGAGAGATAATACAAGTGAGGGAGATGGTGGATGCCTACGGTACGCGTGACGTGGCAAATTGCAGCAATTGCCTCTACTGTTTAACATGTGAAGAGAGAGAGAGAGAGAGAGAGAGAGAGAGCCCAGCCTCACGCGCTGGCGGGATACTGCAGAACCGGGGAAGGGAGGGAGGGAATGAGGGAGGGGAATCGAATCAGAAATAAACGACTGAGGGAGATTTGAGGAACGGAGGGGACGAAGGTGGATGCACGAGAGGTAGCGAAAGACTGCGGAGCCGAGAGAGGACGAGAGAGGTAGCGGAAAACTGCTGAGGTTTCGAGAAGAGTAAAGACAAGAAGCATCAAAAGTCCCATAGTCGGTACCCCACCAGATTCAGGGATGTAGCCGAAGAGGGGAGAGCTCAGCCTTTCCGAGCTCATCACTATGAAGAAACATTCGGCCAGGGTTGCCCCGCTGTCCGCTTGCAACAGCCCGGTGCTCACCTTAACGAAAGTAAAAGGTAGGGAGAACTCTGTTCTGTGACTTGACTTCGGTCTTGTTTAAAGCCTGATATGGCATTCGTCTACCTAATATGTGTAGCCTATTTTACATTCACCCTTGAAACCTAAATGTTGCCGTGTCCAAGGTTAGGCTTGTAAATCAACCAGAAAATAGGCATAGCCCATACGTTTGGTGTTGTGTGACTGTGGCAGAGAAACTTGGGTCAGTCAGGGGTGATGAATGGTGTTGGTGAAAGAGTTATCCGCTTAGAGGCACCGATTAACTTTTATAAATGTACCGTTGCGTGCCAAAACGCTTCGGAGTACCAACGGAATGAACCCCCCTTCACGGCAATTAGGGATGCGTTCGGGAAGACTTTATCTTAATAGACCATCAACGCTTCTAATTACACATTTACTACCCTGGAAAAATGTCTAGATCATGATGGGAGATAATGTTGTTACAGTCATTTATTCGAACAATCTCTTCTTTCGCTGTATTGTTTAAAAGCCAGACTGTATTTCGTTCTGCACTTTCAAAAATGTAGTTAAGAATTAATTTCTCCCCAACATCATCTGCATAATCGTCACTAATTATAATAACACCCCCAAAAATTATTTGGCGAACCTGTAAAATGCAAATCAGACAACAGATGTATGGCCAAAAAGTAGTTTTGTCCTGCAAAATGCATCGGGCCATTGAAGTGTTGTGCTGCTTGTCCATCATGAGTGAGTGCATGGGGGAGCGTGAAGCTGTTATTGTAGCAGAACAGGGCAGGGACCGACACCCCGCCACACACACACACACACACACACACACACACACACACACACACACACACACACACACACACACACACACACACACACACACACACACACACACACACACACATACACACACAATATCTTTAAATGGACAGGCCCAATGGGATAAAAATGGTTGTCTGGCTATCCAAACTCCTTGCTCCGGCCCAGTGACTCTGGATCTGAGTCCCTCCCCAACGATTTCTAGAACCCAAACACATTCTAACCATTCTGACTGGTCACAGAAACGAACACACCGAGACCACACGTGGCTTAAGCGCCATTTTGAAAATGTGTAATTGGCTTTGATACTCACCACAAACAACTTCAAAGATGTAAACCTTTATAACCCTACCAGTAAACAGGTAGTACACCTTTATAACCCTACCAGTAAACAGGTAGTAAACCTTTATGAACCCTACCAGTAAACAGGTAGTAAACCTTTATGAACCCTACCAGTAAACAGGTAGTAAACCGTTATAACCCTACCAGTAAACAGGTAGTAAACCTTTATAACCCTACCAGTAAACAGGTAGTAAACCTTTATGAACCCTACCAGTAAACAGGTAGTAAACCTTTATGAACCCTACCAGTAAACAGGTAGTAAACCGTTATAACCCTACCAGTAAACAGGTAGTAAACCTTTATAACCCTACCAGTAAACAGGTAGTAAACCTTTATGAACCCTACCAGTAAACAGGTAGTAAACCTTTATGAACCCTACCAGTAAACAGGTAGTAAACCGTTATAACCCTACCAGTAAACAGGTAGTAAACCTTTATGAACCCTACCAGTAAACAGGTAGTTAACCTTTATGAACCCTACCAGTAAACAGGTAGTAAACCTTTATAACCCTACCAGTAAACAGGTAGTAAACCGTTATTACCCTACCAGTAAACAGGTAGTAAACCTTTATAACCCTACCAGTAAACAGGTAGTAAACCTTTATGAACCCTACCAGTAAACAAGTTGTAAACCTTTATGAACCTTACCAGTAAACAGGTAGTAAACCTTTATGAACCCTACCAGTAAACAGGTAGTAAACCTTTATGAACCCTACCAGTAAACAGGTAGTAAACCTTTATGAACCCTACCAGTAAACAGGTAGTAAACCTTTATGAACCCTACCAGTAAACAGGTAGTAAACCGTTATAACCCTACCAGTAAACAGGTAGTAAACCTTTATAACCCTACCAGTAAACAGGTAGTAAACCTTTATGAACCCTACCAGTAAACAGGTAGTAAACCTTTATGAACCCTACCAGTAAACAGGTAGTAAACCGTTATAACCCTACCAGTAAACAGGTAGTAAACCTTTATGAACCCTACCAGTAAACAGGTAGTTAACCTTTATGAACCCTACCAGTAAACAGGTAGTAAACCTTTATAACCCTACCAGTAAACAGGTAGTAAACCGTTATTACCCTACCAGTAAACAGGTAGTAAACCTTTATAACCCTACCAGTAAACAGGTAGTAAACCTTTATGAACCCTACCAGTAAACAAGTTGTAAACCTTTATGAACCTTACCAGTAAACAGGTAGTAAACCTTTATGAACCCTACCAGTAAACAGGTAGTAAACCTTTATGAACCCTACCAGTAAACAGGTAGTAAACCTTTATGAACCCTACCAGTAAACAGGTAGTAAACCTTTATAAACCCTACCAGTAAACAGGTAGTAAACCTTTATGAACCCTACCAGTAAACAGGTTGTAAACCTTTATGAACCTTACCAGTAAACAGGTAGTAAACCTTTATGAACCCTACCAGTAAACAGGTAGTAAACCTTTATGAACCCTACCAGTAAACAGGTAGTAAACCTTTATGAACCCTACCAGTAAACAGGTAGTAAACCTTTATAAACCCTACCAGTAAACAGGTAGTAAACCTTTATGAACCCTACCAGTAAACAGATAGTAAACCTTTATGAACCCTACCAGTAAACAGGTAGTTAACCTGTAGTATAATGGCTAAGGTTAGGATCTTAGATCAGTGTGGGGCAACTTGTCCCCGGAGATTCAACCAATGGCTTACTTTACATTATTCACTCTGTAAAATACCTATTCCTTTTATGACAGTCCAATGCTTCTGTTGCCTCCTCCTTGGTTAAGTTGCTGTGTGTGTCCTTCCTTCTAGGGTTACCAGTGACCCACAGAACATTCTAGTGTGTCTCAGAGTTCCACTATGATCACAGAACATTCTAGTGTGTTTCAGAGTTCCACTATGATCACAGAACATTCTAGTGTGTCTCAGAGTTCCACTAGGATCACAGAACATCCTAGTGTGTCTCAGAGTTCCACTATGATCACAGAACATTCTAGTGTGTCTCAGAGTTCCACTATGATCACAGAACATTCTAGTGTGTCTCAGAGTTCCACTAGGATCACAGAACATCCTAGTGTGTCTCAGAGTTCCACTATGATCACAGAACATTCTAGTGTGTCTCAGAGTTCCACTATGATCAGAGAACATTCTAGTGTGTATCCTAGAGTTTATAAGAATAATGATAATGTATTATTATTAACTTCTATAGTGCTTTTCATAATAGAAATCTCCAAGCACTTCATAAGCAAAACACAAACAATCTATTATGACAGGTCAACCAATAGAGGCCAAGTCTTTGAATGCTGCATCCTCTGCAGACGGAGAGGGTCAGTTCATGTCCTGAGCGGAGGGAGCTGGGAAGCAGCCTCTTACAGCCACTGGCCTCCTCCTCCTTCACTCTGTGTATCACCACTTGGGTGACGTCTCAGCAGCTCACAACACAAAGTTCAGAATAGTATCCAGTGGTCTTCTCTACGAGCCGTCTGTCTCACCGCTGTTGTAGTCCTCTGTCTCCCATTCCTCTCACGCTTCAGACCACATGATGTTTTCAAAAGATCACGACCTGGCAGCCAGGTTAAACAAAAAAGATGCTACTGGGCCCAGATGCATTTTTCAAACAAAAACATTAGCCAGCTAGTTAGCTAGCTAGTTAGCCAAGCCAAAAATAAAACCTTGACTCAGCATACTAGTAGAAGAGGAAGCTTTACCACTAGAAGAATACAGCAGTACACAGAGGAAACAAGCATTTCCTGTTGAGATCGGAAAGGAAGAGGACAGACTAATTACTGTTTTACATTCACAGCTGGATGGTGTGTGTGTGTGTGTGTGTGTGTGTGTGTGTGTGTGTGTGTGTGTGTGTGTGTCCTAAAGCTGTGTTTATATTGTTGAATCACTCACAGCGGTCTTTGTTGTCCCTGTGTGCTCCAGCAGTGTCTGAAAGGTGAGCGTGCAGGAAGGGTTGTCTCTCTCAGTGCTGTGTTAGGGGTATACCCTTCCTCTCCTGCTGTTGTGTATGGAGAGACTGACACACAAGCACACACACTCACGCCCACACACACGCCCACACACGCCCACACACACCCACACACACACACACACACACACACACACACACACACACACTGACCCTTCCCTGTCCACCCTAGAGGAACTGAACTTTCCCTGTCTACCCTAGAGGAACTGAACCTTCCCTGTCCACCCTAGACAAACGGAACCTTCCCTGTCCACCCTAGACAAACTGAACCTTCCCTGTCCACCTTAGAGGAACTGAACCTTCCCTGTCCACCCTAAAGGAACTGAACCTTCCCTGTCCACCCTAGAGGAACTGAACCTTCCCTGTCCACCCTAGAGGAACTGAACCTTCCCTGTCTACCCTAGAGGAACTGAACCTTCCCTGTCCACCCTAGAGGAACTGAACCTTCCCTGTCCACCCTAGAGGAACTGAACCTTCCCTGTCTACCCTAGACAAACTGAACCTTCCCTGTCTACCCTAGAGGAACTGAACCTTCCCTGTCCACACTAGACAAACTGAACCTTCCCTGTCTACCCTAAAGGAACTGAAGCTTCCCTGTCCACACTAGACAAACTGAACCTTCCCTGTCCACCCTAGAGGAACTGAACCTCCTTGTCCACCCTAAAGGAACTGAACCTTCCCTGTCCACCCTAGAGGAAGAGAGAAAGTGTTTTACAGTAAAGACTGACGTTATCTTTAGCTTTACAGAGGCACATGCAGTGAGAGAATGATCATTAACTTTTTAATCAGCTTTATGAAGTGGAGGAGATTGATTGTCCCAATGGAGGATTTGTTTAGTAAGTGGACGTTGAAGCACAGTCTCATACACATCAACACAGTTACTATGACACAGACATAGATCCTTGTTCAGTGGTCTCACTGGCTTTGAAGAATGACCTGTCAGCCTTGAAGATATGAGAGTCAGGGTTCAATCTCCAGTGAAATCATTTACTGTGTAGGTAGGAAAGAGGATGGAGAATTGTATTCCTATGTGTTTGATAGCCTAGCATATAACTTGTGAAGTTTGGCCAGTTTATTTTGATGGATTGCCAGTTGCAGGAAAGGGAGTGTGCAGGAGAAGCTAACAGGTGATCTTTTCTAGACTGTATTGAAAGAGAAGGAGAGAAGATTAGAGGAGAGGAGAAGAGAGGGGGACTGGAGAGGCAGAGGGGGAGGAGAGAGGTAGGGAAAGAGGAGGGGAAGTATCACAGAGTGTGGAGAGAAGATGAAAGGACATACATTGAGGGTGATGGAGGAGAGGAGAGTACTGGACAAGACAGGAGAGAGTGATGGAGGAGAGGAGAGTACTGGACAAGACAGGAGAGAGTGATGGAAGAGAGGAAAGTACTGGACAAGACAGGAGAGAGTGATGGAAGAGAGGAAAGTACTGGACAAGACAGGAGAGAGTGATGGGAGAGAGGAGAGTACTGGACAAGACAGGAGAGAGTGATGGAAGAGAGGAAAGTACTGGACAAGACAGGAGAGAGTGATGGAAGAGAGGAAAGTACTGGACAAGACAGGAGATTGTGATGGAGGAGAGGAGAGTACTGGACAAGACAGGAGAGAGTGATGGAAGAGAGGAAAGTACTGGACAAGACAGGAGAGAGTGATGGAGGAGAGGAGAGTACTGGACAAGACAGGAGAGAGTGATGGAAGAGAGGAGAGTACTGGACAAGACAGGAGAGAGTGATGGAAGAGAGGAGAGTACTGGACAAGACAGGAGAGAGTGATGGAGGAGAGGAGAGTACTGGACAAGACAGGAGAGAGTGATGGAGGAGAGGGGAGTACTGGACAAGACAGGAGAGAGTGATGGAAGAGAGGAGAGTACTGGACAAGACAGGAGAGAGTGATGGAGGAGACGAGAGTACTGGACAAGACAGGAGAGAGTGATGGAGGAGAGGAGAGTACTGGACAAGACAGGAGAGAGTGATGGAAGAGAGGAGAGTACTGGACAAGACAGGAGAGAGTGATGGAAGAGAGGAGAGTACTGGACAAGACAGGAGAGAGTGATGGAAGAGAGGAGAGTACTGGACAAGACAGGAGAGAGTGATGGAGGAGAGGAGAGTACTGGACAAGACAGGAGAGAGTGATGGAGGAGAGGGGAGTACTGGACAAGACAGGAGAGAGTGATGGAAGAGAGGAGAGTACTGGACAAGACAGGAGAGAGTGATGGAGGAGAGGAGAGTACTGGACAAGACAGGAGAGAGTGATGGAGAGGAGAGTACTGGACAAGACAGGAGAGAGTGATGTAAGAGAGGAGAGTACTGGACAAGACAGGAGAGAGTGATGGAAGAGAGGAGAGTACTGGACAAGACAGGAGAGAGTGATGGAAGAGAGGAGAGTACTGAACAAGACAGGAGAGAGTGATGGAAGAGAGGAGAGTACTGGACAAGACAGGAGAGAGTGATGGAAGAGAGGAGAGTACTGGACAAGACAGGAGAGAGTGATGGAGGAGAGGAGAGTACTGGACAAGACAGGAGAGAGTGATGGAAGAGAGGAGAGTACTGGACAAGACAGGAGAGAGTGATGGAGGAGAGGAGAGTACTGGACAAGACAGGAGAGAGTGATGGAGGAGAGGAGAGTACTGGACAAGACAGGAGAGAGTGATGGAGAGGAGAGTACTGGACAAGACAGGAGAGAGTGATGGAGGAGAGGAGAGTACTGGACAAGACAGGAGAGAGTGATGGAGAGGAGAGTACTGGACAAGACAGGAGAGAGTGATGGAAGAGAGGAGAGTACTGGACAAGACAGGAGAGAGTGATGGAAGAGAGGAGAGTACTGGACAAGACAGGAGAGAGTGATGGAGGAGAGGAGAGTACTGGACAAGACAGGAGAGAGTGATGTAAGAGAGGAGAGTACTGGACAAGACAGGAGAGAGTGATGGAGGAGAGGAGAGTACTGGACAAGACAGGAGAGAGTGATGGAGGAGAGGAGAGTACTGGACAAGACAGGAGATAGTGATGGAAGAGAGGAGAGTACTGGACAAGACAGGAGAGAGTGATGGAGAGGAGAGTACTGGACAAGACAGGAGAGAGTGATGGCATATTTTATTTATATGATTTTATATATTAGAGGATGAGAGGACAGGAGGGAGTGTGAAGAGGGAGGAGAGGAGGTATTATAGAGTATGGAGAGAAGAGGAGAGGAGAGGGAGGAGAGAGTAGAGGACAGACAGAGGAAAGTAGGGGACAGACAGGAGCAGGACAGAGGAGAGGACAGACAGGAGCAGGACAGAGAGGAGGACAGCAGCAGAGAGGTCCCAGCCTGCTCCCTCTTTGATGTCAACATACAGTACACCCACTCTGCAGGTGGAGTGAATCACAGAGGCCACTGCGTATAAATACCATTGTGTGTGTGTGGGTGTGGGTGTAGGGGTGGGTGTAGGGGTGGGTGGGTGTGTTTGTGCTCACCACTTCTCAGACAGACACCCAGCCTGCTTTCCGTACAGAGAAGTGAGTCACCCTCTGCCTTTTAAACACTATATAGGTCATTTAGCAGATATTTTATCCAAAACAACTTGTAGTCATGCATGCATACATTTTTCATATGGGTGGCCCCAGTCTTACCCACACAGGGACTGTCTGAATCAACACCCCATATAGGATCTCTCTATCTCTTTCTCTCTCCTTCTCTCTCTCGCTCTCTCTCTCTCTCTGTCTCTCTCTCTCTCTCTCTCTCTCTCTCTCTCTCTCTCTCTCTCTCTCTCTCTCTATAACTCGTTGTCTCTCTCCTTCTCTCTCTCTCTCTCTCTCTCTCTCTATACCTCTCTTTTTCTATAACTCGTTCTCTCTCTCTCTCTCTCTCTCGCGCTCTCTCTCTCTCGCTCTCTCTCTCTCTCTGTCTCTCTCTCTCTCTCTCTCTCTCTCTCTCTCTCTCTCTCTCTCTCTCTCTCTCGCTCTCTATAACTCGTTCTCTCTCTTTCTATAACTCGTTCTCTCTCTCCCTCTCTCTCTCTCTCTCTCTATACCTCTCTTTTTCTATAACTCGTTCTCTCTCTCTCTCTCTCTCTCTATACGTCTCTCTTTCTATACCTCTCTCTCTATACCTCTCTCTCTATACCTCTCTCTCTCTCTATACCTCTCTCTCTATACCTCTCTCTCTCTCTCTATAACTCTCTCTCTATATACCTCTCTCTCCCTCTATACCTCTCTCTCTCTCTATACCTTTCTCTCTCTCTATACCTCTCTCTCTTTACCTCTCTCTCTCTCTATACCTCTCTCTCTCTATAACTCTCTCTCTATATACCTCTCTCTTTCTATACCTCTCTCTCTCTCTCCTGGTGACAAATCCCCTCTCTCAGCGCCAGTCCACAGTCCTCTGTGGAATGATGAAAAATGGATTTGTCTTTAAATATATTTAGTCTTCAAAGCACTTTAAAACACTCCTGCCTTCCAGGGGAGATGACATTTCATTGGCTACCACAGCTGGACGGGGACGGTTACCACACTGTGATTGACCATATCCCCAGTGGTCCAGTTACCTTGACCACGGGTTATACAGCGATCCACTGATAACAGATGTGTTTACATACAAACCGCAAACTCTAGTCCCTGGAGCTCACACTCCCCACCTAGACAAGCACGGAATATTATTAGTATCAAGTCTAGTGAAGAGGAACTATAACTGTAATGGCTGGTGGTTGTATGATAATTGTTTTTGCATGGATCGTACTTCAAAACTCATAATACACAGAGAATAAAGTTGACATTTTGAGAATAAAGTAAAAATTACATTTCAAGAATAATGTCAAAATGTTTCAAGAATAGAGTAAAAAACGTTTGATATTTTTAGTAGGATACAGCAGGATATTTTTCCCAGCCATAATCACAAGCAACAGCTGCGATCAGCACAGACCACGGTACACGGGCTGTACGGAATACATATTAGGAACTTCCCCATTCTCCCTTCTCAGAACTCACCACTCCCCTAGTCAAGTATCAACCCTGCACTACTCAAGTGTCACCCCTCCCCTTCAACCCTCCTCACCCTTGAATTGGTTACTTATCACCCCTGCTCTGGTCAAGCCTCACTTCTTCTTCTCACCCCTCACCCTTGAATTGGTCATTTATCACCCCTGCTCTGGTCAAGCCTCACTTCTCCTTCTCACCCCTCACCCTTGAATTGGTCACTTATCACCCCTGCTCTGGTCAAGCCTTACTTCTCCTTCTCACCCCTCACCCTCGCACTCATTTAATCACAATAATGAGCTTTTCAATTGGCCAAAATACATGCTAAGAGCTGACAACAACAACAACAACAATGCACGTGGAAGTATAAGATAGCTAGCTGGCCATTATGTATGATCATCATCATAATGAACTAGGATTCAATTCATTACAATGACAATGTTGCTAGTTAATATGGATGTTGTTGGCACTTCACTGGCCACATGTAAACACAACCACTCCACTTCCTGGATCTTGCCTAACATATTGCAATCTTATTGCAATCTACTCCACAGAGGCAGAAAAGTGTTGGCAGAAGTTTATGTTGTTCATTATTTGTTGTATCCTATTTCATTGGTAAACAACATTGACCTGGCAGCTTAGTCCCTCTGCGTCTTGGCAACAGTTTGACAAATCTACTTTTCCCTTTGAATTCCCTATAATTTATGGTGTAGGCCACCAATTTCATTTTCCCACTACTTAAGGCCCACACTGTAATGAAAGTCACCTGCTAATAAACAGACAGCACCTTGCTAAGATGGACTATAAAACTAGCCTGTTTTAGCATTAAGATGCTACGGTAGTCTGTTTTAGCATTAAGATGCTACGGTAGTCTGTAACTGACCTGAGTCTGTTGAAATGTGTGTTGAAGTCTGTTTTAGCATTAAGATGCTACGGTAGTCTGTTTTAGCATTAAGATGCTACGGTAGTCTGTAACTGACCTGAGTCTGTTGAAATGTGTGTTGAAGTCTGTTTTAGCATTAAGATGCTACGGTAGTCTGTTTTAGCATTAAGATGCTACGGTAGTCTGTTTTAGCATTAAGGTGCTACGGTAGTCTGTAACTGACCTGAGTCTGTTGAAATGTGTGTTGAAGTCTGTTTTAGCATTAAGATGCTACGGTAGTCTGTTTTAGCATTAAGGTGCTACGGTAGTCTGTAACTGACCTGAGTCTGTTGAAATGTGTGTTGAAGTCTGTTTTAGCATTAAGATGCTACGGTAGTCTGTTTTAGCATTAAGATGCTACGGTAGTCTGTAACTGACCTGAGTCTGTTGAAATGTGTGTTGAAGTCTGTTTTAGCATTAAGATGCTACGGTAGTCTGTTTTAGCATTAAGATGCTACGGTAGTCTGTAACTGACCTGAGTCTGTTGAAATGTGTGTTGAAGTCTGTTTTAGCATTAAGATGCTACGGTAGTCTGTTTTAGCATTAAGATGCTACGGTAGTCTGTTTTAGCATTAAGGTGCTACGGTAGTCTGTAACTGACCTGAGTCTGTTGAAATGTGTGTTGAAGTCTGTTTTAGCATTAAGATGCTACGGTAGTCTGTTTTAGCATTAAGGTGCTACGGTAGTCTGTAACTGACCTGAGTCTGTTGAAATGTGTGTTGAAGTCTGTTTTAGCATTAAGATGCTACGGTAGTCTGTTTTAGCATTAAGATGCTACGGTAGTCTGTTTTAGCATTAAGATGCTACGGTAGTCTGTTTTAGCATTAAGATGCTACGGTAGTCTGTAACTGACCTGAGTCTGTTGAAATGTGTGTTGAAGTCTGTTTTAGCATTAAGATGCTACGGTAGTCTGTAACTGACCTGAGTCTGTTGAAATGTGTGTTGAAGTCTGTTTTAGCATTAAGAAGCTACGGTAGTCTGTTTTAGCATTAAGATGCTACGGTAGTCTGTAACTGACCTGAGTCTGTTGAAATGTGTGTTGATCCAAGGTTTTGTGAGGCTGATAAAATCTCTTCGACACTTAGCTAGCGGCAACTGACAGCGCACACACACACACACACAACCACGCACACACACACACAACCACACACACACACACACACACACACACACCTCACAGGGCATGTGAGGTGTAACTGCTGTTGGGAATGACACCTGCGGTGGCTGCCTAAAGTGCACATCCGTTAATTTAACAGTAGAGCCCTGGCACATCTTTATAAAATATTGATCCGTGGAGAAAAGTGCTGGGAATCCCTCCAGTATGTTAAACAGGAGGCTGAAGGAATCTCCCCAATGGAGATAGATGGACACCAGTCTTCTGCTGACTGCAGCGAAGCCACATCGAAGCAGAGGCCTTCCTGCTATGTGGTCATGGGCTGCGCTCGTCAATGTGGCTTTCAAGCTTTACTTCTTTATCCAGTCTTTAGTCTGTTGTCCTAACTGTCTCTTGTCTGTTACCATAAATAAATACACTTCCTGTATGTATCACAACATACAACAGGGAACTGCAGGAGAGGGGGGGTGAGGACGGAGGGGGGATAGCAGGGTGGGAGGGGAGAGGAAGGAAGGAAGGAAGGAAGGAAGGAAGAGAGGGGATGAGGGATGAGAGAGGGAGGGGAAAGGAGAGGAGTTGAAGGAGGGGAGGGGATGAGGGATGGGGAGAGGAGAGGAGGGAGGAGAGGAGAGGTGGATGAAGGAGGAGAGGAGAGGGGGCAGGAGGAAGGAGAGGAGAGGGAGGGAGGAGGTGGGTGGAGGGAGGGAGGGATGAGAGGAGAGGAGAGGGGATGAGGAGGGAGGGATGGAAGGAGGAGAGGAGAGGAGAGGGGGATGGAGGGAGGGAGGGAGGGAGGAAGGTAAGGAGTCCTGGGTACCTCACCAGGACTCTGCTGGCTGACTGGTGGAGGGCACTGAAGGAGAGGAGAGGTGGTGAGGGGGATGGAGGGAGGGATGAGAGGAGAGGAGAGGGGATGAGGAGGGAGGGCACTGAAGGAGAGGAGAGGAGAGGGGATGAGGAGGGAGGGCAATGAAGGAGAGGAGAGGGGGTGAAGGGAAGGAGTGATAAAAGTAGAGAATAGTATACTCAAGACCACGTACTGAGCAACCACAGTCTGTCAAACACTCTCATAAACAGATACACACACAGTGGTGGTGGGTGACATGCTGTGTATTACCGTATTACCGTAGCCAGAGCTACAGCACACCACACACACACCACACACACACACACACACCACACACACCACACACACCACACACACACACACACACACACACACACACACACACACACACACACACACACACACATACATACATACATACATAAACACACACACACAGTGACAGTGAGCTCCTCAGACGCCCCCTAACAAGGGCTCAGCTCACAGAGGGTGAAGGAAAATAAGAGAAGAGGTAGGGAGGGAGGGAGGGAGGAAGGGAGGGAGGGAGGGAAGGCTGTTCAATAACAGACATATTCTCTGTCTGTTCTCTGTCTCCCTCTGGTCCCCTGACAGCTGAGTCCTGCCTGGGGGTTGTAGTCTTTCTATCTCTGGTTTTATTTGGTCTGACAACTTTGGGTAGGGCGTAGTCGGTTGCTGCACTCTGATAGGCTTTTGAGTGACTGCTCGACACAGGCCCAGCCTCAGGATCAAACCCAGGCTTCTGGGTGGTGTCACAGCTGAGCCCCACTGACTGTATCTGACTGACTGTGCCTGGCTCTGGTCACAGATCCTGTGAAATATGTTGTGAAATGTATTGTAATGTTTTAAGCATGTTTAACTGCCTTAATATTGCTGGACCCCAGGAAGAGTAGCTGCTGTCTTGGCAGGAACTAACAAGGATCCATAATAAACCCCAGGAAGAGTAGCTGCTGTCTTGGTAGGAACTAACAAGGATCCACAATAAACCACAGGAAGAGTAGCTGCTGCCTTGGCAGGAACTAATGGGGATCCATAATAAACCCCAGGAAGAGTAGCTGCTGTCTTGGTAGGAACTAATGGGGATCCATAATAAACCCCAGGAAGAGTAGCTGCTGTCTTGGTAGGAACTAATGGGGATCCATAATAAACCCCAGGAAGAGTAGCTGCTGTCTTGGCAGGAACTAACAAGGATCCATAATAAACCACAGGAAGAGTAGCTGCTGCCTTGGCAGGAACTAACACGGATCCATAATAAACCACAGGAAGAGTAGCTGCTGTCTTGGCAGGAACTAACAAGGATCCATAATAAACCACAGGAAGATTAGCTGCTGTCTTGGTAGGAACTAATGGGGATCCATAATAAACCCCAGGAAGAGTAGCTGCTGTCTTGGCAGGAACTAACAAGGATCCATAATAAACCACAGGAAGAGTAGCTGCTGCCTTGGCAGGAACTAACAAGGATCCATAATAAACCACAGGAAGAGTAGCTGCTGCCTTGGCAGGAACTAACAAGGATCCATAATAAACCCCCAGGAAGAGTAGCTGCTGTCTTGGCAGGAACTAACAAGGATCCATAATAAACCCCAGGAAGAGTAGCTGCTGTCTTGGTAGGAACTAACAAGGATCCACAATAAACCACAGGAAGAGTAGCTGCTGCCTTGGCAGGAACTAATGGGGATCCATAATAAACCCCAGGAAGAGTAGCTGCTGTCTTGGTAGGAACTAATGGGGATCCATAATAAACCCCAGGAAGAGTAGCTGCTGTCTTGGTAGGAACTAATGGGGATCCATAATAAACCCCAGGAAGAGTAGCTGCTGTCTTGGCAGGAACAAACAAGGATCCATAATAAACCACAGGAAGAGTAGCTGCTGCCTTGGCAGGAACTAATGGGGATCCTTAATAAATAACAATACACTGTAGCCTGGTCTCAGATCTGTTTGTGCTGTCTTGGCAACTCCTATGAATGGTAATTTCCATGTTCCAACAGATCTGGGACCAGGCCATACCTGACTCTGACTTTCTTTATTGTCATAGAATTCTGGATAAAAGTTCAATGGGCCTGTTACAGACCGGTGACTGATGTATACCAGTGCAGTCAATGAATATTTAACACAACATCAGAAGCTAGTCAGGCAAGGGCAGTGCTAGACACGTGGTCAAGACTGTGTTGGCCAGGCAGGGAGGAAGGATTAGATACGTGGAGAGTTTCTCTAGACTGTGTTGGCCAGGCAGAGAGGAAGGATTAGATACGTGGAGAGTTTCTCTAGACTGTGTTGGCCAGGCAGGGAGGAAGGATTAGATACGTGGAGAGTTTCTCTAGACTGTGTTGGCCAGGCAGGGAGGAAGGAGTAGATACGTGGAGAGTTTCTCTAGACTGTGTTGGCCAGGCAGGGAGGAAGGAGTAGATACGTGGAGAGTTTCTCTAGACTGTGTTGGCCAGGCAGGGAGGAAGGATTAGATACGTGGAGAGTTTCTCTAGACTGTGTTGGCCAGGCAGAGAGGAAGGATTAGATACGTGGAGAGTTTCTCTAGACTGTGTTGGCCAGGCAGAGAGGAAGGATTAGATACGTGGAGAGTTTCTCTAGACTGTGTTGGCCAGGCAGAGAGGAAGGATTAGATACGTGGAGAGTTTCTCTAGACTGTGTTGGCCAGGCAGAGAGGAAGGATTAGATACGTGGAGAGTTTCTCTAGACTGTGTTGGCCAGGCAGGGAGGAAGGATTAGATACGTGGATAGTTTCTCTAGACTGTGTTGGCCAGGCAGGGAGGAAGGATTAGATACGTGGAGAGTTTCTCTAGACTGTGTTGGCCAGGCAGAGAGGAAGGATTAGATACGTGGAGAGTTTCTCTAGACTGTGTTGGCCAGGCAGAGATGAAGGATTAGATACGTGGAGAGTTTCTCTAGACTGTGTTGGCCAGGCAGAGAGGAAGGATTAGATACGTGGAGAGTTTCTCTAGACTGTGTTGGCCAGGCAGAGAGGAAGGATTAGATACGTGGAGAGTTTCTCTAGACTGTGTTGGCCAGGCAGAGAGGAAGGATTAGATACGTGGAGAGTTTCTCTAGACTGTGTTGGCCAGGCAGGGAGGAAGGATTAGATACGTGGAGAGTTTCTCTAGACTGTGTTGGCCAGGCAGAGAGGAAGGATTAGATACGTGGAGAGTTTCTCTAGACAATGTTGGCCAGGCAGGGAGGAAGGATTAGATACATTTAGAGTTTCTCTAGACTGTGTTGGCCAGGCAGAGAGGAAGGATTAGATACATTTAGAGTTTCTCTAGACTGTGTTGGCCAGGCAGAGAGGAAGGATTAGATACGTGGAGAGTTTCTCTAGACTGTGTTGGACAGGCAGAGAGGAAGGATTAGATACGTGGAGAGTTTCTCTAGACTGTGTTGGCCAGGCAGAGAGGAAGGATTAGATACGTGGAGAGTTTCTCTAGACTGTGTTGGCCAGGCAGGGAGGAAGGATTAGATACGTGGAGAGTTTCTCTAGACTGTGTTGGTCAGGCAGAGAGGAAGGATTAGATACGTGGAGAGTTTCTCTAGACTGTGTTGGCCAGGCCGGGAGGAAGGATTAGATACATTTAGAGTTTCTCTAGACTGTGTTGGCCAGGCAGAGAGGAAGGATTAGATACGTGGAGAGTTTCTCTAGACTGTGTTTGCCAATCAGAGAGGAAGGATTAGATACGTTGAGAGTTTCTCTAGACTGTGTTGGCCAGGCAGAGAGGAAGGATTAGATACGTGGAGAGTTTCTCTAGACTGTGTTGGCCAGGCAGAGAGGAAGGATTAGATATGTGGAGTGTTTCTCTAGACTGTGTTAGACAGGCAGGGAGGAAGGATTAGATACATTTAGAGTTTCTCTAGACTGTGTTTGCCAGGCAGGGAGGAAGGAGTAGATACGTGGAGAGTTTCTCTAGACTGTGTTGGCCAGGCAGGGAGGAAGGATTAGATACGTGGAGAGTTTCTCTAGACTGTGTTGGCCAGGCAGGGAGGAAGGATTAGATACATGGAGAGTTTCTCTAGACTGTGTTGGCCAGGCAGAGAGGAAGGATTAGATACGTGGAGTGTTTCTCTAGACTGTGTTGGCCAGGCAGAGAGGAAGGATTAGAACAGTGGAGAGTTTCTCTAGACTGTGTTGGCCAGGCAGAGAGGAAGGATTAGATACGTGGAGAGTTTCTCTAGACTGTGTTGGCCAGGCAGAGAGGAAGGATTAGATACGTGGAGAGTTTCTCTAGACTGTGTTGGCCAGGCAGAGAGGAAGGATTAGATACGTGGAGAGTTTCTCTAGACTGTGTTGGCCAGGCAGAGAGGAAGGATTAGATACGTGGAGAGTTTCTCTAGACTGTGTTGGCCAGGCAGGGAGGAAGGATTAGATATGTGGAGAGTTTCTCTAGACTGTGTTGGCCAGGCAGGGAGGAAGGATTAGATATGTGGAGAGTTTCTCTAGACTGTGTTGTCCAGGCAGAGAGGAAGGATTAGATACGTGGAGAGTATCTCTAGACTGTGTTGGCCAGGCAGAGAGGAAGGATTAGATATGTGGAGAGTTTCTCTAGACTGTGTTGGCCAGGCAGAGAGGAAGGATTAGATACGTGGAGAGTTTCTCTAGACTGTGTTGGCCAGGCAGAGAGGAAGGATTAGATACGTGGAGAGTTTCTCTAGACTGTGTTTGCCAGGCAGAGAGGAAGGATTAGATACGTGGAGAGTTTCTCTAGACTGTGTTGGCCAGGCAGAGAGGAAGGATTAGATACGTGGAGAGTTTCTCTAGACTGTGTTAGACAGGCAGAGAGGAAGGATTAGATACATTTAGAGTTTCTCTAGACTGTGTTTGCCAAGCAGGGAGGAAGGAGTAGACACGTGGAGAGTTTCTCTAGACTGTGTTGGCCAGGCAGGGAGGAAGGATTAGATACGTGGAGAGTTTCTCTAGACTGTGTTGGCCAGGCAGGGAGGAAGGATTAGATACGTGGAGAGTTTCTCTAGACTGTGTTGGCCAGGCAGAGAGGAAGGATTAGATACGTGGAGAGTTTCTCTAGACTGTGTTGGCCAGGCAGAGAGGAAGGATTAGATACGTGGAGAGTTTCTCTAGACTGTGTTGGCCAGGCAGAGAGGAAGGATTAGATACGTGGAGAGTTTCTCTAGACTGTGTTGGCCAGGCAGAGAGGAAGGATTAGATACGTGGAGAGTTTCTCTAGACTGTGTTGGCCAGGCAGAGAGGAAGGATTAGATACGTGGAGAGTTTCTCTAGACTGTGTTAGACAGGCAGAGAGGAAGGATTAGATACATTTAGAGTTTCTCTAGACTGTTTTTGCCAGGCAGGGAGGAAGGAGTAGACACGTGGAGAGTTTCTCTAGACTGTGTTGGCCAGGCAGGGAGGAAGGATTAGATACGTGGAGAGTTTCTCTAGACTGTGTTGGCCAGGCAGGGAGGAAGGATTAGATACATGGAGAGTTTCTCTAGACTGTGTTGGCCAGGCAGAGAGGAAGGATTAGATACGTGGAGAGTTTCTCTAGACTGTGTTGGCCAGGCAGAGAGGAAGGATTAGATACGTGGAGAGTTTCTCTAGACTGTTTTGGCCAGGCAGGGAGGAAGGATTAGATACATTTAGAGTTTCTCTAGACTGTGTTGGCCAGGCAGAGAGGAAGGATTAGATACGTGGAGAGTTTCTCTAGACTGTGTTGGCCAGGCAGAGAGGAAGGATTAGATACGTGGAGAGTTTCTCTAGACTGTGTTGGCCAGGCAGAGAGGAAGGATTAGATACGTGGAGAGTTTCTCTAGACTGTGTTAGCCAGGCAGAGAGGAAGGATTAGATATGTGGAGAGTTTCTCTAGACTGTGATAGACAGGCAGGGAGGAAGGATTAGATACATTTAGAGTTTCTCTAGATGTGTTTGCCAGGCAGAGAGGAAGGATTAGATACGTGGAGAGTTTCTCTAGACTGTGTTGGCCAGGCAGAGAGGAAGGATTAGATACGTGAACGTGATTGATCGGTTTACTTCCTGAATCACTGAGACAGAGCAGCCTGCCACCCACTTCACCCTCCAACACAGACCCACACACCCTGACAGACTTCACCCTCTAACACCTGATCGTCCAACATCTCAGTCTAAAATCATGGGCATTAATATGGAGTTGGTCCCCCCTTCGCTGCTATAACAGCCTCCACTCTTCTGGGAAGGTTTTCCACTAGATGTTGGTACATTGTTGCGGGACTTGCTTCCATTCAGCCATAAGAGCATTATTGAGGTTGGGCGATTATGTTGGGCGTTCCAATTTATCCCAAAGGTGTTCGATGGGGTTGAGATCAGGGCTCTGTGCAGGCTAGTCAAGTTCTTTCCACACCGATCTCGACAAACTATTTCTGTATGGACCTCGCTTTGTGCACGGGGGCATTGTTATGCTGATACAGGAAAGTCCCTTCCTCAAACTATTGCCATAAAGTTGGAATATCATTGTATGCTGTAGCATTAAGATCTCCCTTCACTGGAACTAAGGGGCCAAGCCTGACCCATGAAAAACAGCCACAGACAATTATTCCTCCTCCACCAAACTTTAAAGTAGACAGTATGCATTGGGGCAGGTAGAGTTCTCTTGGCATCCAGCAACCCCAGATTCGTTTGTCGGACTAACAGATGGTGAAGTGTGATTCATCAATCCAGAGAACGTGTTTCCACTGCTCCAGAGTCCAATGGCGGTGAGCTTTACACCACTCCAGCCGACTCTTGGCATTGTGCATGGTGATCTTAGGCTTGTGTGCGGCTCCTCTGCCATGGAAACCCATTTCATGAAGCTCCGGATGAACAGTTCTTGTGCTGACGTTGCTTCCAGAGGCAATTTGGAACTCGGTAGTGGGTGTTGCAACTATGGACAGATCATTTGTATGCTCTACGCACTTCAGCACTCGGTCCTAGATGTTTCAACTTCACATTAACAGCACTTACAGTTGAGCGGGTCAGCTCTAGCAGGAGGACAGGGTTCTGCTGGCAGGGAGGGGGAGGACAGGATTCTGCAGGCAGGGAGGAGAGAGGACAGGGTTCTGCAGGCAGGGAGGAGGGAGGACAGGGTTCTGCAGGCAGGGAGGTGGGAGGACAAGATTCTGCAGGCAGGGAAGAGGGAGGACAGGGTTCTGCTGGCAGGTTTGGGATTTGCAGCTATCAGCAGGAGATATTTCTGTAGAGCAGAGCATTACTCCTTGGGGTGAAAGAGAGAGAGGGAGAGGAGGACAGAAAGAGAGAGAGAGAACCACACATAGCAGGGACGTGGGGAAGAAACTAAGAATAAGGAAACCCAAGGAGGGATCGAGGAGGACAGAGAGAGGGAGGGAGAGAGGAGGACAGAGAGAGGAGGGAGCGAGGAGGACAGAGAGGAGGGAGCGAGGCAGACAGAGAGAGAGAGCAATGACAGGGACTAGGGAGCCGGAGCAGGGGCTGAAGGGAAGAAAAGGAAGGGAAAATACTAGGACGAGAATGAAAGGGAGAGAGGAGGACAGAGAGAGGAGGGAGGAAGACAAAGAGAGAAAGAGAGAGGAGGACAGTGAGAGAAGGAAGGAGGAGGACAGAGAGAGATGGATGGAGGACAGAGAGAGATGGAGGGAGGAGGACAGAGAGAGATGGAGGGAGGAGGACAGAGAGAGGAGGAGGAGGGAGGACAGTGGGAGAAGGAGGGAGGAGGACAGAGAGAAGGAGGGAGGAGGACAGAGAGAGGAGGAGGGAGGACAGAGAGAGCTGGAGGGAGGAAAGTGAGAGAAGGAGGGAGGAGGACAGAAAGAGAAAGAGGGGGAGGACAGAAAGAGAAGGAGGGGGGAGGAAAGTGAGAGAAGGAGGGAGGAGGACAGAAAGAGAAGGAGGGGGGACAGTGAGAGAAGGAGGGAGGAGGACAGAGAGAGATGGAGGGAGGACAGAGAGAGATGGAGGGAGGACAGTGAGATAAGGAGGGAGGAGGACAGAAAGAGAAGGAGGAGGGAGGACAGTGAGAGAAGGAGGGGGGTGGACAGAGAGAAAATGAGCGAGGAGGACAGCGAGAGAGGGGAGAGGAGGACAGATAAAAAAGGAGGGAGGACAGAGAGAGAAGGAGGGAGGAAGGAGGACTGTGGGGGAAGGAGGGAGGACAACAGAGGGAGGAGGACTGTGAGGGAAGGAGGGGGGAGGACAGCGAGAGATGGAGGGAGGAAGGAGGACTGTGGGGGAAGGAGGGAGGACAACAGAGGGAGGAGGACTGTGAGGGAAGGAGGGGGGAGGACAGCGAGAGATGGAGGGCGGACAGTGAGAGAAGGAGGGAGGAGGACAGAAAGAGAAGGAGGGGGAGGACAGTGAGAAAATGAGCGAGGAAGACAGCGAGAGAGGGGGGAGGAGGACAGATAAAAAAGGAGGGATGACAGAGAGAGGAGGGAGGAAGGAGGACTGTGGGGGAAGGAGGGAGGAGGACAGAGAGAAAAGGAGGGAGGGAGGAGGACTGTGAGGGAAGGGAGGAGGAGGACAGTGAGAGAAGGAGGGAGAAGGACAGAGCGAGAAGGGGGGAGGAGGACGAGGGAGGAGAGGAGAGAAGGACAGAGCGAGAAAGGGGGAGGAGGACATGAGGGAAGGAGGACAGAGAGAGAAGCAGGGAGGAGGACAGAAAGAGGAGGGGGGAGGACAGAGAGAGAAGAAGGGGAGGACAGAGAGAGAAGGAGGAAGGATGACAGTGAGAGAAGGAGAAGAAAATGAAAAAACCTTCCCTCAGTACTTGGCTCATCCTATGTTCTAATCAGTACTGTATTTAACATGAGTGATTGGTGAACAAGTAGGAGAGGCCATTGACTATAGTAGTATTGCTTCCGAATCCTCCAGTGACCTTGATAATTGAAGTATTCAGTGATGTAGTTAAGTGTTCCATGCTGTATCATTCAGTGATTAGTGTGTAGCCTCCTCAACAGCTTTAAAAGGCCCAGTCATTTAGTGGAGGACACTCTTCATCTCCCTTCCCCATTCACACACACACACACACACACACACACACACACACACACACTAGTTTAGTGGTCAAGATCACTTTGTGAGGCAAAATGCAGGCCGAGATCTACCGCTCACATAAAAAAAACATGACTTAAAAAGCATAAGCCTACACTTTGGGGCGGCAGGTTAGAGCAGGTAGCCAGGTAGCCTAGTGGTTGGAACAGGTAGCCTAGTGGTTAGAGCAGGTAGCCAGGTAGCCTAGTGGTTGGAACAGGTAGCCTAGTGGTTAGAGCAGGTAGCCTAGTGGTTGGAACAGGTAGCCTAGTGGTTGGAACAGGTAGCCTAGTGGTTAGAGCAGGTAGCCAAGTAGCCTAGTGGTTGGAACAGGTAGCCAGGTAGCCTAGTGGTTGGAACAGGTAGCCTAGTGGTTGGAACAGGTAGCCTAGTGGTTAGAGCAGGTAGCCAGGTAGCCTAGTGGTTGGAACAGGTAGCCAGGTAGCCTAGTGGTTGGAACGGGTAGCCTAGTGGTTAGAGCAGGTAGCCAGGTAGCCTAGTGGTTGGAACAGGTAGCCTAGTGGTTAGAGCAGGTAGCCAGGTAGCCTAGTGGTTGGAACAGGTAGCCAGGTAGCCTAGTGGTTGGAACAGGTAGCCTAGTGGTTTAAAGCAGGTAGCCAGGTAGCCTAGTGGTTGGAACAGGTAGCCTAGTGGTTAGAGCAGGTAGCCTAGTGGTTGGAACAGGTAGCCTAGTGGTTTAAAGCAGGTAGCCAGGTAGCCTAGTGGTTGGAACAGGTAGCCTAGTGGTTAGAGCAGGTAGCCTAATGGTTAGAGCAGGTAGCCTAGTGGTTAGAACAGGTAGCCTAGTGGTTAGAGCAGGTAGCCTAGTGGTTAGAACAGGTAGCCTAGCGGTTAGAGCAGGTAGACATGTAGCCCAGTGGTTAGAGCAGGTAGCCTAGTGGTTAGAGCAGGTAGCCAGGTAGCCTAGTGGTTAGAACCAGGTAGCCTAGTGGTTAGAGCTAGTTAGCCTAGCAGTTAGAGCAGGTAGCCAGGTAGCATAGTGGTTAGAGCAGGTAGCCAGGTAGCATAGTGGTTAGAACAGGTAGCCAGGTAGCCTAGTGGTTAGAACAGGTAGCATAGTGGTTAGAACAGGTAGCCTAGTGGTTAGAGCAGGTAACCTAGTGGTTTAAAGCAGGTAGCCAGGTAGCCTCGTGGTTAGAACAGGTAGCCTAGTGGTTAGAGCAGGTAGCCTAGTGGTTGGAACAGGTAGCCAGGTAGCCTAGTGGTTGGAACAGGTAGCCTAGTGGTTGGAACAGGTAGCCTAGTGGTTAGAGCAGGTAGCCAGGTAGCCTAGTGGTTGGAACAGGTAGCCAGGTAGCCTAGTGGTTGGAACGGGTAGCCTAGTGGTTAGAGCAGGTAGCCAGGTAGCCTAGTGGTTGGAACAGGTAGCCTAGTGGTTAGAGCAGGTAGCCAGGTAGCCTAGTGGTTGGAACAGGTAGCCTAGTGGTTAGAGCAGGTAGCCTAGTGGTTGGAACAGGTAGCCTAGTGGTTTAAAGCAGGTAGCCAGGTAGCCTAGTGGTTGGAACAGGTAGCCTAGTGGTTAGAGCAGGTAGCCTAATGGTTAGAGCAGGTAGCCTAGTGGTTAGAACAGGTAGCCTAGTGGTTAGAGCAGGTAGCCTAGTGGTTAAAACAGGTAGCCTAGCGGTTAGAGCAGGTAGACAGGTAGCCCAGTGGTTAGAGCAGGTAGCCTAGTGGTTAGAGCAGGTAGCCAGGTAGCCTAGTGGTTAGAACCAGGTAGCCTAGTGGTTAGAGCTAGTTAGCCTAGCAGTTAGAGCAGGTAGCCAGGTAGCATAGTGGTTAGAGCAGGTAGCCAGGTAGCATAGTGGTTAGAACAGGTAGCCAGGTAGCCTAGTGGTTAGAACAGGTAGCATAGTGGTTAGAACAGGTAGCCTAGTGGTTAGAGCAGGTAACCTAGTGGTTTAAAGCAGGTAGCCAGGTAGCCTAGTGGTTAGAACAGGTAGCCTAGTGGTTAGAGCAGGTAGCCTAGTGGTTGGAACAGGTAGCCTAGTGGTTAGAGCAGGTAGCCAGGTAGCATAGTGGTTAGAGCAGGTAGCCAGGTAGCATAGTGGTTAGAACAGGTAGCCAGGTAGCCTAGTGGTTAGAACAGGTAGCATAGTGGTTAGAACAGGTAACCTAGTGGTTAGAACAAGTAGCCTAGTGGTTAGAGCAGGTAGCCTAGTGGTTGGAACAGGTAGCCTAGTGGTTAGAGCAGGTAGCCTAGTGGTTAGAGCAGGTAGCCTAGTGGTTGGAACAGGTAGCCTAGTGGTTAGAGCAGGTAGCCTAGTGGTTAGAACAGGTAGCCTAGTGGTTGGAACAGGTAGCCTAGTGGTTAGAGCAGGTAGCCTAGCGGTTAGAGCAGGTAGCCATGTAGCCCAGTGGTTAGAGCAGGTAGCCTAGTGGTTAGAGCAGGTAGCCAGGTAGCCTAGTGGTTAGAACCAGGTAGCCTAGTGGTTAGAGCTAGGTAGCCTAGCAGTTAGAGCAGGTAGCCAGGTAGCATAGTGGTTAGAACAGGTAGCCAGGTAGCCTAGTGGTTAGAACAGGTAGCATAGTGGTTAGAACAGGTAGCCTAGTGGTTAGAGCAGGTAACCTAGTGGTTTAAAGCAGGTAGCCAGGTAGCCTAGTGGTTAGAACAGGTAGCCTAGTGGTTAGAACAGGTAGCCAGGTAGCCTAGTGGTTAGAACAGGTAGTATAGTGGTTAGAACAGGTAGCCTAGTGGTTAGAGCAGGTAACCTAGTGGTTTAAAGCAGGTAGCCAGGTAGCCTAGTGGTTAGAACAGGTAGCCTAGTGGTTAGAGCAGGTAGCCTAGTGGTTAGAACAGGTAGCCTAGTGGTTAGAGCAGGTAGCCAGGTAGCATAGTGGTTAGAGCAGGTAGCCAGGTAGCATAGTGGTTAGAGCAGGTAGCCTAGTGGTTAGAACAGGTAGCCTAGTGGTTGGAACAGGTAGCCTAGTGGTTAGATCAGGTAGCCTAGTGGTTAGAGCAGGTAGCCTAGTGGTTGGAACAGGTAGCCTAGTGGTTAGAGCAGGTAGCCTAGTGGTTAGAACAGGTAGCCTAGTGGTTGGAACAGGTAGCCTAGTGGTTAGAGCAGGTAGCCTAGCGGTTAGAGCAGGTAGCCATGTAGCCCAGTGGTTAGAGCAGGTAGCCTAGTGGTTAGAGCAGGTAGCCAGGTAGCCTAGTGGTTAGAACCAGGTAGCCTAGTGGTTAGAGCTAGGTAGCCTAGCAGTTAGAGCAGGTAGCCAGGTAGCATAGTGGTTAGAACAGGTAGCCAGGTAGCCTAGTGGTTAGAACAGGTAGCCTAGTGGTTAGAACAGGTAGCCTAGTGGTTAGAGCAGGTAACCTAGTGGTTTAAAGCAGGTAGCCAGGTAGCCTAGTGGTTAGAACAGGTAGCCTAGTGGTTAGAACAGGTAGCCAGGTAGCCTAGTGGTTAGAACAGGTAGCATAGTGGTTAGAACAGGTAGCCTAGTGGTTAGAGCAGGTAACCTAGTGGTTTAAAGCAGGTAGCCAGGTAGCCTAGTGGTTAGAACAGGTAGCCTAGTGGTTAGAGCAGGTAGCCTAGTGGTTAGAACAGGTAGCCTAGTGGTTAGAGCAGGTAGCCAGGTAGCATAGTGGTTAGAGCAGGTAGCCAGGTAGCATAGTGGTTAGAGCAGGTAGCCAGGTAGCATAGTGGTTAGAACAGGTAGCCAGGTAGCCTAGTGGTTAGAACAGGTAGCATAGTGGTTGGAACAGGTAGCCTAGTGGTTAGAGCAGGTAGCCAGGTAGCATAGTGGTTAGAGCAGGTAGCCAGGTAGCATAGTGGTTAGAGCAGGTAGCCAGGTAGCATAGTGGTTAGAACAGGTAGCCAGGTAGCCTAGTGGTTAGAACAGGTAGCATAGTGGTTAGAACAGGTAGCCTAGTGGTTAGAGCAGGTAGCCTAGTGGTTGGAACAGGTAGCCTAGTGGTTAGAGCAGGTAGCCAGGTAGCATAGTGGTTAGAGCAGGTAGCCAGGTAGCATAGTGGTTAGAGCAGGTAGCCAGGTAGCATAGTGGTTAGAACAGGTAGCCAGGTAGCCTAGTGGTTAGAACAGGTAGCATAGTGGTTAGAACAGGTAGCCTAGTGGTTAGAGCAGGTAACCTAGTGGTTAGAACAGGTAGCCTAGTGGTTACAACAGGTAGCCTAGTGGTTAGAGCAGGTAGCCTAGTGGTTAGAACAGGTAGCCTAGTGGTTGGAACAGGTAGCCTAGTGGTTAGGGCGGGTAGCCTAGTGGTTAGAGCAGGTAGCCTAGTGGTTAGAACAGGTAGCCTAGCGGTTAGAGCAGGTAGCCATGTAGCCCAGTGGTTAGATCAGGTAGCCTAGTGGTTAGAGCAGGTAGCCAGGTAGCCTAGTGGTTAGAACCAGGTAGCCTAGTGGTTAGAGGTAGGTAGCCTAGCAGTTAGAGCAGGTAGCCAGGCAGCATAGTGGTTAGAGCAGGTAGCCAGGTAGCATAGTGGTTAGAACAGGTAGCCAGGTAGCCTAGTGGTTAGAACAGGTAGCCTAGTGGTTAGAGCAGGTAACCTAGTGGTTAGAACAGGTAGCCTAGTGGTTAGAGCAGGTAGCCTAGTGGTTAGAGTGTTGGGCCAGTAACTGAGAGGTTGGTGGATCGAATCCCTGAGCTGACAAGGTAAAAATAGGTTGTTCTGCCCCTGAACAAGGCACGGGTGTTGTTAGACCTGAGATGAGAAGTCAATATATCCTACAAAACACTGGCTTCCAGGGCATTATCACTTTCATCATCAAATCAAATCAAATCACATTTTATTTGTCACATACACATGGTTAGCAGATGTTAATGCGAGTGTAGCGAAATGCTTGTGCTTCTAGTTCCGACAATGCAGTAATAACAAGTAATCTAACTAACAATTCCAAAACTACTGTCTTGTACACAGTGTGAGGGGATAAAGAATATGTACATAAGGATGTATGAATGAGTGATGGTACAGAGCAGCATAGGCAAGATACAGTAGATGGTATCGAGTACAGTATATACATATGAGATGAGTATGTAAACAAAGTGGCATAGTTTAAAGTGGCTAGTGATACATGTATTACATAAGGATACAATCGATGATATAGAGTACAGTATATACGTATGCATATGAATAATGTAGGGTAAGTAACATTATATAAGGTAGCATTGTTTAAAGTGGCTAGTGATATATTTACATCATTTCCCATCAATTCCCATTATTAAAGTGGCTGGAGTTGAGTCAGTGTCATTGTGTTGGCAGCAGCCACTCAGTGTTAGTGGTGGCTGTTTAACAGTCTGATGGCCTTGAGATAGAAGCTGTTTTTCAGTCTCTCGGTCCCAGCTTTGATGCACCTGTACTGACCTCGCCTTCTGGATGATAGCGGGGTGAACAGGCAGTGGCTCGGGTGGTTGATGTCCTTGATGATCTTTATGGCCTTCCTGTGACATCGGGTGGTGTAGGTGTCCTGGAGGGCAGGTAGTTTGCCCCCGGTGATGCGTTGTGCAGACCTCACTACCCTCTGGAGAGCCTTACGGTTGAGGGCGGTGCAGTTGCCATACCAGGCGGTGATACAGCCCGCCAGGATGCTCTCGATTGTGCATCTGTAGAAGTTTGTGAGTGCTTTTGGTGACAAGCCAAATTTCTTCAGCCTCCTGAGGTTGAAGAGGCGCTGCTGCGCCTTCTTCACGATGCTGTCTGTGTGAGTGGACCAATTCAGTTTGTCTGTGATGTGTATGCCGAGGAACTTAAAACTTGCTACCCTCTCCACTACTGTTCCATCGATGTGGATAGGGGGGTGTTCCCTCTGCTGTTTCCTGAAGTCCACAATCATCTCCTTAGTTTTGTTGACGTTGAGTGTGAGGTTATTTTCCTGACACCACACTCCGAGGGCCCTCACCTCCTCCCTGTAGGCCGTCTCGTCGTTGTTGGTAATCAAGCCTACCACTGTTGTGTCGTCCGCAAACTTGATGATTGAGTTGGAGGCGTGCGTGGCCACGCAGTCGTGGGTGAACAGGGAGTACAGGAGAGGGCTCAGAACGCACCCTTGTGGGGCCCCAGTGTTGAGGAGGAGATGTTGTTGCCTACCCTCACCACCTGGGGGCGGCCCGTCAGGAAGTCCAGTACCCAGTTGCACAGGGCGGGGTCGAGACCCAGGGTCTCGAGATTGATGACGAGCTTGGAGGGTACTATGGTGTTGAATGCCGAGCTGTAGCCGTTATACAACGGGTTACCAACATATTTAAATAATGATTGACATATTATCATTAAAAACATTGTTTTGATCAATTTATTAATACTATTTCATCCTTCCACAAGATACAGTCCCGACACAAATCTAGGGTTGCTACCCAAGCCGGCTGGTCATTCACTCTATTGGTTCGGTTGCTAGAGACGCGACCCAGTCGTTCAGTCTTTTTGTTCTGTATCTATAGACTCGACCCAGTCGTTCAGTCTTTTTGTTCTGTATCTATGGACGCAACCCAGTCATTCAGTCTTTTTGTTCTGTATCTATGGACTCAACCCAGTCATTCAGTCTTTTTATTCTGTATCTATGGACTCAACCCAGTCGTTCAGTCTTTTTGTTCTGTATCTATGGACTCGACCCAGTCGTTCAGTCTTTTTGTTCTGTATCTATGGACTCGACCCAGTCGTTCAGTCTTTTTGTTCTGTATCTATGGACTCAACCCAGTTGTTCCTTCTTTTTGTTCTGTGTCTATGGACTCGTTCTAAATGTTCCATTGCCATACTGCTAGCCAACTACGGCTAACTTAGTCACGTCAAAAAGTGCAGACAGAATAACAACAAAGTAGCTGCTGTTGTTTAAGCTGTTTTCTAGTGACATTTATTTGGATACATCCATAACAATGAGCTAATGAGGCACGATTTCACCTGGCATAGAACATGTGCTCTCTTGTCAGGACGCTGTTGTTCAGAGGAACTAACCAACAACACAGCTAACACAATCACTTCAAACTGGAGCTGGACACTGTTGTTCAGAGGAGCTAACCAACAACACAGCTAACACAATCACTTCAAACTGGAGCTGGAAACACTGCAAACTAGCTGCACTTCATTTCGTTTGACCTTTTTCAGGTGAATTTTTGGGGGTATATATCCATAAAAATGATGCCAGCGGATTCATGATTTTGACTGGCTGAGAAACGCTTCCTGCCTGTCTGTCTCATCCCAACCATTACTACGAGACAGCTGGAGATCCCAATGTTGCAAATGTCAGAGGGACAGACAGCAAGGTTTATAGAAATCTCTGCTGTTGAAAACTGAAGGTTAGTCTAAAAGAGATCATGTTTATGTTCATGCTTTTGATAGTAGAGATCAAGTTTATAAATTGCTTGGCTGGGCTGATGAGCCAGTGGATTGCGCAGTCAGATGGAACAGAGTAAAGGCATTAGGCATTGTAACATCATAGATTTAGCCGGTGGTAACTTGTGTGGAACAGACACCGGCTGGAATGCGGTTTTAACCAATCAGCATTCAGGATTAGACGCACCCGTTGTATAACATTAGACAGTAACAGTGTCCAAATAACACAAGGCAGTCTGCCTGACACTGAAAGTACTACTTAGAATGCATGCTTAATACATTGATTTATACTGTAGTATCTTAGAGTGGAGTTTGGAACAGACTGTATCCAAAAAGGATTTAGTAGTATTCAAAGATATTACAGTATGGGGAGTATGAATAATTTCACCATGACACAGTAACTGGGCACAACTAAATACTGTCCTGAAACTGATTCAGTTGAAACACACTCACAGTAGTTCATAATGTCACCATGACACAGTAACTGGGCCCAACTAAATACTGTCCTGAAACTGATTCAGTTGAAACACACTCACAGTAGTTCATAATGTCACCATGACACAGTAACTGGGCCCAACTAAATACTGTCCTGAAACTGATTCAGTTGAAACACACTCACAGTAGTTCATAATGTCACCATGACACAGTAACTGGGCCCAACTAAATACTGTCCTGAAACTGATTCAGTTGAAACACACTCACAATAGTTCATAATGTCACCATAGCACTACAGCACTGTAACTAAGTGTCCACAAAGTCTATTAAATCCATCCAGGCTGACAGTGAATAAAGTGCTTAGCTCTGTCTCTGTCCCTGACTCTCCCAGGGTGTTGATTGGCTGGCTTGGCCCGTGGCTACGTTTGGAAGATTAAACTGTGCTGCAGTATGGACTCATGGCCAGGCACACACACACACACACAAACACACACACATAGACAAGCGCACGCATGCTCACACACACACACACACACACATAGACGAGCGAACGCATGCTCACACATACATGCACGCACATGTATACACACACACACACAGTCTACAGTAAGGAGTCAGTGGCCAGGGCCACAGGATGTGAGAGGGATGGAGGTCCAAAAAGGACAAAGTGAGCAGAGTGGAAATGACCTTCAGCATAAAGACAAAGAGACACTCACAGCTCAGAATAGAGACAGAGAAACACGACTCTCATCATCGTCGCTGTTGTGTGTGGAACACTTTGATAAACATCTGTGTGTGTCTGTCTGTCTGCGTGTGTGTGTGTGTGGGTGTGTTTGTGTGTGTGGGTATGTTTGTGTGTGTGGGTGTGTTTGTGTGTTTGTGTGTGTGTTCCCATTCCCTTAGCTGATTCATCATTTTATCCCTGCCGCCCAGACGTTCTGTCAATCCAATGCCAAATCTGTAGTGTAGTGGGCAGCAGGGTAGCCTAGTGGTTAGAGTGTTAGAGCGTTGGACTAGTAACCAGAAGGTTGCAAGTTCAAATCCCCGAGCTGACAAGGGACAAATCTGTTGTTCTGCTCCTGAACAGGCAGTTAACCCACTGTTCCTAGGCTCATTGAAAATAAGAATTTGTTCTTAACTGACTTGCCTAGTTAAATAAAGGTTAAATATAAAGGTGCAAACAAATATTAAATCTGATTCATTTCCTCCATCATCATTCATCTACTTCAGCATGTAATCTAAACCTTATTGTTTCAGTCAGGCAGTGACGATGAATGAAGAATCAGAGTGCGATAGCAAGTTTATTGCTCATCAAACAATGAAATTTACATAGCCTGTCTCTCCTGACTAATATAACACGGACTTGCCTACTGCAAGAGTTAAAGCCAATTGTATTTAAAGTGCATCATCACAAAGTCTCAATATAAGATTCTGTAGCGGCTCTAAACACAGAATGGGTTGCTGACCTTCTGCAGGCATTGGGGTCGATAGCAATCAGAGACTGTAATCTGTGTTGTAATGAATGTAATGTACCAGCAAGGTCAAAGGCCACAGCACTACAAATAAGGAAAGTCCCTTCCCAAATGAAGCTGTTTAGAGAGAAACTCTCTCTCCCACTCACTCTCTCTCTCTCTCTCTCTCACTCTCTCTCTCTCTCTCTCTCTCTCTCTCTCTCTCTCTCTCTCTCTCTCTCTCTCTCTCAATTCAATTAAATTCATGCGACTTTATTGGCATGGGAAACATATGTTAACATTGCCAAAGCAAGCGAAGTAGATAATACACAAAAGTTAAATAAACAATAAAAATGTTGTATTATGTATATATACAGTGTTGTAACAATATACAAATGGTTAAAGTACAAAAGGGAAAATAAATAAGCATAAATATGGGTTGTATTTACAATGGTGTTTGTTCTTCACTGGTTGCCCTTTTCTTGTGGCAACAGGTCACAAATATGTGTGCTGTGATGGCACACTGGTATTTCACCCAGTAGATATGGGAGTTTATCAAAATTGGGTTTATTTTCAAATTCTTTGTGGATCTGTGTAATCTGAGGGAAATATGTGTCTCTAATATGGTCATACATTTGGCAGGAGGTTAGGGAGTGCAGCTCAGTTTCCACCTCATTTTGTGGGCAGTGTGCACATGGCCTGTCTTCTCTTGAGAGCCAGGTCTGCCTACGGCGGCCTTTCTCAATAGCAAGGCTATGCTCACTGAGTCTGTACATAGCCAAAGCTTTCCTTAAGTTTGGTCAGTCACAGTGGTCAGGTATTCTGCCACTAGGTACTCTCTGTTTATGGCCGCATAGCATTCTAGTTTTCTCTGTTTTTTTGTAAATTTTTTCCAGTGTGTTTTCTCTTGATTTGGTTGGGTCTAATTGTGCTGCTGTCCTGGGGCTCTGTAGGGTGTGTTTGTGTTTCTGAACAGAGCCCCAGGACCAGCTTGCTTAGGGGACTCTTCTCCAGGTTCGTCTCTCTGTAGGTGATGGCTTTGTTATGGAAGGTTTGGGAATCACTTCCTTTTAGGTGGTTATAGAATTTAACAGCTATTTTCTGGATTCTGCATGCATTATTTGGTGTTCTACGTTGTACACAGAGGACATTTTTGCAGAATTCTGCATGCAGAGTCTCAATTTGGGGATTGTCCCATTTTGTGAATTCTTGGTTAGTGAGCGGACCCCAGACCTCACTACCATAAAGGGCCATGAGTTCTATAACTCATTCAAGTATTTTTAGCCAGATCCTAATTGGTATGTTTAATTTTATGTTCATTTTGATGGCATAGAAAGCCCTTTTTGCCTTGTCTCTCAGATCGTTCACAGCTTTGTGGAAGTTACCTGTGCCGCTGATGTTTAGGCCACGGTACATATAGTTTTTTGTGTGCTCTAGGTTAACGGTGTTTAGATATTTGTTGTATTTGTGGTCCTGGCGACTGAACCTTTTTTGGAACACCATTACTTTGGTCTTACTGAAATTTACTGTCAGGACCCAGGTTTGGCAGAATCTGTGCAGAAGATCTAGGTGCTGCTGTAGGCCCTCCTTGGTTGGGGACCGAAGCACCAGATCATCAGCAAACAGTAGACATTTCTCTCTCTCTTTCTCTCTCTCTCTCTATCTCTCACTCACTCACTCACTCACTCACTCACTCACTCACTCACTCACTTACTCAGATGCTGAGTGGAACAGTAAGGAAAGAGTCACTTCTTAAATGAAAGTATCTCAGACATATCAATAGAATCAGCCTACTGGAATTGGCAAAGCCCTTCAGACTATTTGAGGGGCAGTTTGTCTGCACCGTCATGGGTACACTCAATATGGCTGACAGCTGACATGGTCTACTATTCTAGAGTCCCAAATTAAGCCGCCTTAGATACCCTTCCCAAATGAAGCTATTTCTGAAACTCACTTAGATACCTTTGATAATACAGTGGTAGCAATACATGGTTATAACATGTACAGAAAAGACAGAAGTGCCAATGGGGGCGGTGTTGAGGTCTATATTCAGAGCCATATTCCTGTAAAACTTAGAGAGGATCTCATGTTAAATACTGTTGAAGTAATATGGCTACAGGTTCATCTGCCTCACCTGAAGCCCATTCTTGTGGGAAGCTGCTATAGACCATCAAGTGCTAACAGTCAGTATCTGGATAATAATGTGTGAAATGCTTGATAATGTATGTGATATCAACAGAGAGGTATATTTTCTGGGTGAAAGGATTGGACCGTTTTCTTCCATTTTCGCCTGAAATGACATACCCAAATCTAACTGCCTGTAGGTCAGGACCTGAAGCAAGGATTTGCATATTCGTATACCATTTGAAAGGAAACACTTTGAAGTTTGTGGAAATGTGAAATGTGAAATGAATGTAGGAGGATATAACACATTAGATAATACAAAGAAAAAAAAAAAAAATCTTCTTTTTCCCATCATCTTTGAAATGCAAGAGAAAGGCCATTAACTGACTTAGGACTCCAGGAGCAATTTAGATTTTGGCCACTAGATGGAAGCAGTGTTTGTGCAACGTTTTAGACTGATCCAATGAACCATTGTATTTCTGTTCAAAATGTTCTATCAAGTCTGCCCAAGTGTGCATAATTGGTCAATATATACATTTTCAAGTATATAACTGTGCACTCTCCTCAAACAATAGCATGGTATGTTTTCATTGTAATAGCTACTGTAAATTGGACCGTTAGATTAACAAGAATTTAAGCTTTCTGCCCATATCAGTATGTCTATGTCCTGGGAAATGTTCTTGTTACTTACAACGTTATGCTAATCACATTAGCGCACCTTAGCTCAACCGTCCCGGGTGGGACACCGATCTGTAGAGATCCTTAAGAGGTTTTTAAGCTACACAAATGTAATAGTTTTGCATTCTCTTTTACACACGAAGATGTACCTCCCCACACAACATGTCTGTGCTCTTTCTTAATGAGGGAGATGTCACGGAACACGGACACGTCCCTGCATGTCATCAGAGGTATGTTTTCTTTTCACCAGGGATCTAGAATGGTTAAACGTTGTACTTAATCTTCTATAAGGTGTTCATTCAAACTCTGAAAAAGAGTGATACTCTCTTAAGGTATGTTTAATGCTCTTTACATTTGATAGCAAGGCACTGCATGGGTGGCCTAGCCACCAAAACAACATCAAATGAACCTTGTATTCATTGCAGTTTTTTAAAATTTAACCAGGCAAGTCAGTTAAGAACAAATCCTTATTTAGAACGACAGCCTACCAGGGAACAGTGGGTTAACTGTCTTATTCAAGGGAAGAACAACAGATTTTTACCTAGTCAGCTGTGGGATTCAATCCAGCAACTTTTCGGTTACTGTCCCAACACTCTAACCACTAGGCTACCTGCCCCTTATTACCATGAGGTGGACGTATCTCTCAGGTTTACCTGAGAACACAGGGTACACAATCTGAGAGAAACATGCAGGTTCACCAGAGGAGAAAACGAGTAAGACTTTTTCAACAAGCAGCATCCGAGGTTTATTAGTCCTGTATTACTGCTGGTCCTGTATTACTGCTGGTCCTGTATTACTCCTGGTCCTGTATTACTCCTGGTCCTGTATTACTGCTGGTCCTGTATTACTGCTGGTCCTGTATTACTCCTGGTCCTGTATTACTCCTGGTCCTGTATTACTCCTGGTCCTGTATTACTGCTGGTCCTGTATTACTCCTGGTCCTGTATTACTGCTGGTCCTGTATTACTCCTGGTTCTGTATTACTGCTGGTCCTGTATTACTGCTGGTCCTGTATTACTGCTGGTCCTGTATTACTGCTGGTCCTGTATTACTGCTGGTCCTGTATTACTCCTGGTCCTGTATTACTGCTGGTCCTGCATTACTCCTGGTCCTGTATTACTGCTGGTCCTGTATTACTCCTGGTCCTGTATTACTGCTGGTCCTGTATTACTGCTGGTCCTGTATTACTCCTGGTCCTGTATTACTGCTGGTCCTGTATTACTGCTGGTCCTGTATTACTCCTGGTCCTGTATTACTGCTGGTCCTGTATTACTCCTGGTCCTGTATTACTCCTGGTCCTGTATTACTGCTGGTCCTGTATTACTCCTGGTCCTGTATTACTCCTGGTCCTGTATTACTCCTGGTCCTTTATTACTCCTGGTCCTGTATTACTCCTGGTCCTGTATTACTGCTGATCCTGTATTACTGCTGGTCCTGTATTACTGCTGGTCCTGTATTATTCCTGGTCCTGTATTACTCCTGGTCCTGTATTACTCCTGGTCCTGTATTACTCCTGGTCCGTGGAATACAATGGTCCTGTATTACTCCTGGTCCTGTATTACTGCTGGTCCTGTATTACTCCTGGTCCTGTATTACTCCTGGTCCTGTATTACTCCTGGTCCTGTATTACTCCTGGTCCTGTATTACTGCTGGTCCTGTATTACTCCTGGTCCTGTATTACTGCTGGTCCTGTATTACTCCTGGTCCTGTATTACTCCTGGTCCTGTATTACTGCTGGTCCTGTATTACTCCTTGTTCTGTATTACTCCTGGTCCTGTATTACCCCTGGTCCTGTATTACTCCTGGTCCTGTATTACTGCTGGTCCTGTATTACTCCTGGTCCTGTATTACTCCTGGTCCTGTATTACTCCTGGTCCTGTATTACTCCTTGTCCTGTATTACTCCTGGTCCTGTATTACTGCTGGTCTTGTATTACTCCTGGTCCTGTATTACTCCTGGTCCTGTATTACTGCTGGTCCTGTATTACTCCTGGTCCTGTATTACTGCTGGTCCTGTATTACTCCTGGTCCTGTATTACTCCTGGTCCTGTATTACTCCTGGTCCTGTATTACTGCTGGTCTTGTATTACTCCTGGTCCTGTATTACTCCTGGTCCTGTATTACTGCTGGTCCTGTATTACTCCTGGTCCTGTATTACTGCTGGTCCTGTATTACTCCTGGTCCTGTATTACTGCTGATCCTGTATTACTGCTGGTCCTGTATTACTGCTGGTCCTGTATTATTCCTGGTCCTGTATTACTCCTGGTCTTGTATTACTCCTGGTCCTGTATAACTCCTGGTCCTGTATTATTCCTGGTCCTGTATTACTGCTGGTCCTGTATTACTCCTGGTCCTGTATTACTCCTGGTCCTGTATTACTCCTGGTCCTGTATAATTCCTGGTCTTGTATTACTCCTGGTTCTGTATTACTCCTGGTCCTGTATTACTCCTGGTCCTGTATTACTCCTGGTCCTGTATTACTGCTGGTCCGTGGAATACAGCGGTCCTGTATTACTCCTGGTCCTGTATTACTCCTGGTCCTGTATTACTCCTGGTCCTGTATTACTGCTGGTCCTGTATTACTCCTGGTCCTGTATTACTCCTGGTCCTGTATTATTCCTGGTCCTGTATTACTGCTGGTCCTGTATTACTCCTGGTCCTGTATTACTCCTGGTTCTGTATTACTCCTGGTCTTGTATTACTCCTGGTTCTGTATTACTCCTGGTCCTGTATTACTCCTGGTCCTTGGAATACAACGGTCACACATGGCCCTATTACATATTTCAAGTTATATATTTAAGTCTAGAAGAGTAGAATGAAAACAGGCATTGAATTCCAACCACCTGTCTAGAGTGGCTGATATAGCCCTGTAGTTCAATTAATCACCTGGTCTAGAGTTTCTGATATAACCCTGTAGTTCTATTAATCACCTGGTCTAGAGTGGCTGATATAACCCTGTTGTTATATTAATCACATGGTCTAGAGTGGCTGTCATAACCCTGTAGTTATATTAATCACCTGGTCTAGAGTGGCTGATATAACCCTGTAGTTCTATTAATCACCTGGTCTAGAGTGGCTGATATAACCCTGTTGTTATATTAATCACCTGTCTAGAGTGGCTGATATAACCCTGTAGTTCTATTAATCACCTGTCTAGAGTTTCTGATATAACCCTGTAGTTCTATTAATCACCTGGTCTAGAGTGGCTGATATAACCCTGTTGTTATATTAATCACATGGTCTAGAGTGGCTGTCATAACCCTGTAGTTCCATTAATCACCTGGTCTAGAGTGGCTGATATAGCCCTGTAGTTCTATTAATCACCTGTCTAGAGTGGCTGATATAACCCTGTAGTTATATTAATCACCTGGTCTAGAGTGGCTGATATAACCCTGTAGTTATATTAATCACCTGTCTAGAGTGGCTGATATAGCCCTGTAGTTCTATTAATCACCTGTCTAGAGTGGCTGATATAACCCTGTAGTTATATTAATCACCTGTCTAGAGTGGCTGATATAGCCCTGTAGTTCCATTAATCACCTGGTCTAGAGTGGCTGATATAACCCTGTAGTTCTATTAATCACCTGTCTAGAGTGGCTGATATAACCCTGTAGTTCCATTAATCACCTGGCCCAGAGTGGCTGATATAGCCCTGTAGTTCTTTTAATCACCTGTCTAGAGTGGCTGATATAACCCTGTAGTTCCATTAATCACCTGTCTAGAGTGGCTGATATAACCCTGTAGTTCTATTAATCACCTGTCTAGAGTGGCTGATATAGCCCTGTAGTTATATTAATCACCTGGTCTAGAGTGGCTGATATAACCCTGTAGTTCTATTAATCACCTGTCTAGAGTGGCTGATATAACCCTGTAGTTCCATTAATCACCTGGCCCAGAGTGGCTGATATAGCCCTGTAGTTCTATTAATCACCTGTCTAGAGTGGCTGATATAACCCTGTAGTTCCATTAATCACCTGTCTAGAGTGGCTGATATAGCCCTGTAGTTATATTAATCACCTGTCTAGAGTGGCTGATATAACCCTGTAGTTCCATTAATCACCTGTCTAGAGTGGCTGATATAACCCTGTAGTTCCATTAATCACCTGTCTAGAGTGGCTGATATAGCCCTGTAGTTCTATTAATCACCTGTCTAGAGTGGCTGATATAACCCTGTAGTTCTATTAATCACCTGTCTAGAGTGGCTGATATAACCCTGTAGTTCCATTAATCACCTGTCTAGAGTGGCTGATATAACCCTGTAGTTCTATTAATCACCTGGTCTAGAGTGGCTGATATAACCCTGTAGTTCCATTAATCACCTGTCTAGAGTGGCTGATATAACCCTGTAGTTCTATTAATCACCTGTCTAGAGTGGCTGATATAGCCCTGTAGTTCTATTAATCACCTGGTCTAGAGTGGCTGATATAACCCTGTAGTTCCATTAATCACCTGTCTAGAGTGGCTGATATAACCCTGTAGTTCTATTAATCACCTGGTCTAGAGTGGCTGATATAACCCTGTAGTTCTATTAATCACCTGTCTAGAATGGCTGATATAACCCTGTAGTTCTATTAATCACCTGGTCTAGAGTGGCTGATATAACCCTGTAGTTCCATTAATCACCTGTCTAGAGTGGCTGATATAACCCTGTAGTTCTATTAATCACCTGTCTAGAGTGGCTGATATAGCCCTGTAGTTATATTAATCACCTGGTCTAGAGTGGCTGATATAGCCCTGTAGTTCTATTAATCACCTGTCTAGAGTGGCTGATATAGCCCTGTAGTTATATTAATCACCTGTCTAGAGTGGCTGATATAACCCTGTAGTTCCATTAATCACCTGTCTAGAGTGGCTGATATAGCCCTGTAGTTATATTAATCACCTGTCTAGAGTGGCTGATATAACCCTGTAGTTCTATTAATCACCTGTCTAGAGTGGCTGATATAGCCCTGTAGTTATATTAATCACCTGGTCTAGAGTGGCTGATATAGCCCTGTAGTTCTATTAATCACCTGTCTAGAGTGGCTGATATAACCCTGTAGTTCTATTAATCACCTGTCTAGAGTGGCTGATATAACCCTGTAGTTCCATTAATCACCTGTCTAGAGTGGCTGATATAGCCCTGTAGTTATATTAATCACCTGTCTAGAGTGGCTGATATAACCCTGTAGTTCTATTAATCACCTGTCTAGAGTGGCTGATATAACCCTGTAGTTCCATTAATCACCTGTCTAGAGTGGCTGATATAGCCCTGTAGTTATATTAATCACCTGTCTAGAGTGGCTGATATAGCCCTGTAGTTCTATTAATCACCTGTCTAGAATGGCTGATATAACCCTGTAGTTCCATTAATCACCTGTCTAGAATGGCTGTTATAGCCCTGTAGTTCTATTAATCACCTGTCTAGAGTGGCTGATATAGCCCTGTAGTTATATTAATCACCTGGTCTAGAGTGGCTGATATAGCCCTGTAGTTATATTAATCACCTGTCTAGAATGGCTGTTATAGCCCCCATTGTGGCATTAAACACTAATTGCCTCTGTGTCAGAACTGCGTTGATGTTTATTCGGTGAAAATAACAGTAATCATGAGCTAGGTACACGTTTTGGCACGTTCTGCTTTTCCTTCACTCTGTGGTCCAACTCATCCCAAACTATTTCAATTGGGTTGAGTTCAGGTGATTGTGGAGGCCAGGTCATCTGATGCAGCACTCCATCACTCTCCGTCTTGGTCTAATAGCCCTTACACAGCCTGTAGGTGTGCTGGGTCGTTGTCCTGTTAAAAAATAAATTATAGTCCCACTAAGCGCAAATAAAATGTCATGGCGTATTGCTGCAGAATGCTGTGGGAGCCATGCTGGTAAAGTGTGCCGTGAATTCTAAATAAATCACAGACACTGTCACCAGGAAAGCACCCCCACACCATCACACGTCCACCTCCATGCTTCACGCTGGGAACCACTCATGAATAGTGGTTGGAACCAAAAATCTCAAATTTGAACTCATCAGACCAAAGGACAGATCTCCACCGGTCTAATGTCCATTGCTTATGTTTCTTGGCCCAAGCAAGTCTCTTCGACCATGAAGGCCTGATTCACACAGTCTACTCTGAACAGTTGATGTTGAGATGTGTGTATTACTTGAACTCTGTGAAGCATTTATTTGGGCTGCAATCTGATGTGCAGTTAACTCTAATGAACTTATCCTCTGCAGCAGAGGTAACTCTGGGTCTTCCATTCCTGTGGCGGTCCTCATGAGTGCTAGATTCATCATAGCGCTTGATGGTTTTTGCGACTTTACTTCGTGAAATTTTCCGGATTGACTGACCTTCATGTCTTAAAGTAATGATGGACTGTTGTTTCTCTTTGCTTAATTGAGCTGTTTTTGCCATAATATGGACTTGGTCTTTTACCAAATAGGGCTATCTTCTGTATACCACCCCTACCTTGTCACAACACAACTGATTGGCTTTAATGTATTATAGGTAAAAAATAATCCACAAATGAACAAGGCACACCTGTTAATATATATTTTTAAATTAACCTTTATTTAACAAGGCAAGTCAGTTAAAAACAATTTCTTATTTACAATGACAGGCTATTCCAGCCAAACCCCGGTGACGCTGGGCCAATTGTGCACCACCCTATGGGACTCACAATCACAGCCAGGTGTGATACAGCCTTGATTTGAACCAGGTACTGATGCCTCTTGCACTGAGATGCAGTGCCTTAAACCACTGCACCACTCGGGAGCCCAAATGCATTCCAGGTGACTACCTCATAAAGCTGGTGGAGAGAATGCCAAGAGTGTGCAAAGCTATCATCAAGGCAAAGGGTGACTAGTTTGAATAATCTAAAATCTAAAATATATTTTGATTTGCTTAACACTTTTTTGGTTACTACATGATTCCAAGTGTGTTATTTTATTGTTTTGATGTCTTCACAATTATTCAAAAATGTAGACATCAGTGAAAATTTGACTATTTTCACAATAGTCCAATCATTTCATAAGATATCAAAAACTACAATCAAGGTAAGAATGATAAATGTCAAAGGTTGGAATTCCCCTTGAATATCTCTCAATCTGGGTTTGGTGAGGCTTTAAAGTGAAGTTCAGACTTGAATTGTATGAATATGCATTGCTTGAGTCTGATGCATTTGTTTACTGTGTTCTAATGTTTTCTTTGTGTTTTGCTTCTAGCTGCACGGTGGAGAGTGCTTGCAGAGGATGAGAGAGACATTTGGATGTGAGCTAATGTTGACCTGATTAGCAATGCAGAGGATGGCCTGCAACATGACAAACCAGTGTGGCTTTGTCAACTACTACAGAGCCGCTTGGAGAGGGACCAGAGCTACTTGGTTGAGCCACACCACACGGATCATGTCTGGGGAGTTTTCATCAAGGCAACCTAGATCCCACGGACCCCTCAACGCTATAGAAAAACAGTAACCCAAATGAAGGCTCGCTCTGGGCCAAGCGCTGGGAAAAGTGGTGCTTGAATATTACTCCTGAAGATGTGTGAAATTCAAAATAAAAATCATTCAAAGTAATTTATTCATTCATTCATTCATAATTCACTGTAAATGGATTCATTTAATAATAAATTGTGTTTCTAATATACCAGTGACAGTCACTACAGCAAGCTAGCAATGACTAGCATTAGCATTCGGTGGGGTGAATAAGCACGCCCAACCTGCGGACCGAGATTTAATGCAACTGACGTCAAAGGCACTGGCCTTTCAAGACCTGTCCTGGTAAGTGTGTGGACGGTTTTGCTCGTTTCTTGGGATTCATTACCAGACATATAGACATCCGTGTACATCCACGCACATGACCTGTTCCTTATCGGAGATAAACGGGACGTGTACAAGGCCAAACACAGCTGGACACATGACCGCACATTTCCAGAAATTGTATGTTTTCGGAATCTTGCACTGGAATGTTGTGCCTTTTCATGCAGTGAATGATGGATCATGCTGTCATACTGTTGTGACAGATGCAGACTCATACTGTTGTGACAGATGTAGACTCATACTGTTGTGACAGATGCAGACTCATACTGTTGTGACAGATGCGGACTCATACTGTTCTCTTGGATGTAATATTAAATATGCAAAACAGGACATACATGAATGTAGGAGCCTTTCTAAAACCAGTATAAGACCTACAACAAGATTATAGTTTGACAGACCTTGCAGCTGTCCTACGTTATGAAGAATATATTTTGATCCTCTTCTCAGAGGGCAACAGTTTTGTGTCACTGTTAATTGCAAACAGTATTGATTTGAGATTAAATTTCACACCAGAAAAAAAGGTTCCAAAAGGGTTCTTCGGCTGCCCCACATTTTGTCCACATAAATCGAAGAACCAAAGGATGAATCTAGTACTGAAATCATAAGCTACAGCTAGTTAGCACTGCAGTGCATAACATGTGGTGAGTAGTTGACTCAAAGAGAAAAAAATACAATAATTGAACAGTTTTTAACAACTTAATTTCTTCAAAAATGAAGGCGAAGCAGCAGAGAGCGAGAGAAAGCTAGCTATATTTCACTGCATTTTTTAACTTTCACTTTGCAGCTAGCTAATTCAACCTCAAACACCCGGCTCAAACTGAGAGGAATGCTATTTATGTTAGCTAGCAGATTAAGGCTATCCAACACTGGAGCACTTCCAAGTCAAGGTAAACGTTCGGTTTTATTAATTTATTGCCACCTGGGCCCGCTGGTGTAACTGCTAAACTGCTTGCTGCACACTGTTCTGCATAATTGTAGCGCGTTTACTAACGCACTAGTTCTAGTAGCTACTGTATGTTGACTATGACGCAAGCTAATATGGTGACATTTATGGTATGAAGGTTTGGCTTGGAATCTTTTTTGTTGCCTGGTCACAGACAGCTGTTGTGTTGTACACTGAAGTCCACAAGCGAAGGGAAAAGGTGAGAGGAGGAGAGCAGGTAGGATGCCAGTAGGAATGTGTAAAGTGAAGATGCTGTTTGTATGTGGCTATTAATGAAAGTGAACTGTGTGTGTGGGTGATCAGGGGTGATTTCATTCCACCGATGGAACGAAACAGGGACCTACCTGAATTTGTCCAATAGAAACTCTTTATTTGCCAACTGTTGACTAATGATTCCACCCCAGATCAGCTAGATGCAGGCAAGAGTGTGCAAGGTGTTATTGAATGTGTCACTGTCTGTCACCTTGATTACTCCAATTTGTCTCTCAACCTGTGCACCTACTGCACATTATACACTTTAATTCGTAGGCTAGGTTGTAGCAACCCTGTGATGGGTACAGGGAACATTAGAGCATCATGTAGTAGCCTAAACCTATCCATGTTACATTGAACTGGGTGAATGGAATATGAATGACAATCATCCAATATGCTGTAATAGAAATAGGGCCATGCTCATAAAACAATTGTCCTCCCTAATCTTAAACAGCACCGACCGCCACTGGCGAAGGCCTATTGAAACTGAACTGACATTCTTAATAATTGGCTATTTCACACATGAATACAGATTCAATATTGAGTTACAGAGATGTACAGTACATGACTAGAGTATCTAATGTTGGTACAGTACTGCAGTATCTTTCTAATGGTTTTTCTTTTGCCATTAGTCAATAGGTCATGTGATGAGTGAGAAGGTAAATCCTGGTTTCAAGCTGCCTTGATAGAAGTTATATAATGTTCTTGTGTTTCCAAGACTGCATGAGGAGGAGTATATTCTGTAGCTAACGGCTGGAGATGAGTAGGTATTAGCTTCCCTGTGGTACACACACACACACCCTGACACACACACACACACACAGCACACGTCGTTATCTTTAGAGTGAAAACACCATTAGGGAAATCCCTCATGTTAATGTGATGGCGACAAAGCCACACAAAAAGCCGGAGAAGGCAGGTGCTCCATGCAGATAGATGATAGCTATGGTTATGAAACAACGTAACATGGTGAACCATAAGGGATCTTGTCTTGTTCTATTATCTTTGGATTCGTTGTTATTATGTTATTATTCTGGGTGCTTGCTATAGCCCTGTTGGTGATGCTATAGCCCTGTTGGTGATGCTATTGTCCTGTTGGTGATGCTATAGCCCTGTTTGTGATGCTATTGTCCTGTTGGTGATGCTATTGTCCTGTTTGTGATGCTATTGTCCTGTTGGTGATGCTAGAGCCCTGTTGGTGATGCTATAGCCCTGTTGGTGATGCTATTGTCCTGTTGGTGATGCTAGAGCCCTGTTTGTGATGCTATTGTCCTGTTGGTGATGCTGTTGTCCTGTTGGTGATGCTATTGCCCTGTTGGTGATGCTATTGTCCTGTTGGTGATGCTATAGCCCTGCTTGTGATACTATTGTCCTGTTGGTGATGCTATTGTCCTGTTTGTGATGCTATTGTCCTGTTGGTGATGCTATAGCCCTGTTTGTGATGCTATTGTCCTGTTGGTGATGCTATTGTCCTGTTTGTGATGCTATTGTCCTGTTGGTGATGCTATTGTCCTGTTGGTGATGCTATTGTCCTGTTGGTGATGCTATTGTCCTGTTGGTGATGCTATTGTCCCGTTGGTGATGCTATTGTCCTGTTGGTGATGCTATTGTCCTGTTGGTGATGCTATTGTCCTGTTGGTGATGCTATAGCCCTGTTTGTGATGCTATTGTCCTGTTGGTGATGCTATTGTCCTGTTGGTGATGCTATTGCCCTGTTGGTGATGCTATTGTCCTGTTGGTGATGCTATAGCCCTGTTTGTGATGCTATTGTCCTGTTGGTGATGCTATTGTTCTGTTGGTGATGCTATTGTCCTGTTGGTGATGCTATTGTCCTGTTGGTGATGCTATTGTCCTGTTGGTGATGCTATAGCCCTGTTTGTGATGCTATTGTCCTGTTGGTGATGCTATTGTTCTGTTGGTGATGCTATTGTCCTGTTGGTGATGCTATTGTCCTGTTGGTGATGCTGTAGTATTTTTGTATGGCTCTAGGAAGAGAGCCAGTATGTCCAATAATCTCTGTGTGTTTTCAAGTACCTACTGTTTGTCTGCACACAAGTTTTCTCTAAAACATTAATCACTTCTTCAAAGTCACAGTCAAACAAAGTCAGTCCTGACATGTCCCAGACAGACAATGATGGTAGACACATGAATGATGTGTGTGTGTCTCTCTGTCTGTGTGTTTCTCTGTGTGTGTGTGTGTGTGTGTGTGTGTGTGTGTGTGTGTGTGTGTGTGTGTGTGTGTGTGTGTGTGTGTGTGTGTGTGTGTGTGTGTGTGTGTGTGTGTGTGTGTGTGTGTGTGTCATTGTAAGTCAAGAGGCAAGGACTCCTGAGTAAAAGTCGTCTCAGATTGGGTATCAGCCCCTGCCCTCTCCTGCCCTCTCCTGTCTCCTGTCCCCTGTTTGGCTGCAGAATGACTGCCAGACACACACACACACTGCCACACTCGAACACCAGATTTTGTGTAATAGATTTTGTCCGAGTTCAGTTAAACTGTAAACGACCTGAAATAGACATAAGGAATATTCAGTGGAGGATGAAACGTGTTGTTTGGGCATAGATACTGTAAGCTGTAATAGGTTATTGTATGAAGAACGTGTTGACATTGTGTGAAGGACCTGTACTTACTGAAAGTGACTTAGGCTACTTCAGATTATCGAATATTCGGTGTGGATAATGGATATAGAAGAGTCATAATAGCTTATTGAATTGAAAAATGCAATACAGTTTTAGAGTTGTCTCTTAAAATGTAATCTCAATATATTATAACATCTGTAGGATTTAGCAGTTATGGGTCTCTGATGCCATGTGACCCCTTTAATTATAATTCTAGTTCCACAGAAAATCTCTACCCTGGTCTCATATTGTAGTGCTGTAGACAACTCTTCTAAATCTCTACTCTGGTCTCATATTGTAGTGCTGTAGACAACTCTTCTAAATCTCTACACACTGGTCTCATATTGTAGTGCTGTAGACAACTCTTCTAAATCTCTACCCTGGTCTCATATTGTAGTGCTGTAGACAACTCTTCTAAATCTCTACCCTGGTCTCATATTGTAGTGCTGTAGACAACTCTTCTAAATCTCTACCCTGGTCTCATATTGTAGTGCTGTAGACAACTCTTCTAAATCTCTACTCTGGTCTCATATTGTAGTGCTGTAGACAACTCTTCTAAATCTCTACTCTGGTCTCATATTCTAGTGCTGTAGACAACTCTTTTAAATCTCTACCCTGGTCTCATGCGGTAGTGCTGTAGACAACTCTTCTAAATCTCTACTCTGGTCTCATATTGTAGTGCTGTAGACAACTCTTCTAAATCTCTACCCTGGTCTCATGCGGTAGTGCTATAGACAGCTCTTCTAAATCTCTACTCTGGTCTCATATTGTAGTGCTGTAGACAACTCTTCTAAATCATTACCCTGGTCTCATACTGTAGTGATGTAGACAACTCTTCTAAATCACTACCCTGGTCTCATACTGTAGTGATGGAGACAACTCTTCTAAATCACTACCCTGGTCCAATACTTGTGATGTAGACAACTCTTCTAAATCACTACCCTGGTCCGATACTTGTGATGTAGACAACTCTTCTAAATCTCTACCCTGGTCCGATACTTGTGATGTAGACAACTCTTCTAAATCACTACCCTGGTCTCATACTGTAGTGCTGTAGACAACTCTTCTAAATCACTACCCTGGTCCGATACTTGTGATGTAGACAACTCTTCTAAATCTCTACCCTGGTCCGATGCTGTAGTACTGTAGACAACTCTTCTAAATCACTACCCTGGTCTCATACTGTAGTGACGTAGACAACTCTTCTAAATCACTACCCTGGTCTCATATTGTAGTGCTGTAGACAACTCTTCTAAATCACTACTCTGGTCTCATACTGTAGTGATGTAGACAACTCTTCTAAATCTCTACTCTGGTCTCATATTGTAGTGCTGTAGACAACTCTTCTAAATCTCTACCCTGGTCTCATGCGGTAGTGCTATAGACAGCTCTTCTAAATCTCTACTCTGGTCTCATATTGTAGTGCTGTAGACAACTCTTCTAAATCACTACCCTGGTCTCATACTGTAGTGATGGAGACAACTCTTCTAAATCACTACCCTGGTCCAATACTTGTGATGTAGACAACTCTTCTAAATCACTACCCTGGTCCGATACTTGTGATGTAGACAACTCTTCTAAATCTCTACCCTGGTCCGATACTTGTGATGTAGACAACTCTTCTAAATCACTACCCTGGTCTCATACTGTAGTGACGTAGACAACTCTTCTAAATCACTACCCTGGTCTCATATTGTAGTGCTGTAGACAACTCTTCTAAATCACTACTCTGGTCTCATACTGTAGTGATGTAGACAACTCTTCTAAATCACTACCCTGGTCTCATACTGTAGTGACGTAGACAACTCTTCTAAATCACTACCCTGGTCTCATATTGTAGTGCTGTAGACAACTCTTCTAAATCACTACTCTGGTCTCATACTGTAGTGATGTAGACAACTCTTCTAAATCTCTACTCTGGTCTCATATTGTAGTGCTGTAGACAACTCTTCTAAATCTCTACCCTGGTCTCATGCGGTAGTGCTATAGACAGCTCTTCTAAATCTCTACTCTGGTCTCATATTGTAGTGCTGTAGACAACTCTTCTAAATCATTACCCTGGTCTCATACTGTAGTGATGTAGACAACTCTTCTAAATCACTACCCTGGTCTCATACTGTAGTGATGGAGACAACTCTTCTAAATCACTACCCTGGTCCAATACTTGTGATGTAGACAACTCTTCTAAATCACTACCCTGGTCCGATACTTGTGATGTAGACAACTCTTCTAAATCTCTACCCTGGTCCGATACTTGTGATGTAGACAACTCTTCTAAATCACTACCCTGGTCTCATACTGTAGTGACGTAGACAACTCTTCTAAATCACTACCCTGGTCTCATATTGTAGTGCTGTAGACAACTCTTCTAAATCACTACTCTGGTCTCATACTGTAGTGATGTAGACAACTCTTCTAAATCTCTACCCTGGTCTCATTTTGTAGTGATGTAGACAACTCTTCTAAATCACTACCCTGGTCTCATACTGTAGTGGTGTAGACAACTCTTCTAAATCACTACCCTGGTCTCATATTGTAGTGACGTAGACAACTCTTCTAAATCTCTACCCTGGTCTGATACTGTAGTGCTGTAGACAACTCTTCTAAATCACTACCCTGGTCTCATATTGTAGTGCTGTAGACAACTCTTCTAAATCACTACCCTGGTCTCATATTGTAGTGCTGTAGACAACTCTTCTAAATCACTACTCTGGTCTCATACTGTAGTGATGTAGACAACTCTTCTAAATCTCTACCCTGGTCTCATTTTGTAGTGATGTAGACAACTCTTCTAAATCATTACCCTGGTCTCATACTGTAGTGATGTAGACAACTCTTCTAAATCACTACCCTGGTCTCATACTGTAGTGATGGAGACAACTCTTCTAAATCACTACCCTGGTCCAATACTTGTGATGTAGACAACTCTTCTAAATCACTACCCTGGTCCGATACTTGGGATGTAGACAACTCTTCTAAATCTCTACCCTGGTCCGATACTTGTGATGTAGACAACTCTTCTAAATCACTACCCTGGTCTCATACTGTAGTGCTGTAGACAACTCTTCTAAATCACTACCCTGGTCCGATACTTGTGATGTAGACAACTCTTCTAAATCTCTACCCTGGTCCGATGCTGTAGTACTGTAGACAACTCTTCTAAATCACTACCCTGGTCTCATACTGTAGTGACGTAGACAACTCTTCTAAATCACTACCCTGGTCTCATATTGTAGTGCTGTAGACAACTCTTCTAAATCACTACTCTGGTCTCATACTGTAGTGATGTAGACAACTCTTCTAAATCTCTACTCTGGTCTCATATTGTAGTGCTGTAGACAACTCTTCTAAATCTCTACCCTGGTCTCATGCGGTAGTGCTATAGACAGCTCTTCTAAATCTCTACTCTGGTCTCATATTGTAGTGCTGTAGACAACTCTTCTAAATCATTACCCTGGTCTCATACTGTAGTGATGTAGACAACTCTTCTAAATCACTACCCTGGTCTCATACTGTAGTGATGGAGACAACTCTTCTAAATCACTACCCTGGTCCAATACTTGTGATGTAGACAACTCTTCTAAATCACTACCCTGGTCCGATACTTGTGATGTAGACAACTCTTCTAAATCTCTACCCTGGTCCGATACTTGTGATGTAGACAACTCTTCTAAATCACTACCCTGGTCTCATACTGTAGTGACGTAGACAACTCTTCTAAATCACTACCCTGGTCTCATATTGTAGTGCTGTAGACAACTCTTCTAAATCACTACTCTGGTCTCATACTGTAGTGATGTAGACAACTCTTCTAAATCTCTACCCTGGTCTCATTTTGTAGTGATGTAGACAACTCTTCTAAATCACTACCCTGGTCTCATACTGTAGTGGTGTAGACAACTCTTCTAAATCACTACCCTGGTCTCATATTGTAGTGACGTAGACAACTCTTCTAAATCTCTACCCTGGTCTGATACTGTAGTGCTGTAGACAACTCTTCTAAATCTCTACCCTGGTCTCATATTGTAGTGATATAGACAACTCTTCTAAATCACTACCCTGGTCTCATACTGTAGTGATGTAGACAACTCCTCTAAATCTCTACTTTGGTCTCATAGTTTACTACTGTTTTCTTTGTGCTCAGGAGAAGACCGTCCCAGAGAGAATGTGGTGGGCAGCACAGCGGACGGCCAGGCGGCAAACGGCGGGGCGCCGGGGGCGGAGCCTGCTACGGGGAGGTGGAGACTTCGTTGCTGCATCAAAGTCACGGCCGTACAGGTGCGGAAGGCGCTGTGGGGCATTGCCATGGTGATGTGTGTGTGCTCATCGTGGGCGGGGTCCACCCAGCTGGCCAAGCTCACCTTTAAGCAGGTGAAGAACCTGACGAAATTGCATGCTAAACACACACACACACAAACTCAGATTGACACGATCCACCACTGAGTGCTAGCGAGTGCCAGATGAAACCTGTTAATAAAAATGTTAAAGTAATTTGTTTTGGATACCCAGTTTGACGCTCCATTCACCCTCACCTGGTTCGCCACCACCTGGAACTGCCTGTTCTTCCCCCTCTACTACATCGGACACCTGTGTAAGAGCCCTGAGAGACAGACCCCCAGACAGAGGTTCAGGTAATCAATCAATCAATGCAATGTATTTATACTGTTTACATCAACTGTTGTCCTAAAGGTTTAACAAAGGACACCAGGTGACAAAGAAGGAGTGAAAACTATTTCAGACTGCATTGAGAGGCATAGCAGAGTATCATGGAAACCCAAATGTAGCCTTGTTGTAATATAATATGCCATTTTATCAAGTTTATACATCATAATTTGTGGCTCTGGTGTTTCATGATGGCTCTGGGATTAAGATTAACCCCTGGTTGTCTATAAGTGGAGGTAAGAAGTCATTACTTTCCTAAATTAGGTGGGAGGTATAGTGTGTCGAGCTGCAGCAGTCTCTAGTTGGACAAAAGCCTGTGTCTACAGTTAGATCAGCTTAGTCACATGACGTGCTCTTCCTCTGAGAGGAATCCCTGATCTCTACAACCCACTGGGCTGCTGCTGCACACAAATAGAACTGTGTGTGTGTGTCAGTGCGTGCGTGTGTGTGTGTGTGTGTGTGTGTGTGTGTGTGTGTGTGTGTGTGTGTGTGTGTGTGTGTGTGTGTGTGTGCCAGAGTTTGTGTGTGTGCATACATGCCTCCATGCCTGTGAGTGCTTCCAGTCATGCTCGTACGTATGTGTCTGTGTATGCTTGCGTGTGTGTGCCTGTTTGTCAGAGCTTCTAAGAGTGCTCATGCATGGATCTGGTTCTGGGCTCTCCCTGCTCCCCTGGCTCTGACTGTGTGGCCTGCATACCGAACAACCTTTATAATGTTATCTTACTAACACAGCCTTTATAATGTTATCTTACTAACACAGCCTTTATAATGTTATCTTACTAACACAGCCTTTATAATGTTATCTTACTAACACAGCCTTTATAATGTTAGCTATCTTTCTGACACAACCTTTATAATGTTATCTTTCTGACACAGCCTTTATAATGTTATCTTGCTAACACAGCCTTTATAATGTTATCTTGCTAACACAGCCTTTATAATGTTATATTTCTAACACAGCCTTTATAATGTTATCTAACTAACACAGCCTTTATAATGTTATCTTACTAACACATCCTTTATAATGTTATCTTACTAACACATCCTTTATAATGTTATCTTACTAACACAGCCTTTATAATGTTATCTTACTAACACAGCCTTTATAATGTTATCTTACTAACACAGCCTTTATAATGTTATCTTACTAACACAGCCTTTATAATGTTATCTTGCTAACACAGCCTTTATAATGTTATCTTACTAACACAGCCTTTATAATGTTATCTTACTAACACAGCCTTTATAATGTTATCTTACTAACACAGCCTTTATAATGTTATCTTTCTTTCTAACACAGCCTTTATAATGTTATCTTACTAACACAGCCTTTATAATGTTATCTTACTAACACAGCCTGTATAATGTTATCTTACTTACACAGCCTTTATAATGTTATCTTACTATCACAGCCTTTATAATGTTATCTTACTAACACAGCCTTTATAATGTTATCTTACTAACACAGCCTTTATAATGTTATCTTACTAACACAGCCGTTATAATGTTATCTTACTAACACAGCCTTTATAATGTTAGCTATCTTTCTGACACAGCCTTTATAATGTTATCTTACTAACACCGTCTTTATAATGTTATCTTTCTTTCTAACACAGCCTTTATAATGTTATCTTACTAACACAGCCTTTATAATGTTATCTTACTAACACAGCCTTTATAATGTTATCTTACTAACACAGCCTTTATAATGTTATCTTACTAACACAGCCTTTATAATGTTATCTTACTAACACAGCCTTTATAATGTTATCTTACTAACACAGCCTTTATAATGTTATCTTACTAACATGGCCTTTATAATGTTATCTTTCTTTCTAACACAGCCTTTATAATGTTATCTTTCTTTCTAACACAGCCTTTATAATGTTATCTTACTAACACAGTCTTTATAATGTTATCTTTCTTTCTAACACAGCCTTTATAATGTTATCTTTCTTTCTAACACAGCCTTTATAATGTTATCTTACTAACACAGCCTTTATAATGTTATCTTACTAACACAGCCTTTATAATGTTATCTTACTAACACAGCCTTTATAATGTTATCTTACTAACACAGCCTTTATAATGTTATCTTACTAACACGGCCTTTATAATGTTATCTTTCTTTCTAACACAGCCTTTATAATGTTATCTTTCTTTCTAACACAGCCTTTATAATGTTATCTTGCTAACACAGCCGTTATAATGTTATCTTACTAACACAGCCTTTATAATGTTATCTTACTAACACAGCCTTTATAATGTTATCTTGCTAACACAGCCTTTATAATGTTATCTTTCTAACACAGCCTTTATAATGTTATCTTACTAACACAGTCTTTATAATGTTATCTTTCTTTCTAACACAGCCTTTATAATGTTATCTTGCTAACACAGCCGTTATAATGTTATCTTACTAACACAGCCTTTATAATGTTATCTTACTAACACAGTCTTTATAATGTTATCTTGCTAACACAGCCGTTATAATGTTATCTTACTAACACAGCCTTTATAATGTTATCTTACTAACACAGCCTTTATAATGTTATCTTGCTAACACAGCCTTTATAATGTTATCTTGCTAACACAGCCTTTATAATGTTATCTTACTAACACAGCCTTTATAATGTTATCTTTCTAACACAGCCTTTATAATGTTATCTTACTAACACAGCCTTTATAATGTTATCTTACTATCACAGCCTTTATAATGTTATCTTACTAACACAGACTTTATAATGTTATCTTACTAACACAGCCTTTATAATGTTATCTTACTAACACAGTCTTTATAATGTTATCTTTCTTTCTAACACAGCCTTTATAATGTTATCTTGCTAACACAGCCGTTATAATGTTATCTTACTAACACAGCCTTTATAATGTTATCTTACTAACACAGTCTTTATAATGTTATCTTGCTAACACAGCCGTTATAATGTTATCTTACTAACACAGCCTTTATAATGTTATCTTACTAACACAGCCTTTATAATGTTATCTTGCTAACACAGCCTTTATAATGTTATCTTGCTAACACAGCCTTTATAATGTTATCTTACTAACACAGCCTTTATAATGTTATCTTTCTAACACAGCCTTTATAATGTTATCTTACTATCACAGCCTTTATAATGTTATCTTACTAACACAGCCTTTATAATGTTATCTTACTAACACAGCCTTTATAATGTTATCTTACTAACACATCCTTTATAATGTTATCTTACTAACACAGCCTTTATAATGTTATCTTACTAACACAGCCTTTATAATGTTATCTTACTAACACAGCCTTTATAATGTTATCTTTCTTTTTAACACAGCCTTTATAATGTTTGCTTTTTAACACAGCCTTTATAATGTTATCTTACTAACACAGCCTTTATAATGTTATCTTACTAACACAGCCTTTATAATGTTATCTTTCTTTCTGACACAGCCTTTATAATGTTATCTTACTAACACAGCCTTTATAATGTTATCTTTCTTTCTGACACAGCCTTTATAATGTTACCTTACTAACACAGCCTTTCTACTCATTCACCTTTCATCTGCTGCTGTGTAGCCTGTAGAAAGTACAAATACAAAGACATGGTCTAATGTATTGAGACAGCAGGGTTTGTGTTATACTATAGTGTGGTCTAATGTATTGAGACAGCAGAGCTTGTGTTATACTATAGTGTGGTCTAATGTATTGAGACAGCAGAGCTTGTGTTATACTATAGTGTGGTCTAATGTATTGAGACAGCAGGGTTTGTGTTATACTATAGTGTGGTCTAATGTATTGAGACAGCAGAGCTAGTGTTATACTATAGTGTGGTCTAATGTATTGAGACAGCAGAGCTTGTGTTATACTATAGTGTGGTCTAATGTATTGAGACAGCAGGGTTTGTGTTATACTATAGTGTGGTCTAATGTATTGAGACAGCAGAGCTTGTGTTATACTATAGTGTGGTCTAATGTATTGAGACAGCAGGGTTTGTGTTATACTATAGTGTGGTCTAATGTATTGAGACAGCAGGGTTTGTGTTATACTATAGTGTGGTCTAATGTATTGAGACAGCAGGGTTTGTGTTACACTATAGTGTGGTCTAATGTATTGAGACAGCAGAGCTAGTGTTATACTATAGTGTGGTCTAATGTATTGAGACAGCAGGGTTTGTGTTATACTATAGTGTGGTCTAATGTATTGAGACAGCAGAGCTAGTGTTATACTATAGTGTGGTCTAATGTATTGAGACAGCAGGGTTTGTGTTATACTATAGTGTGGTCTAATGTATTGAGACAGCATAGCTTGTGTTATACTATAGTGTGGTCTAATGTATTGAGACAGCAGAGGTAGTGTTATACTATAGTATGGTCTAATGTATTGAGACAGCAGAGCTAGTGTTATACTATAGTGTGGTCTAATGTATTGAGACAGCAGAGCTAGTGTTATACTATAGTGTGGTCTAATGTATTGAGACAGCAGGGTTTGTGTTATACTATAGTGTGGTCTAATGTATTGAGACAGCAGAGCTAGTGTTATACTATAGTGTGGTCTAATGTATTGAGACAGCAGGGTTTGTGTTATACTATAGTGTGGTCTAATGTATTGAGACAGCAGAGCTAGTGTTATACTATAGTGTGGTCTAATGTATTGAGACAGCAGAGCTTGTGTTATACTATAGTGTGGTCTAATGTATTGAGACAGCAGAGGTAGTGTTATACTATAGTATGGTCTAATGTATTGAGACAGCAGAGCTAGTGTTATACTATAGTGTGGTCTAATGTATTGAGACAGCAGAGCTAGTGTTATACTATAGTGTGGTCTAATGTATTGAGACAGCAGAGCTAGTGTTATACTATAGTGTGGTCTAATGTATTGAGACAGCAGAGCTAGTGTTATACTATAGTGTGGTCTAATGTATTGAGACAGCAGGGTTTGTGTTATACTATAGTGTGGTCTAATGTATTGAGACAGCAGGGTTTGTGTTATACTATAGTGTGGTCTAATGTATTGAGACAGCAGAGCTTGTGTTATACTATAGTGTGGTCTAATGTATTGAGACAGCATAGCTTGTGTTATACCATAGTGTGGTCTAATGTATTATCCACCTGGGCCACTCTCTATCTGTTCCCCTCTACCTAGTGGCTACGTCCCAAAATGGCACCTATTCCCCTCCAAATGGCACCCTATTCCCTTCCAAATGGCACCTTATTCTCTTCCAAATGGCACCTATTCCCTTCCAAATGGCACCTTATTCCCTTTCAAATGACACCTATTCCCTTCCAAATGGCACCTATTCCCTTCCAAATGGCACCTTATTCCCTTTCAAATGACACCGTATTCCCTTTCAAATGACACCGTATTCCCTTTCAAATGACACCTATTCCCTTTCAAATGACACCGTATTCCCTTTCAAATGACACCGTATTCCCTTTCAAATGACACCTATTCCCTTTCAAATGACACCTATTCCCTTTCAAATGACACCGTATTCCCTTTCAAATGGCACCTTATTCCCTTTCAAATGACACCTATTCCCTTTCAAATGACACCTATTCCCTTTCAAATGACACCGTATTCCCTTTCAAATGACACCTATTCCCTTTCAAATGGCACCTTATTCCCTTTCAAATGACACCGTATTCCCTTTCAAATGACACCTATTCCCTTTCAAATGACACCGTATTCCCTTCCAAATGGCACCTATTCCCCGCCAAATGACACCGTATTCCCTTTCAAATGGCACCTATTCCCTTTCAAATGACACCTATTCCCTTTCAAATGACACCTATTCCCCGCCAAATGACACCGTATTCCCTTTCAAATGACACCTATTCCCTTCCAGTTGGCACCTATTCCCCGCCAAATGACACCTATTCCCTTTCAAATGACACCTATTCCCTTCCAAATGACACCGTATTCCCTTTCAAATGACACCTATTCCCTTTCAAATGACACCTATTCCCTTTCAAATGACACCGTATTCCCTTCCAAATGACACCGTATTCCCTTCCAAATGGCACCTATTCCCTTCCAAATGGCACCTATTCCCTTCCAAATGGCACCTATTCCCTTTCAAATGACACCGTATTCCCTTCCAAATGGCAGCCTGTTCCCTTTACAGTGCACATATTTTGACCAGGGATCATAGGGCTCTGGTCAGAACTAGAGTACTAGACACTAGGGAATAGAAAACCATTAGAGACACATGCGCAGAGTGTCTCCTGCTCTCCCGTCCCTCTGTCCTTTCAGAAAACAAATGAAATATCAACAGAGTTCTGATCTCCTTAAAAATGCAGGGGCTGGAGAGCAGCATATGATAGGCTGGAATGTGGAATGCACAGCTTTGTGGGAGATGGAGGAGAGACTTCAGTGAGCTGCCAGATGCTCTTCTCCTCTCTTGGGCTAAAGCAGCCCTGCCCTAGCATGTGTCGGTCCACACAGTGCGTGGAAGAGCTGGCACCAGTCCACACGACATAACTAATACATGACAGCATGGCAGAGGCCAATCGCAGTTGTCATCGGACCACTTTCCACTGGGGCTTAGGACGGGATTCAATGTGATTGCAGGTTGTCGACAATGTGGCTTTTATAGGTAATGTTCCATATTTACTGAGATCCCATTCACGGTAAACGCTAAATATGTCGGCTCAATCGGAAATTGTCTTTAAAAGGTGCCTTTGCTGAAAACATGAAACAGATAGAATCTTAGCCTTAATCTGGTGCTTGAGCTTAGTTCCAGGCTGAAGTTCAGGGCTTAGGTTTTGGGGATTCACAGCCCCAGTCAAAGAGGTCTATTGTTATGCATTCAGGCATAGAGCCAGGTTCAGTAATGAAATGAAGCATTGCCCTCAACCTCATTAACTGATTATAGTTATAGTGTATTGTTGTCTGTTTGTACGTGGCCTGTTAGTGTCCAGTGTGCTTTATCTGCCCAGTCATCTTTCTGGAGCCTGACCAAAACAACCTCCTACAGCTCCATATCCACACCGCCAGGCCACTCTGCCTAACTGACCAGGACTAACAGTACATAACTACCTAACTGACCAGGACTAACAGTACATAACTACCTAACTGACCAGGACTAACAGTACCTACCTAACTGACCAGGACTAACAGTAAATAACTACCTAACTGACCAGGACTAACAGTACCTAACTACCTAACTGACCAGGACTAACAGTACCTAACTACCTAACTGACCAGGACTAACAGTACCTACCTAACTGACCAGGACTAACAGTACCTACCTAACTGACCAGGACTAACAGTACCTAACTACCTAACTGACCAGGACTAACAGTACATAAGTACCTAACTGACCAGGACTAACAGTACCTACCTAACTGACCAGGACTAACAGTACATAACTACCTAACTGACCAGGACTAACAGTACCTAACTGACCAGGACTAACAGTACATAACTACCTAACTGACCAGGACTAACAGTACATAAGTACCTAACTGACCAGGACTAACAGTACCTACCTAACTGACCAGGACTAACAGTACCTACCTAACTGACCAGGACTAACAGTACCTAACTACCTAACTGACCAGGACTAACAGTACATAAGTACCTAACTGACCAGGACTAACAGTACCTACCTAACTGACCAGGACTAACAGTACCTAACTACCTAACTGACCAGGACTAACAGTACCTAACTGACCAGGACTAACAGTACATAACTACCTAACTGACCAGGACTAACATTACATAACTACCTAACTGACCAGGACTAACAGTACATAACTACCTAACTGACCAGGACTAACAGTACCTAACTACCTAACTGACCAGGACTAACAGTACCTAACTACCTAACTGACCAGGACTAACATTACATAACTACCTAACTGACCAGGACTAACAGTACATAACTACCTAACTGACCAGGACTAACAGTACCTAACTACCTAACTGACCAGGACGAACAGTACATAACTACCTAACTGACCAGGACTAACAGTACCTACCTAACTGACCAGGACTAACAGTACCTAACTACCTAACTGACCAGGACTAACAGTACATAACTACCTAACTGACCAGGACTAACAGTACATAACTACCTAACTGACCAGGACTAACAGAACCTACCTAACTGACCAGGACTAACAGTACATAACTAGCTAACTGAGCAGGACTAACAGTACATAACTACCTAACTGACCAGGACTAACAGTACCTACCTAACTGACCAGGACTAAGAGTACCTAACTACATAACTGACCAGGACTAACAGCACCTACCTAACTGACCAGGACTAACAGTACCTAACTACCTAACTGACCAGGACTAACAGTACCTAACTACCTAACTGACCAGGACTAACAGTACATAACTACCTAACTGACCAGGACTAACAGTACATAACTACCTAACTGACCAGGACTAACAGTACCTACCTAACTGACCAGGACTAACAGTACATAACTACCTAACTGACCAGGACTAACAGTACCTACCTAACTGACCAGGACTAACAGTACCTAACTACCTAACTGACCAGGACTAACAGTACCTAACTGACCAGGACTAACAGTACATAACTACCTAACTGACCAGGACTAACAGTACCTAACTACCTAACTGACCAGGACTAACAGTACCTACCTAACTGACCAGGACTAACAGTACCTACCTAACTGACCAGGACTAACAGTACATAACTACCTAACTGACCAGGACTAACAATACCTAACTGACCAGGACTAACAGTACATAACTACCTAACTGACCAGGACTAACAGTACCTAACTACCTAACTGACCAGGACTAACAGTACCTAACTACCTAACTGACCAGGACTAACATTACATAACTACCTAACTGACCAGGACTAACATTACATAACTACCTAACTGACCAGGACTAACACTACCTAACTACCTAACTGACCAGGACTAACAGTACCTAACTACCTAACTGACCAGGACTAACAGTACCTAACTACCTAACTGACCAGGACTAACAGTACCTAACTACCTAACTGATCAGGACTAACAGTACATAACTACCTAACTAACCAGGACTAACAGTACATAACTACCTAACTGACCAGGACTAACAGAACCTACCTAACTGACCAGGACTAACAGTACATAACTAGCTAACTGAGCAGGACTAACAGTACATAACTACCTAACTGACCAGGACTAACAGTACCTACCTAACTGACCAGGACTAAGAGTACCTAACTACCTAACTGACCAGGACTAACAGTACCTACCTAACTGACCAGGACTAACAGTACCTAACTACCTAACTGACCAGGACTAACAGTACATAACTACCTAACTGACCAGGACTAACAGTACATAACTACCTAACTGACCAGGACTAACAGTACCTACCTAACTGACCAGGACTAACAGTACATAACTACCTAACTGACCAGGACTAACAGTACCTACCTAACTGACCAGGACTAACAGTACCTAACTACCTAACTGACCAGGACTAACAGTACCTAACTGACCAGGACTAACAGTACATAACTACCTAACTGACCAGGACTAACAGTACCTAACTACCTAACTGACCAGGACTAACAGTACCTACCTAACTGACCAGGACTAACAGTACCTACCTAACTGACCAGGACTAACAGTACATAACTACCTAACTGACCAGGACTAACAATACCTAACTGACCAGGACTAACAGTACATAACTACCTAACTGACCAGGACTAACAGTACCTAACTACCTAACTGACCAGGACTAACAGTACCTAACTACCTAACTGACCAGGACTAACATTACATAACTACCTAACTGACCAGGACTAACATTACATAACTACCTAACTGACCAGGACTAACACTACCTAACTACCTAACTGACCAGGACTCACAGTACCTAACTACCTAACTGACCAGGACTAACAGTACCTAACTACCTAACTGACCAGGACTAACAGTACCTAACTACCTAACTGATCAGGACTAACAGTACATAACTACCTAACTAACCAGGACTAACAGTACATAACTACCTAACTGACCAGGACTAACAGTACATAACTACCTAACTGACCAGGACTAACAGTACCTAACTACCTAACTGACCAGGACTAACAGTACCTACCTAACTGACCAGGTCTAACAGTACCTAACTACCTAACTGACCAGGACTAACAGTACATAACTACCTAACTGACCAGGACTACCTAACTGACCAGGACTAACAGTACCTAACTACCTAACTGACCAGGACAAACAGTACATAACTACCTAACTGACCAGGACTAACAGTACCTACCTAACTGACCAGGACTAACAGTACCTAACTACCTAACTGACCAGGACTAACAGTACATAATTACCTAACTGACCAGGACTACCTAACTGACCAGGACTAACAGAACCTACCTAACTGACCAGGACTAACAGTACCTACCTAACTGACCAGGACTAACAGTACCTAACTACCTAACTGACCAGGACTAACAGTACATAATTACCTAACTGACCAGGACTACCTAACTGACCAGGACTAACAGAACCTACCTAACTGACCAGGACTAACAGTACATAACTACCTAACTGACCAGGACTAACAGTACCTAACTACCTAACTGACCAGTACTAAGAGTACATAACTACCTGTTGGTATAGTGCTGTTTGTGGCCAGCCTAGAAATATAATTACCCTTGAGTAGTCAAACAGTCAAACTTCAAAGTTCTGAGAGGCTTTGAACTGCAGTTTTCAACCTCCTGGTGTCCGAACGGCTGGCCAGGCCACTCTGGCAGATAGCCTAAACCTGGAGGCTCAAGCTACAGTAGCTGCCTCACTTGGCATTGTTCAGTTCAGTAATTGATGTGTCAGTAAGATTGTCTAGGTGCAATATAATTGTCTGGTTGGAGGCCTAGATGGGACCAGGACGGGAATGGAGAGCTGGCAGCCTGGATTGGCCTGGGCTGGGATGGGAATGGAGAGCTGGCAGCCTGGATTGGCTTGGGCCGGGATGGGAATGGAGATCTGGCAGCCTGGATTGCCCTGGGCCGGGATGGGAATGGAGATCTGGCAGCCTGGATGGGCCTGGGCCGGGATGGGAATGGACCTGGAGTTCCAGTAACTCCTTACCAGTTCACATACCAGTCTTTATGTTTACCTTTAAGGTATACTTTGGGATTTTGGCAACTAGGTCCTTAATCTACTTTTTGATCTACTTGGTTAGCACAGTGACTGTAAGTCTATGGGTATCTGCTAGCATGCTAGAATGCCAAGAGTGTGCAAAGCTGTCATCTAGGCAAAGGGTGGCTACTTTGAAGAATCTTAAATATAAAATATATTTTGATTTGTTTAACACTTTTTTGTTTACTACTTGATTTCATATGTGTTATTTCATAGTTTTGATGTCTTCACTATTATTCTACAATTTACAAAATATTAAAAATAAAGAAAAGTGTCCAAACTTTTGACTGCTCCTGTATATATGTCTTATTTTACATATCGATACTTGGAGTCAAAATATAATTTTAAACTGGGTGGTTTGAACCCTGACTGCTGATTGGCTGACAGCCGTATACCACGGGTATGACAAAACATTTGTTTTTACTGCTCTAATTATGTTGGTAACCAGTTTATAATAGCAATAAGGCACTTCAGGGGTTTGTGGTATATGGCCAATATACCACGACTAAGGACTGTATCCAGCACTAAGAACAGCCCTTAGCAGTGGTATATTGGCCATATAACACACCCCATATTGCTTAAATATAATATTGTCCAAAATAATATTGTGATATTTAACTGTATCGATTTCCCCCCCCATCACTAGCATAGACTATGAATACTAACACTAATGTTGTATACTAAAATGTGATTGCGCTTGTTTACATGTGTTTGTGCTGTGTGAGCTTGTGTTTGTTTGTTTGTCTGTGTCTGTACATATACAGTTGAAGTCGGAAGTTTACATACACCTTAGCCAAATATATTTAAACTCATTCTTCACAATTCCTGACATTTAATCCTAGTAAAAATTCCCTGTCTTAGGTCAGTTAGGATCACCACTTTATTTTAAGAATGTTTAATGTCAGAATAATAGTAGAGAGAATTATTTATTTCAGCTTTTATTTCTTTCATCACATTCCCAGTGGGTCAAAAGTTTACATTCCATCAATTAGTATTTGGTAGCATTGCCTTTAAATTGTTTAACTTGGGTCAAACGTTTCGTGTAGCCTTCCACAAGCTTCCCACTATAAGTTGGGTGAATTTGGCCCATTCCTCCTGACAGAGCTGGTGTAACTGCGTCAGGTTTGTAGGCCTCCTTGCTCGCACATGCTTTTTCAGTTCTGCCCACAAATTTTCTATAGGATTGAGGTCAGGGCTTTGTGATGGCCACTCCAATACCTTGACTTTGTTGGCCTTAAGCCATTTTTCCACAGCTTTGGAAGTATGCTTTGGGTCATTGTCCATTTGAAAGACCCATTTGTGACCAAGCTTTAACTTGATGTCTTGATGTTGCTTCAATATATCCACATAAGTTTCCTTCCTCGTGATGCCATCTATTTTGTGAAGTGCACCAGTCCCTCCTGCAGCAAAGCACCCCAACAACATGATGCTGCCACCCCCGTGCTTCACGGTTGGGATGGTGTTCTTCGGCTTGCAAGCATTCCCCTTTTTCATTATGGCCAAATAGTTCTATTTTTGTTTCATGAGACCAGAGGACATTTCTCCTAAAAGTACAATCTTTGTCCCCATGTGCAGTTGCAAACCATAGTCTGGCTTTTTTATGGTGGTTTTGGAGCAGTGGCTTCTTCCTTGCCGAGTGGCCTTTCAGGTTATGTCGATATAGGACTCGTTTTACTGTGGATATAGATACTTTTGTACCCATTTCCTCCAGGATCTTCACAAGGTCCTTTGCTGTTGTTCTGGGGTTTATTTGCACTTTTCGCAAAGTACGTTCATCTCTAGGACACAGAACGCATCTCCTTCCTGAACGGTATGACAGCTGCGTGGTCCCATGGTGTTTATACTTGCGTACTATTGTTTGTACAGATGAATGTGGTATCTTCAGGCGTTTCAAAATTGCTCCCAAGGATAAATCAGACTTGTGGAGGTCTACTATTTTTCTTCTGAGGTCTTGGCTGTTTCCCCATGATGTCAAGTAAAGAGGCACTGAGTTTGAAGATAGGCATTGAAATATATCCACAGGTGCACCTCCAATTGACTCAAATGATGTAAATTAGATTATCAGAAGCTTCTAAAGCCATCACGTAATTTTCTGGAATTTTCCACGCTGTTTAAAGGCACAGTCAACTATAAACCTCTGACCCACTGGAATTGTGATACAATGAATTATAAGTTAAATAATCTGTCTGTAAACATTTGTTGGAAAAATTACTTGTGTCATGCACAAAGTAGATGTCCTAATCGACTTGCCAAAATTATAGTTTGCTAACAAGAAATTTGTGGAGTGGTTGAAAAACGAGTTAATGACTCCAACCTAAGTGTATGTAAACAGCCGACTTTAACTGTACATGTACCTGTGTACTGTGCATGTGTGTATGTTTTTTGTGTGTGCAAGCATTGCCTGTGGGTGTTCATCTGTGTGTGTTCCTCTCTAGGGAGTGTTGTCGGTTCTTTGGGGACGACGGGCTGACAGCCAAGGTGTTCTTCACTAAGGTGGCTCCGTTTGGATTGCTGTGGATCCTCACCAACTACCTGTACCTACAGGTACTGTGCTGCTTGTGTGTGTGTGTGTGTGTGTGTGTGTGTGGTTAGGGACTGTGACAGTATTGTATAGTGCCTGCAGGTATAACAGGTGTCACTGTGCTAGCTAGAGGTCGACCGATTATGATTTTTCAACGCCGGTAACGATACCGATTATTGGAGGACCAAAAAAAGCCGATTGTAACGGTTTTCTTGGTGAGAAGGAGAGTCGGACCAAAATGCGGCGTGTCTATTGCAATCCATGTTTAATGAAGTAACACACTAAACACAAACACTACCAAAACAATAAACTTAACGAAAACCGAAACAGCCTATACTTGTGTAACCTAACACAGAACAATGACATCAGGACACTAAGGACAATCACTAAAGACAAACTCAAAGAATATGGCTGCCTAAATATGGTTCCCAATCAGAGACAACGATAAACACCTGCCTCTGATTGAGAACCACTTCAGACAGCCATAGACTTAGCTAGAACACCCCACTAGCTACAATCCCCATACATACACACCACATACAAAAACCCATGCCACACCCTGGCCTGACCAAATAAATAAAGATAAACACAAAATACTTTGACCAGGGTGTGACAGAACCCCCCCCCCCTAAGGTGCGGACTCCCGAACGCACCTCAAAACAATAGGGAGGGTCCGGGTGGGCGTCTGTCCATGGTGGCGGCTCCGGCGCGGGACGTGGACCCCACTCAATCAATGTCTTAGTCCCTTCTCCTCGCGTCCCTGGATAGTCCACCCTCGCCGCCGACCATGGCCTAGTAGTCCTCACCCAGAACCCCACTGGACTGAGGAGCAGATCGGGACTGAGGGGCAGCTCGGGACTGAGGCAGCTCGGGACTGAGGGGAAGCTCAGGAGTGAGAGGAAGCTCAGGCAGGTTGATGAATCTACCAGATCCTGGCTGACTGGCAGATCTGGAAGAGTCTGGTCGACTGGCAGATCTGGAAGAGTCTGGTCGACTGGCAGATCTGGAAGAGTCTGGTCGACTGGCAGATCTGGAAGAGTCTGGTCGACTGGCAGATCTGGAAGAGTCTGGTCGACTGGCAGATCTGGAAGAGTCTGGTCGACTGGCAGATCTGGAAGAGTCTGGTCGACTGGCAGATCTGGTCGACTGGCAGATCTGGAAGAGTCTGGTCGACTGGCAGATCTGGAAGAGTCTGGTCGACTGGCAGATCTGGAAGAGTCTGGTCGACTGGCAGATCTGGAAGAGTCTGGTCGACTGGCAGATCTGGAAGAGTCTGGTCGACTGGCAGATCTGGAAGAGTCTGGTCGACTGGCAGATCTGGAAGAGTCTGGTCGACTGGCAGATCTGGAAGAGTCTGGTCGACTGGCAGATCTGGGAGAGTCTGGTCGACTGGCAGATCTGGGAGAGTCTGGTCGACTGGCAGATCTGGGAGAGTCTGGTCGACTGGCAGATCTGGGAGAGTCTGGTCGACTGGCAGATCTGGAAGAGTCTGGTCGACTGGCAGATCTGGAAGAGTCTGGTCGACTGGCAGATCTGGAAGAGTCTGGTCGACTGGCAGATCTGGAAGAGTCTGGTCGACTGGCAGATCTGGAAGAGTCTGGTCGACTGGCAGATCTGGAAGAGTCTGGTCGACTGGCAGATCTGGAAGAGTCTGGTCGACTGGCAGCTCTGGCTGCTCCATGCTGACTGGCTGCTCCATGCTGACTGGCAGCTCTGGCTGCTCCATGCTGACTGGCTGCTCCATGCTGACTGGCAGCTCTGGCTGCTCCATGCTGACTGGCTGCTCCATGCTGACTGGCAGCTCTGGCTGCTCCATGCTGACTGGCTGCTCTGGCTGCTCCATGCTGACTGGCTGCTCCATGCTGACTGGCTGCTCCATGCTGACTGGCGGCCCTGGCTGCTCCATGCTGACTGGCGGCCCTGGCTGCTCCATACTGACTGGCAGCTCTGGCGGCTCCTTGCAGACTGGCAGCTCTGGCGGCTCCTTGCAGACTGGCAGCTCTGGCGGCTCCTTGCAGACTGGCAGCATCCTGCAGACAGGCAGCTCTGGCGGCTCCTTGCAGACTGGCAGCTCCTTGCAGACTGGCAGCTCCTTGCAGACTGGCAGCTCCTTGCAGACTGGCAGCTCCTTGCAGACTGGCAGCTCCTTGCAGACTGGCAGCTCCTTGCAGACTGGCAGCTCCTTGCAGACTGGCAGCTCTATGCTAACTGGCAGCTCTTTGCTAACTGGCAGCTCTTTGCTAACTGGCAGCTCTTTGCTAACTGGCAGTTCTGAACAGGCGGGAGACTCCGGCAGCGCTGTAGAGAAGGAAGGCTCTAACAGCGCTAAACAGGCGGGAGACTCCGACAGCGCTGGAGAGGAGGGCTCCGACAGCGCTGGACAGGCGAGGCGCACTGTAGGCCTGATGCGTGGTGCTGGCACTGGTGGTACTGGGCCGAGGACACGCACAGGAAGCCTGGTGCGGGGAGCTGCTACCGGAGGGCTGGGGTGTGGAGGTGGTACTGGAAAAACCGGACCGTGCAGGCGCACTGGAGCTCTTGAGCACCAAGCTCAAGCAGCCAACCTTACCTGGTTGAATGCTCACGGTCGCCCTGCCAGTGCGGCGAGGTGGAATAGCCCGCACTGGGCTATGCAGGCGAACCGGAGACACCGAGCGCAAGGCTGGTGCCATGTAAGCCGGCCCAAGGAGACGCACTGGGGACCAGCTGCGTAGAGCCGGCTTCATGGCATTAGGCTCGACGCTCAATCTAGCCCGGCCGACACGCGGAGCTGGAATATACCGCACCGGGCTATGCACCCGCACTGGAGACACCGTGCACACCACTGCATAACACGGTGCCTGTCCGGTCTCTCTAGCCCCCCGGTAAGCACAGGGAGTCTGCCCAGGTCTCCTACCTGGCGTAGCCATACTCCCTGTTAGCCCCCCCCCCAAGAAATGTTTGGGGCTGCCTCTCGGGCTTCCTTGCCAGCCGTGTTCCCTCATATCGCCGGCTCCTCTCTCCGGCTGCCTCTGCTCTCCTAAGTGCCTCCACCTGTTCCCATGGGAGGCGATCTCTTCCAGCCAGTATCTCCTCCCAAGTGTAACAGCCCTTGCCATCCAAAACGTCCTCCCATGTCCATTCCTCTTTACGCTGCTGCTGCTGCCTGTTGACACGCTGCTTGGTCCGTTGGTGGTGGGTGATTCTGTAACGGTTCTCTTCTATCTCCTCCTCTGATGAAGAGGTAGAACAAGGATCGGACCAAAATGCGGCGTGTCTATTGCAATCCATGTTTAATGAAGTAACACACTAAACACAAACACTACCAAAACAATAAACTTAACGAAAACCGAAACAGCCTATACTTGTGTAACCTAACACAGAACAATGACATCAGGACACTAAGGACAATCACCCAAGACAAACTCAAAGAATATGGCTGCCTAAATATGGTTCCCAATCAGAGACAACGATAAACACCTGCCTCTGATTGAGAACCACTTCAGACAGCCATAGACTTAGCTAGAACACCCCACTAGCTACAATCCCCATACATACACACCACATACAAAAACCCATGCCACACCCTGGCCTGACCAAATAAATAAAGATAAACACAAAATACTTTGACCAGGGTGTGACACCGATACCGATTAATCGGCCTATTTTTATATATATATTTGTAATGAAGACAATTACAACAATACTGAATTAACACTTTTATTTTAACTTAATATAATACATAAATAAAATCAATTTAGTCTCAATTAAATAATGAAACATGTTCAATTTGGTTTAAATAATGCAAAAACAAAGTGTTGGAGAAGAAAGTAAAAGTGCAATATGTGCCATGTAAGAAAGCTAACGTTTAAGTTCCTTGCTCAGAACATGAGAACATATGAAATCTGGTGGTTCCTTTTAACATGAGTCTTCAATATTCCCAGGTAAGAAGTTTTAGGTTGTAGTTATTTTAGGAATTATAGGACTATTTCTCTCTATACCGTTTGTATTTCATACCTTTGACTATTGGATGTTCTTATAGGCACTTTAGTATTGCCAGCCTAATCTCGGGAGTTGATAGACTTGAAGTTATAAACAGTGCTGTGCATCAAGCATTGCAACGAGCTGCTGGCAAACGCAGTAAAGTTCTGTTTGAATTAATGCTTACGAACCTGCTGCTGCCTACAACCGCTCAGTTAGACTGCTCTATCAAATCATAGACTTAATTATAATATAATAACACACACAAATACGAGCCTTAGGTCATTAATGTAGTAAAATCCGGAAACCATAATTTCGAAAACAAAACGTTTAATCTGTCTGTGAAATACAGAACCGTTCCGTATTTAAACGAACGGGCAGCAACCCTAAGTCTAAATATTGCTGTTACATTGTACAACCTTCAATGTTATGTCATAATTATGTAAAATTCTGGCAAATTAATTACGGTCTTTGTTAGGAAGAAATGGTCTTCAGTTCAGTTCGCAACGAGCCAGGCGGCCCAAACTGCTGCATATACCCTGACTGCTTGCACGGAACGCAAGACAAGTGACACAGTTTCCCTAATTAAAATAAATTCATGTTAGCAGGCAATATTAACTAAATATGCAGGTTTAAATTGTGTATACTTGTGATTTTAAGAAAGCCATTGATGGTTATGGTTAGGTACACATTGGTGCAACGACAGTGCTTTTTTCACGAATGCGCTTTTTAAATCATCACTCATTTGGCGAAGTAGGCTGTGATTCTATGACACATTAACAGGCACCTCATTGATTATATGCAGCGCAGGACAAGCTAGATAAACTAGTAATATCATCAACCATACAGTATGTAGTTAACTAGTAATTATGTTAAGATGTATTGTTTTTTATAAGATACGTTTAATGCTAGCTAGCAACTTACCTTGGCTCCTTGCTGCACTCCCGTAACAGGTGGTCAGCCTGCCACAAAGTCTCCTCGTGGAGTGCAATGTAATCGGCTATAATAGAAGTCCAAAAATGCCGATTACCGATTGTTATGAAAACTTGAAATCGGCCCTAATTAACCGGCCATTTTGATTAATCGGTCGACCTCTAGTACTAGCTTAGCGGTATAGCTTCCTTCTAGTGCTAGCTTAGCGGTATAGCTTCCTTCTAGTGCTAGTTTAGCGGTATAGCTTCCTTCTAGTGCTAGCTTAGCGGTATAGCTTCCTTCTAGTGCTAGTTTAGCGGTATAGCTTCCTTCTAGTGCTAGCTTAGCGGTATAGCTTCCTTCACCATCCCTGTCCCCTTACTGGACTCAAACTATTGATCCTCTGCTTCAAAAACGTAGCCAACTACACCACCGAAAATCTAGCAATTGGGCGAAGTCATTTTAAGCTGTGACGTGATCCTGTCTCTAACACAGGCCCTGAGGAAGATCAACACTACAGACGTGTCAGCTCTGTTCTGCTGCAACAAGGCCTTCGTATTCCTGCTCTCTTGGATCGTACTGAGAGACCGCTTCATGGGGGTCAGGGTGAGTTACTGTGTGTGTGTGTGTGTGTGTGTGTGTGTGTGTGTGTGTGTGTGTGTGTGTGTGATGCACAAAGTCTGTCAGGAGATGTCCAGGGAACCTACGAAGAGATAACATTCTGACTGGAGATTCCTCCAGTTATGAGTAGATAAGAGTTCATTTCAGGGCTAGATAAAAATGTATCCTAATTAAGATCACAGACTCAGTTTCAGTTGGACTAGCTAGGTCCTACCTAATTAAGACCACAGACTCAGTCTCAGTTGGACTAGCTAGGTCCTATCTAATTAAGACCACAGACTCAGTCTCAGTTGGACAAGCTAGGTCCTACCTAATTAAGACCACAGACTCAGTCTCAGTTGGACAAGCTAGGTCCTACCTAATTAAGACCACAGACTCAGTCTCAGTTGGACTAGCTAGGTCCTACCTAATTAAATTAGAGTTGAGGGCATGGGGAAATTACCTGGGTTCAGAAGAGTTAAGGGCATGGGGAACTGACCTGGGTTCAGAAGAGTTGAGGGCATGGAGAGCAGACCTGGGTTCAGAAGAGTTGATGACATGGGGAACTGACCTGGGTTCAGAAGAGTTGAGGGCATGGAGAGCAGACCTGGGTTTCCAAAGAGTTGAGGGCATGGGGAACTGACCTGGGTTCAGAAGAGTTGAGGGCATGGGGAACTGACCTGGGTTCAGAAGAGTTTAGGGCATGGGGAACTGACCTGGGTTCAGAAGAGTTGAGGGCATGGGGAACTAACCTGGGTTCAGAAGAGTTGAGGGCATGGAGAGCAGACCTGGGTTCAGAAGAGTTGATGACATGGGGAACTGACCTGGGTTCAGAAGAGTTGAGGGCATGGAGAGCAGACCTGGGTTCAGAAGAGTTGGGGGCATGGGGAACTGACCTGGGTTCAGAAGAGTTGAGGGCATGGGGAACTGACCTGGGTTCAGAAGAGTTGAGGGCATGGAGAACTGATCTGGGTTCAGAAGAGTTGAGGGCGTGGGGAACTGACCTGGGTTCAGAAGAGTAGAGGGCATGGAGAACTGAATGGGTTCAGAAGAGTTGAGGTCGTGGGGAACTGAATGGGTTCAGAAGAGTTGAGGGCGTGGGGAACTGACCTGGGTTCAGAAGAGTTGAGGGCGTGGGGAACTGACCTGGGTTCAGAAGAGTAGAGGGCATGGAGAACTGAATGGGTTCAGAAGAGTTGAGGTCGTGGGGAACTGAATGGGTTCAGAAGGGTTTAGGGCATGGGGAACTGACCTGGGTTCAGAAGAGTTGAGGGCATGGGGAACTAACCTGGGTTCAGAAGAGTTGAGGGCGTGGGGAACTGACCTGGGTTCAGAAGAGTTGAGGGCATAGAGAACTGACCTGGGTTCAGAAGAGTTGAGGGCGTGGAAAGCGGACCTGGGTTCAGAAGAGTTGAGGGCGTGGGGAGCGGACCTGGGTTCAGAAGAGTTGAGGGCGTGGGGAACTGACCTGGGTTCAGAAGAGTTGAGGGCATAGAGAACTGACCTGGGTTCAGAAGAGTTGAGGGCGTGGGGAACTGACCTCGGTTCAGAAGAGTTGAGGGCATGGAGAGCAGACCTGGGTTCAGAAGAGTTGAGGGCATGGAGAGCAGACCTGGGTTCAAATACTATTTTAAGTATTTTAAATACTGTTTTGAGACTATTCTGTTAAGCCAGGTAAACTCAATCATGTTGTGGGCATTCAGAAGATAACCTGTACTGCAGTGCAGAAAAAACATTTGGCTTTCAAGCGAATGTAACTGCTCCGTCAGGGCTGGGGGATAGTTCATTAAGGGTCATTGTTAGATAATTGTTAATGAACTTGGACCTCGGCATCACCCTGGGAGAAAGTTTGTCAAATTAACAATGTACCTTGCAGCACCAAAGGTATTCTGAAAAGTAGCTATAAGTAAGTTGCTGGATACAGTTCCTTGCAAAAGTATTCACCCCCCTTGGCATTTTTCCTATTTTGTTGCATTACAACCTGTAATTTAAATAAATAGATTTTGATTTGGATTTCCTGTAATGGACATACACATAATAGTCCAAATTGGTGAAGTGAAATGGAAAAAAATACTTGTTTAAAAAAAGTATATGAAAATGCTACGAAGCCCCTAAATAAGATCTGGTGCAACCAATTACCTTCTGAAGTCACATAATTAGTTAAATCAAGTCCACCTATAATAAGGTCCAGAGTCTGCAACACCACTAAGCAAGGGGCACCACCAAGCAAGCGGCACTATGAAGACCAAGGACCTCTCCAAATAGGTCAGGGACAAAGTTGTGGAGAAGTACAGATCAGGGTTGTGTTATAAAAAAATATCAGAAACTTTGAACATCACACAGAGCACCATTAATTCAACTAAGAGTGGCCAGAAAAAAAGCCATTGCTTAAAGAAAAAAATAAGCAAACACGTTTGGTGTTTGCCAAATGGCATGTGGGAGGCTCCCCAAACATATGGAAGAAGGTAAGATGAGCCTAGAATTGAGCTTTTTGGCCATCAAGGAAAACGCTATGTCTGGTGCAAACCCAACACCTCTCATCACCCCGAGTATACCATCCCTGGTGGTGGCAGCATCATGCTGTGGGGATATTTTTAATCGGCAGGGCCTGGGAAACTGGTCAGAATTGAAGGAATGATGGATGGTGCTAAATAAAGGGAAATTCTTGAGGGAAACCTGTTTCAGTTTTCCAGAGATTTGAGACTGGGACGGAGGTTCACCTTCCAGCAGGACAATGAACCTAAACATACTGCTAAAGCAACACTCGAGTGGTTTAAGGGGAAACATATAAATGTCTTGGAATGGCCTCGTCAAAGCCCAGACCTCAATCCAATTGAGAACCTGTGGTATGACTTAAAGATTGTTGTACACCAGCGGAAACCATCCAACTTGAAGGAGCAGGAGAAGTTTTGCCTTGAAGAATGGGCAAAAATCCCAGTGGCTATATGTGCCAAGCTTATAGAGACACACCCCAAGATACTTGCAGCTGTAATTGCTGCAAAAGGTGGCTCTACTTTGGGGGGGGGGGGGTGAAAAGTTATGCATGCTGAAGTTTTCTGTTTTATTGTCTTATTTCTTGTTTGATTCACAATAAAACATATTTTACATCTTCAAAGTGGTAGGCATGTTGTGTTTCAAATTATACAAACACCCCAAAAATCAATTTTCCTTCCAGGTTGTAAGGCAACAAAATAGGAAAAATGCCAAGGGGGGTGAATACTTTCGCAAGCCACTATAGAACCAAGCTAAGGATGTCCTGGCTGGCTGAGAGTTCCCTTCTCTCTGCAGTGGTACTGAAAAGCCTCATGTGGAAACTGAAGTGTGTCCTTGTAATGACATGATTTAACTGTTACCTCTCAGAGAGATAGAGAAGACAGGAAGGAGTCTTGATGCAGAGCGGGGTTCCCGGGTCGCCATCGGGACCCGACAGAGAAGTGTGTCCTTGTAATGACATGATTTATATATGATCTTCTGAACTGAAACTGTTACCTCTCAGAGAGATGGAGAAGAAAGGAAGGAGTCTCGATGCAGAGTCGGGTTCCCGGGTCGCCATCGGGACCCGACAGAGAAGTGTGTGGCGCGGTCTATTATTGTATAATAGTGGTATTGCACTATGCAATCTGGCAGGAGTGGCTCAAACTCATGAAGCAGCCCAGACAAAAAGTCACGGTACCAAACATGATGTCCCACACAGACCTCTGTCTTGATGAACCTGTAGTCTACATTTAAAACTCCCTACTAGGTCCCAGGCAGTCCACGTATTCAGAGTAGAAAGACTGATTCAGCATCAGGTCCCCCTGGCCATATAATCATATTCATCATGATCTCAAAGGTCAAACTGATCCTAGATCAGCCCTCTTATATGTATTCTGAGATTTTATAAATAGAAGTTCAGGTCTCTCTTGCAAAATATGTTTGATCTCACTGTGACTAATCCGGATAAATGAATGAATGTATGTATGTACTGTTTGTGTGAATAACTGGAGGGAAGATCTGGAAGGAAAACACCTAATCGGAATGTCTCTCTCTCTCTCTCTCTCTCTCTCCCTCCTGTCATTATCCCTCACTACCCCCATCTGTGATGAAAGCTCTGAGTAATCCTCCCATTTCTTTCTTTCTCTCTCTCTTTCTCTCTCTCTCTCTCTCTCTCTGTCTCTCTCTCTCTCTCTCATTCTATCTTTCTCTCTGTCTCATGCTCCCTCGCACTTTCTCACATTTTTCTCTCTCTCTCTCTCTCTCTCTCACTCTCCCCATCTTTCTCTTCCTCTCTCTCCCCCATGTCTCCTCTGTCTCTATCTCTCTCTCTCTCACTCTCCCCATCTTTCTCTTCCTCTCTCTCCCCCATGTCTCCTCTCTCTCTATCTCTCTCTCTCTCTCTCTCACTCTCCCCATCTTTCTCTCCCTCTCTCTCCCCCATCTCTCCCCTATGACTCCTGTCTCTCTCTCTCTCTCTCTCTCTCCCTCTAATTCTCTCTCTCTATCTCTCTGTCTCTCTCTCTTTCTCTCTTTCTCTCTCCCTCTAATTCTCTCTCTCTGTCTCTCTCTCTTACTCTCTCTCTCTCTCTCTCTCTCTTACTCTCTCTCTGACTGTTGATGGGTATTGCAGTGTTTTGATGTCTGCAGTAATGCGGAGGATCTTGGATGGGCTTTCCTTCATATGAAAATGAAGAGAGAAGGGGAGAGGATACGAGGGGGAGAGGCTGGGGAGAGTCCAATCATCCCTTTGAAGTATGACAGTGTTCTGGTACTTAGCTTGGGCTATTTCATGGGTGAGGTGGGTGGATAGCTGTCAGTAGGAGAATGGTATATAAGGGATGGCATCTCTCCCATACTGTACCTACAGTGTATTCAGAAAGTATTCATACCCCTTGACTTATGTTACATTTTGTTGTGTTACAGCCTTTATTCTAATCTACACATAGACATGGTTAATTATTGCATTGCAAAAAATCATTTAATCTATTTTGGAATAAGGCTGTAACGTAACAAAATGTGGAAAAAGTCAAGAGATCTGAATACTTTCCCAATGCAATTCATGTGGGCGGCAGGGTAGCCTAGTGGTTAGAGAGTTGGACTAGTAACCGGAAGGTTGCAAGGTCAAACCCCCGAGCTGCAAGGTACAAATCTGTCGTTCTGCCCCTGAACACCCACTGTTCCTAGGCTGTCATTGAAAATAAGAATTTGTTCTTAACTGACTTGCCTAGTTAAATAAAGGATAAAAATATTTTAAAAAATGTACAGGTAACTGCCAAAATAAAGGAAACACCAACATAAAGAGTCTTAATAGGGTGTTGGTTCACCACGAGCCAGAACAGTTTCAATGTGCCTTGGCATAGATTCTACAATTGTCTGGAACTCTATTGGAGGGATGTGACACCATTCCTCCACGAGAAACTGGTGGAAACGCTGTCTCAGGCGCCTGCTCCAGAATCTCCCGCAAGTGTTCATTTGGGATGAGATCTGGTGGCTAAGACCAGGCCATGGCATATGGTCTACATCGTTTTCATGTTCACCATTCAGTGACCACTCGCGCGCTGTGGATGGGGGCATTGTCATCCTATTGGGGGGGGGGGGGGCATAGCCATGGTAGACAAAATAATGGCCCTAAACATGATGCTTAATTAACTCAGGAACCACACCTGGGTTGAAGCACCTGCTTTCAATACACTTTGTATCCCTCAAGTACTCAAGTATTTCCTTTATTTTGGCAGTTACAATATACTCAGAGATATGCAGGCATCTCAGAGTCCTGTATCTCTCTCCTGTAGTTTTATGTTGTTATGGAGAGGTGTGAGAGTAACATTGCCTAGGCTTTAGCTCAGCGAGCTAGCACAGTCTCCCTTGTGGCACATGAGACCCACCCAGGTTCTAAACCAATCAGTCACACATACATTTCTCAGCTGGGGTTTTGTCTTTTCATTTAACCTTTATTGATCTAGGAAAGACCCTTGGGGTGAGAAAGGTCTTCTGCGAGTGTGGCCTGGTGTTGTGGTGGAGTGGTGTGAGTGACAGACTGCCTCAGCAGAGCCCAGACCCAGTCTTGGTCCATTTCCCCATTCCCTGACATTGGGTTTGCTGACACAGCAGTGTGTGAGAAAGGAAAACAAATTGCCGTGTCCAATCACTGAGGGGTCCGTGTCCCAGGAAACCAAGCAGCAAAGCAGCAGACTTTCTCAGAGAAACAAATCTCTGTAGAGAGGTAACTGACCATAGAATATCATCAGGGGCGCAACTTTCACTGGGTAGGTTGGCTAGGCTGTTTGGGGTGTTTATCCGAATGGATAAAGAAACTGAAAGGTGCACCCCTGAATAGAATTACCATGTCAGCCATATTGAGTATACCCATGGGTCTCCCAGTCAAATTGCCATGGTATGAGGCGCGTTGTCCCTAGTCATTTTTATTTCTATGTGACTGACATAGCTGGCGTTTCTAGAGAATGGACATCCCCATTCAAGTCAACGTTGTGTAATGGGTTGACCTGGCAGGTCATTCTATTTTTTATGTAGCTAGAGAGGTGACTGAAAGGCAGGCAGCCTGCACTGCAGAAAGAGTGAGAGAGAGAGAAAGAGGGTGAGAGAGAGAGAGAGAGAGAGGTGGGGGGGTTAACCCATTGTACCCCTTGGCTCTGTCCAGGTGTAAGCAGTGCTTAATTTGGGCCACATCCTGCCAAAACAGGATCTGGCACCTTTAAAAACTAAAAATATTCGTTCCGGTACCTCACTCTAATGCTCACTTTTTGTTCCGGCATTTCCCGATTTACAAATGAAGCACCGGGCATAACCACATGGGTTGTTTATCTTCCTGACACCTCTCTAATGCAGTGCTAATCCACTCTGCTGGCCCAAGCCAAGTCCCTATTCATTACACACACACACACACACACACACAGACACACACAGACACACACACACACACAGACACACACAGACACACACACAGACACACAGACACACACACACACACACAGACACACACACACACACACACACACACAGACACACACACACACACAGACACACACACACAGACACACACACAGACACACAGACACACACACACACACACACACACTCACAGACACACACAGACACACACACACACACACACACACACACACACACAGCCATCAATCCTTTCCTGTATGGGAGACTTTGCTGATTGGAAAGCACTGGGCCCTGGACCAGATAGTATATGATTATCATGACTGTGTTTGTAGTTGTGTGTGTCTTTGCATTGTGTTCACCATTACACCAGTAACAGATATTACTGTGGGAGGGAACGGCTGGAGGAAAGGAAGAGGGAACGGCTGGAGGAAAGGAAGAGGGAACTGCTGGAGGAAAGGAAGAGGGAACGGCTGGAGGAAAGGAAGAGGGAACGGCTGGAGGAAAGGGAGGGGGAACGGCTGGAGGAAAGGGAGGGGGAATGGCTGGAGGAAAGGTAGGGGGATTGGCTGGAGGAAAGGAAGAGGGAACAGCTGGAGGAAAGGAAGAGGGAACGGCTGGAGGAAAGGGAGGGGGAATGGCTGGAGGAAAGGAAGAGGGGACGGCTGGAGGAAAGGGAGGCGGAATGGCTGGAGGAAAGGAAGAGGGAACAGCTGGAGGAAAGGAAGAGGGAACGACTGGAGGAAAGGAAGAGGGAACGACTGGAGGAAAGGAAGAGGGAACAGCTGGAGGAAAGGAAGAGGGAACAGCTGGAGGAAAGGAAGAGGGAACAGCTGGAGGAAAGGAAGAGGGAACGGCTGGAGGAAAGGAAGAGGGAACGGTTGGAGGAAAGGAAGAGGGAACAGCTGGAGGAAAGGGAGGGGGAACGGCTGGAGGAAAGGAAGAGGGAACGGCTGGAGGAAAGGAAGAGGGAACAGCTGGAGGAAAGGAAGAGGGAACGGCTGGAGGAAAGGAAGAGGGAACGGTTGGAGGAAAGGAAGAGGGAACGGCTGGAGGAAAGGAAGAGGGAACGGCTGGAGGAAAGGAAGAGGGAACGGCTGGAGGAAAGGAACAGGGAACGGCTGGAGGAAAGGAAGAGGGAACAGCTGGAGGAAAGGGAGGGGAAAGTGAAAGTCAGGGACAAACATATACACACGCACAAACACAAACTCTGTCACTCTGACACACACACACACACACACACAAGGCCATTGGGGTGTGAATCTCTTCAGTGCTACTGTAAGGTCTCTGACAGTAACTTACCACCCTGGCTGGGCCCAAAGCTGCTCCAGGTTTTACTACCTGTCTTAGGATGTGTCCCAAATTACACCATATTCCCTTTATAGTGCACTACTTGTGACCAGGGCCCATGGGTGCCATTTGGGACACATTCAGTACTTACTGTTTGATGATCTGATCTCAGACCAGTATAAAAGTACATCAGAAGTGGATCCTGGTGTGTCAAGTCAACAGTGACTCTTCTTTCTAACCAGTAAAATGTATTTATGGTAGATTGAACTGCAGGTGAGATACTTGTACTTTCACACTATGAATAAATCCAGCTTGAATTCAAAGTGAAAGAATCCCAGTTCAACCCTCCCCTTCCTCCTTCTACACTATCTTGTCCAATATAATGTAAGCAGTGCCCCACTCCTTAAAAAAACCTGCTAAGTGGTATATATTGTAATATGTCCTCTCCACCTTTCCCTGTGCAGATCGTGGCGGCCATCTTTGCCATCGCTGGCATCGTGATGATGACGTACGCTGACGGTTTCCACAGCCACTCTGTCATGGGGATCACCTTCGTTGTGGCCTCCGCTTCTATGTCTGCACTCTACAAGGTACTTCTCTACTCTATGAACAAACACGCAAACACACACACATTCTCACACACAGGACACATTTGTTTGCTTAACTGTGAGACATGGTACAGTCTTCTCTAAAAAGACAGAATCAAAGGAACACCTCATTCTTTGTGGTTGAAAGGAATGAATACGTGGTTATTCTTTGTGGTTGAAAGGAATGAATACATGGTTATTCTTTGTGGTTGAAAGGAATGAATACATGGTTATTCTTTGTGGTTGAAAGGAATGAATACATGGTTATTCTTTGTGGTTGAAAGGAATGAATACATGGTTATTCTTTGTGGTTGAAAGGAATGAATACATGGTTATTCTTTGTGGTTGAAAGGAATTAATACATGGTTATTCTTTGTGGTTGAAAGGAATGAATACATGGTTATTCTTTGTGGTTGAAAGGAATGAATACATGGTTATTCTTTGTGGTTGAAAGGAATGAATACATGGTTATTCTTTGTGGTTGAAAGGAATGAATACATGGTTATTATTTGTGGTTGAAAGGAATGAATACATGGTTATTTTTTGTGGTTGAAAGGAATGAATACATGGTTATTCTTTGTGGTTGAAAGGAATGAATACATGGTTATTCTTTGTGGTTGAAAGGAATGAATACATGGTTATTCTTTGTGGTTGAAAGGAATGAATACATGGTTATTCTTTGTAGTTGAAAGGAATGAATACATGGTTATTCTTTGTGGTTGAAAGGAATTAATACATGGTTATTCTTTGTGGTTGAAAGGAATGAATACATGGTTATTCTTTGTGGTTGAAAGGAATGAATACATGGTTATTCTTTGTGGTTGAAAAGAATTAATACATGGTTATTCTTTGTGGTTGAAAGGAATGAATACATGGTTATTCTTTGTGTTTGAAAGGAATGAAAACATGGTTATTCTTTGTGGTTGAAAGGAATGAATACATGGTTATTCTTTGTGGTTGAAAGGAATGAATACATGGTTATTCTTTGTGGTTGAAAGGAATTAATACATGGTTATTCTTTGTGGTTGAAAGGAATGAATACATTGTTATTCTTTGTGGTTGAAAGGAATGAATACATGGTTATTCTTTGTGGTTGAAAGGAATTAATACATGGTTATTCTTTGTGTTTGAAAGGAATGAATACATGGTTATTCTTTGTGGTTGAAAGGAATGAATACATGGTTATTCTTTGTGGTTGAAAGGAATGAATACATGGTTATTCTTTGTGGTTGATAGGAATTAATACATGGTTATTCTTTGTGGTTGAAAGGAATGAATACATGGTTATTCTTTGTGGTTGAAAGGAATGAATACATGGTTATTCTTTGTGGTTGAAAGGAATGAATACATGGTTATTCTTTGTGGTTGAAAGGAATGAATACATGGTTATTCTTTGTGGTTGAAAGGAATGAATACATGGTTATTCTTTGTGGTTGAAAGGAATGAATACATTGTTATTTTTTGTGGTTGAAAGGTATGAATACATGGTTATTCTTTGTGGTTGAAAGGAATGAATACATTGTTATTTTTTGTGTTTGAAAGGAAAGAATACATTGTTATTTTTTGTGGTTGAAAGGAATGAATACATGGTTATTCTTTGTGGTTGAAAGGAATGAATACATGGTTATTCTTTGTGGTTGAAAGGAATTAATACATGGTTATTCTTTGTGGTTGAAAGGAATGAATACATGGTTATTTTTTGTGGTTGAAAGGAATGAATACATGGTTATTCTTTGTGGTTGAAAGGAAAGAATACATTGTTATTTTTTGTGGTTGAAAGGAATGAATACATGGTTATTCTTTGTGGTTGAAAGGAATGAATACATGGTTATTTTTTGTGTTTGAAAGGAATGAATACATGGTTATTTTTTGTGTTTGAAAGGAATGAATACATTGTTATTTTTTGTGTTTGAAAGGAAAGAATACATGGTTATTTTTTGTGGTTGAAAGGAATGAATTCATGGTTATTCTTTGTGGTTGAAAGGAATGAATACATTGTTATTTTTTGTGTTTGAAAGGAAAGAATACATGGTTATTTTTTGTGGTTGAAAGGAATGAATACATTGTTCTTTTTTGTGGTTGGAAGGAATGAATACATGGTTATTCTTTGTGGTTGAAAGGAATGAATACATGGTTATTCTTTGTGATTGAAAGGAATGAATACATGGTTATTCTTTGTGGTTGAAAGGAATGAATACATGGTTATTCTTTGTGGTTGAAAGGAATGAATACATGGTTATTATTTGTGGTTGGAAGGAATGAATACATGGTTATTCTTTGTGGTTGAAAGGAATGAATACATGGTTATTCTTTGTGGTTGGAAGGAATGAATACATGGTTATTTTTTGTGGTTGAAAGGAATGCATACATGGTTATTCTTTGTGTTTGAAAGGAATGAATACATGGTTATTCTTTGTGATTGGAAGGGGGTGTGTCAGTTCTGAGACCTTTTATGTGTCTCCATTTTTCTTTTCTCCTTCAGTGAGATGAAGATGTCCTCAAAAGGTTTCAAACAATAAATCACCCAAACATCCTCCTTTATGAGATACAGTTTAGGAGCAACGTTAGGTCTCATGTAAGGAGTCTTTGTGCATACAGGGACAGGCTCGTGAGTCTCCTTAGATTTGTTCCTTATATAATCAGGTAACAGGAGACTAGATTAGATATTATGAAATACTATGAAGCATTCTAAAACATCTGGGCTGGGCTAAACGGGCCGGAATTTGGTGTTTCATTTGATAGACCTGCAGATGTTCAGACTGTGACAGGCAGATCCTTATAGATTCTTCAGGCAGGCAGGCAGGCAGGCAGGCAGGCAGGCAAGCAGGCAGGCAAGCAGGCAGGCAGGCAGGCAGGCAGGCAGGCAGGCAGGCAGGCAGGCAGGCAGCATATCAGCCAAAAACACGTTTCCCTAGAACTACACAGCTGATTCAAATAATGAACTCATCATCAAGATTTGATTATTTGAATAAGCTGTGTAGTGCTAGGGCAACAACCAAAACGTGCACCCCTTAGTTTGGGAAACACTGGTGACTGCCTGTGGTGGACAGACAGACACAAAGAGGGATTGATGGGTATATAATATGGCTGCTCTGTGGTGTCTCCTGTTCTATATTATGGCTGTTCTGTGTCATCTCCTGTTCTATAATATGGCTGTTCTGTGGTGTCTCCTGTTCTATAATATGGCTGTTCTGTGTCATCTCCTGTTCTATAATATGGCTGTTCTGTGGTGTCTCCTATTCTATAACATGGCTGTTCTGTGGTGTCTCCTGTTCTATAATATGGCTGTTCTGTGGTGTCTCCTGTTCTATAATATGGCTGTTCTGTGGTGTCTCCTGTTCTATAATATGGCTGTTCTGTGGTGTCTCCTATTCTATAACATGGCTGTTCTGTGGTGTCTCCTATTCTATAATATGGCTGTTCTGTGGTGTCTCCTGTTCTATAATATGGCTGTTCTGTGGTGTCCCCTGTTCTATAATATGGCTGTTCTGTGTCATCTCCTATTCTATAATATGGCTGTTCTGTGGTGTCTCCTATTCTATAACATGGCTGTTCTGTGGTGTCTCCTGTTCTATAATATGGCTGTTCTGTGGTGTCTCCTGTTCTATAATATGGATGTTCTGTGGTGTCTCCTATTCTATAACATGGCTGTTCTGTGGTGTCTCCTATTCTATAATATTGCTGTTCTGTGGTGTTTCCTGTTCTATAATATGGCTGTTCTGTGGTGTCTCCTATTCTATAACATGGCTGTTCTGTGGCGTCTCCTATTCTATAATATAGCTGTTCTGTGGTGTCTCCTATTCTATAATATGGCTTTTCTGTGGTGTCTCCTATTCTATAATATAGCTGTTCTGTGGTGTCTCCTATTCTATAATATAGCTGTTCTGTTGTGTCTCCTGTTCTATAATATGGCTGTTCTGTGGTGTCTCCTGTTCTATAATATGGCTGTTCTGTGGTGTCTCCTGTTCTATAATATGGCTGCTCTGTGGTGTCTCCTGCCCCGCTGTCACAATGGCCTAATGTGTTCAACAGACAGCGGTGGCAGAGTGCCAGGCCAGGGAGACGGTTGGCAGGTACTCCCTCTCTCTTTGGTCTGCCCGCATGTTCTCGTTAAGGGGGGCGGAAAAGGGGGTGAATGTATGCGGTACCTACAGTACCTGATGCATCAACTCCCTCCCTCCTATCACTCTCCTCTATCCCTTTCCCTCTCCCCCTGGATCACAGTCCCCTCTTTGTTTTTACACTGCTGCTACTCGCTGTTTATTATCTATGCATAGTCACTTTACAAATGACCTCGGCTAACCTGTACCCCCGCACATTGACTCTGTACCCCCTGTATATGGGGCAGCAGGGTAGCCTATTGGTTAGAGTGTTGGACTAGTAACCCGGAAGGTTGCAAGTTCAAATCCCCGAGCTGACAAGGTACAAATCTGTCATTCTTCCCCTGAACAGGCAGTTAACCAACTGTCATTGAAAATAAGAATTTGTTCTTAACTGACTTGCCTAGTTACATAAAGGAAAACTTAAAAATATATATATACCCTCATTATTGTTATATAATTTTCTTGTGTTACTTTTTTGATTTAATAATTTTTTTAAACTTTAGTTTATTTAGTAAATGTTTTTGTAACTCTATTTCTTCAACTGCATTGTTGGTTAAGGGCTTGTAAGTAAGCATTTCACAGTAAGTTCTACACCTGTTGTAATTGGCGCATGTGACAAATACAATTTGATTTGATCCTATTTGTCTCTCTCTTTCTCTCTCTCTCTCCACAGGTGCTCTTTAAAATGGTCCTGGGCAGTGCCAAGTTTGGGGAGGCAGCGCTCTTTCTGACCATCGTCGGTGGGGCTAATTTTGTGTTCATCAGCTTTGTGCCAGTCATCCTGTACTTCACCCATGTGGAATACTTTGGTTCTCTTGAGGACATCCCCTGGTTATACCTCTGTGGGGTAGCAGGCCTGCTCTTTGGTAAGCACTGACTTCTGGAGATTACTTTCAGTGTAGAGACTGATACAACCCTCAACCAGTGTGGAGACTGATGCAAACCTCAACCAGTGTAGAGACTGATGCAAACCTGCAACCAGTGTGGAGACTGATGCAAACCTCAACCAGTGTAGAGACTGATGCAAACCTCAACCAGTGTGGAGACTGATACAAACCTCAACCAGTGTAGAGACTGATGCAAACCTCAACCAGTGTGGAGACTGATGCAAACCTGCAACCAGTGTGGAGACTGATGCAAACCTCAACCAGTGTGGAGACTGATGCAAACCTCAACCAGTGTGGAGACTGATGCAAACCTCAACCAGTGTAGAGACTGATGCAAACCTCAACCAGTGTGGAGACTGATGCAAACCTCAACCAGTGTGGAGACTGATGCAAACCTCAACCAGTGTGGAGACTGATGCAAACCTCTACCAGTGTGGAGACTGATGCAAACCTCAACCAGTGTAGAGACTGATGCAAACCTCAACCAGTGTGGAGACTGATGCAAACCTCAACCAGTGTGGAGACTGATACAAACCTCAACCAGTGTGGAGACTGATGCAAACCTCAACCAGTGTGGAGACTGATGCAAACCTCAACCAGTGTGGAGACTGATGCAAACCTCAACCAGTGTGGAGACTGATGCAAACCTCAACCAGTGTAGAGACTGATGCAAACCTCAACCAGTGTGGAGACTGATGCAAACCTCAACCAGTGTGGAGACTGATACAAACCTCAACCAGTGTGGAGACTGATGCAAACCTCAACCAGTGTGGAGACTGATGCAAACCTCAACCAGTGTGGAGACTGATGCAAACCTCAACCAGTGTGGAGACTGATGCAAACCTCAACCAGTGTGGAGACTGATGCAAACCTCAACCAGTGTAGAGACTGATGGAAACCTGCAACCAGTGTGGAGACTGATGCAAACCTCAACCAGTGTGGAGGCTGATGCAAACCTCAACCAGTGTGGAGACTGATGCAAACCTCAACCAGTGTGGAGACTGATGCAAACCTCAACCAGTGTAGAGACTGATGCAAACCTGCAACCAGTGTGGAGACTGATGCAAACCTCAACCAGTGTGGAGACTGATGCAAACCTCAACCAGTGTGGAGGCTGATGCAAACCTCAACCAGTGTGGAGGCTGATGCAAACCTCAACCAGTGTGGAGGCTGATACAACCCTCAACCAGTGTGGAGACTGATACAAACCTCAGCCAGTGTGGAGACTGATACAACCCTCTACCAGTGTGGAGACTGATACAAACCTCAACCAGTGTGGAGACTGATGCAAACCTCAACCAGTGTGGAGGCTGATGCAAACCTCAACCAGTGTGGAGGCTGATGCAAACCTCAACCAGTGTGGAGGCTGATACAAACCTCAACCAGTGTGGAGACTGATACAAACCTCAGCCAGTGTGGAGACTGATACAACCCTCTACCAGTGTGGAGACTGATACAAACCTCTACCAGTGTGGAGACTGATACAAACCTCAGCCAGTGTGGAGACTGATACAACCCTCAACCAGTGTGGAGACTGATACAAACCTCAGCCAGTGTGGAGACTGATACAACCCTCTACCAGTGTGGAGACTGATACAAACCTCTACCAGTGTGGAGACTGATACAAACCTCAGCCAGTGTGGAGACTGATACAACCCTCAACCAGTGTGGAGACTGATGCAACCCCCCCCCCTCCCGCCCACCCAATTAATTGAGTTAATAGGCTGCATTGAAAAGTTGCCTTATACTTGCTGACTAGTTTCTCTTTTTGACTGTGAGTGAAATAGTTGTAGTTAATAAGTAAAGTTTAACTTTTTCTCCTCCACAGCTTTCAATATCCTGGTGAACTTTGGCATTGCCATCACGTACCCCACATTAATCTCTCTGGGCATTGTCCTGAGTGTCCCTGTCAATGCCAGTAAGTCTCTGCTCCTTCTCCTCCAACTCTACTGTGTCCTTGTCCTTTTCTCCAGATATTTATCCCATCCAATGGAACAACCTTAACTCAGGCCAGGATTTAATTATAGGAGTTGTGGTTTTTAAAGGTAATGTTACCTCATTCACAGAGATCCCATTCACGGTAAAAGCTGTATATGTCGGTTCAATCGGGAAATTGCTTTTCAAAGCCGCAATGCCTATAATCCGTGATGAAATTGAATCCCGGCCTCTTTCCCTGGAAATAATCAGAATTCATGAAAACATTACAGTTTTGAAAACATAGCTTGTCCATCTCTTGTCCACAACTTACCCAGAGTGAAACAAGGGTGTCTCAACTTCCCCCTTTGACTCAACTTCCCCCCTCTCCCCTAGTGTTGATTCAGATTGATGTGTTGTGTTGGGGACCTGTTTGTGTTAAGTTATGTCACTTCTGTCCGCGTTATGTTATGAAGGCCTGATCATTAAGTTGGAGGTAATATAAGCCCTTGTTATGTTGTGTTCCAGTGGTTGACCTGTACACATGTGAGATCCACTTCAACGCAGTGCGTCTGATCGCCGTGTTGATCATCTGCCTGGGCTTCCTGATGTTGCTGCTTCCAGAGGACTGGGACCAGTGCTTCATCCAGCTCCATGCTAAGCTGCAGAGTAAACGGGAGGAGCCAGCCGAGGAGGAGGCAGGGCCCGGCTCCAGCCTCAACTGGAGCAGGAGAGCAAGGCCCTCCATGTCTACCTTTACACACTGACCACTGTTTAATGTGGAGGGATGGACGGACAGACACACTGAAACAGACAGGCAGAGGCAAACACGCACACGAATGGATGAATGAACAGATGGACAGATACAGACACACATACAGTGTACAGACACACATACCGATACACACACACACACACACACACACACCTTGGACACTTGATTGCCATGATGACCTGCATGGTCGACCTCTGCCCTCCGCCCTCTCTCTCTCTCTTTCCCCTTCCCTCTCACTAGTTTCTGCCTGGAAACCTTTCTGTTGGCCTGTCAGTCCGTCTGGGTCTGTTCAAGACCTTTTCATTTCACTGCAAAAAGCACTGATATCAATTATTTCCTACTTGACCTCCACCATTTTAGAAGTCATCAGAGTTGGTGCATGGGCTCACGTCATTTAGCAGTACCTCAAAGTCATTCCATTGGACTGATACATTTATTTACATCATGCCTCGGAAGACTTTCGAACTTGCCTTTGCTTTTCAAAAGACAAGGATAGATTGACAGACTAATAATTGTTCCATTTTTTTGTCAGTTTTTGTCAGACTGATGATGGACTTTCTGGCTTTAACATCATGTTCCTATCAACCTTCAAGATCCAAAGAAGAAGAGAACCAGGAGAGACGGAGTTCTAGTGGGCATGTCCCTGTTGTCCCTCAGGTGTCAACATCATGGCAAATACCTGCCTTTAGTGCACTGTAGATCTCCAAAGCCCAATTCCAAACAGATGCTAACCCCTAAATCCTAGCCCCTAAACCCTAGCCCCTACTACTTTGGCAGTTCATGTAGATCTGAAAAGATTAGATAGGTATAATCAGTATGGTAATGAGTCCATATTGTCCTCTATTGGATAGGTATAATCAGTAAGGTAATGTGTCCATATTGTCCTCTATTAGATAGGTATAATCAGTAAGATAATGAGTCCATATTGTCCTCTATTAGATAGGTATAATCAGTAAGGTAATGTGTCCATATTGTCCTCTATTAAATAGGTATAGTCAGTATGGTAATGGGTCCATATTGTCCTCTATTAGATAGGTATAGTCAGTATGGTAATGGGTCCATATTGTCCTCTATTAGATAGGTATAATCAGTAAGGTAATGTGTCCATATTGTCCTCTATTAGATAGGTATAGTCAGTATGGTAATGGGTCCATATTGTCCTCTATTAGATAGGTATAATCAGTATGGTAATGGTTCCATATTGTCCTCTATTAGATAGGTATAATCAGTAAGGTAATGGGTCCATATTGTCCTCTATTAGATAGGTATAATCAGTAAGGTAATGGGTCCATATTGTCCTCTATTAGATAGGTATAGTCAGTATGGTAATGGATCCATATTGTCCTCTATTAGATAGGTATAGTCAGTATGGTAATGGTTCCATATTGTCCTCTATTAGATAGGTATAGTCAGTATGGTAATGTCTCCATATTGTCCTCTATTAGATAGGTATAATCAGTAAGGTAATGGGTCCATATTGTCCTCTATTAGATAGGTATAATCAGTATGGTAATGAGTCCATATTGTCCTCTATTAGATAGGTATAGTCAGTATGGTAATGGTTCCATATTGTCCTCAGAATTTCTACCATATTGCTTACACATTTTCAATTCTCTTAGATCTTCACAACTGCATAGGGGGTAGAGGGCGATTTTGGATTTGAAGTTAATTCACATTTTGGTTGCACCTGGTTGCACCAGGGTGTGAAGGATTCTGTCTGGGCATTTCACTATCAATCTGAGCCATGGAATGTCTCGCTGTGCCTCCAGCAAATGAGAAGAGCCAGAGCCATCTACAGCCACACTGATTGGCCACCTGCTGTGATACACTTCCCCCTTAGATCAGATCCAGAGCTCCTGCTGGTTCCAGGCTGACACCCTCAGATCTAGAGCTCCTGCTGGTTCCAGGCTGACACCCTCAGATCCAGAGCTCCAGCTGGTTCCAGGCTGACACCCTCAGGTCCAGAGCTCCTGCTGGTTCTAGGCTGACACCCTCAGATCCAGAGCTCCAGCTGGTTCCAGGCTGACACCCTCAGGTCCAGAGCTCCTGCTGGTTCCAGGCTGACACCCTCAGATCTAGAGCTCCTGCTGGTTCCAGGCTGACACCCTCAGATCCAGAGCTCCAGCTGGTTCCAGACTGACACCCTCAGATCCAGAGCTCCAGATGGTTCCAGGCTGACACCCTCAGATCTAGAGCTCCTGCTGGTTCCAGGCTGACACCCTCAGATCCAGAGCTCCTGCTGGTTCCAGGCTGACACCCTCAGGTTCAGAGCTCCTGCTGATTCCAGGCCAAAACCCACTGCTCAGTCCCATGGCTTCAGTCACGACACTCCAGACCAGCCAAACTTAACCAAGCAGCTACATTTGCATTATTTCAACGTCATTTCAACCTCCTTAGCTACCACTCAGCTTCTGCTTTGATACCTGTCGGTAGATTTCCCACCTTTAAAGTCACCTTATCATGAGGCAGACGTACTATAGTGGTGTCAGTTAGCCAGTGTTGCAGCAACACTAGCCTAGGTTCCAGTCTGTTTATGCCCTCTTACCAACTCCTTATAGAATTGTCATGGCTTGGGAGTTGGAAAGAGCACAACCAGATCTGTGATCAGGCTAATGACACACAGGGACAAATCAAACTGCAAGTGATTATCTGTAAGGGTGTTGTCTCCTGTGCAAACCTTTTCCCAAGATGCACAGCCAGGGGTGGGTAGTAATTATTACTCTGTCTGTGGCATTTTGGTGGAGGAGCCATTAAGGAAGTCCCATTGAAGTCATAGTGAGATCGGCTACGACATGTTCTGGCTGTGGTGGGATCGAGCTCTGTCTTTAAGATACTGTTTTTATTTATTCCATTGATTATGATTCTAAGGCAAGTTAACCACTGTGAGGACTCTTCAGGGTTACTGATGAGGTAACGAACCGAGCAAAACACAGACCACAATGTAGGCGCGGCTTCAAACAGGAAGTGGGCAGAACCTCTGCCTTGTTGTGAATGTATACATGACCACTGCTCAACACTCACCATGTGCTATCTATCTTTTCTATTTATTCGGAGGGAGGCACCATTTGACTGGTTATGCCACAGCCTCACACTACAACCATTCTTATTGCACACATCCTTCTTGAATGAACTGTGAGATGCATCTTATTAAATAGACAGGTTTTTCAATTTCTGCATTTAGTTTGACCTCTGATGTGAAGGGACAGCGAGTGACTGACATGACATCTACAGAACAAGCATGCAGAGATGACCACATATAACTGAGCAGTCCATTCACTTCACTGTCTATTATTTTTGTTCTGCAATAGAGTACAGGGCTGGGCTCAGTTCCATTTCAATTCAGTCAATTCTGGAAATAAACTGAAATTCCAATTCCCCTCATTGAAAAGCATTGAGAAACATTTGAATTGAAGTTTGGAATTGGAATTTCAGTCCTAAATTGGCTGAATTGTAATGGTACTGAGACCAACCCTGAATAGAAGTACTACATCAGCACTGTAATCTCCCATTGTCATTCTTCGTAATGACAATATAATCATGATATTGTATTCCTCTGGAATTATTGCTAGACATAACTGTAAACCTTTGTAAGGAATGAAGCTGACTTTTACACTGAAATAATAAATGCAACATATGATTATCACATCTGAAGAAGAATACAGCGTGGTTGGATTACATGATGACGCCATGTGTTAGATCAGTTCTAGTAATCACATGTACTATTTCAAAATATTATATTTTAATACATTTATTTGTTTACTGGATTAGTATATAATATGTAGCTCACACTGAAGTTTAATTTTTTTAATGGGATTTGCAATGTGCGTTTTAGAATGTGTTGAACTGTCCCTATATGTCAAACATGTGAAAAGGAAATAACTAAACAAAGGAACTAGACAGTATAACAGATTACATTTACAAAGGAACTAGACAGTATAACAGATTACATTTACAAAGGAACAAGACAGTATAACAGATTACATTTACAAAGGAACTAGACAGTATAACAGATTACATTTACAAAGGAACTAGACAGTATAACAGATTACATTTACAAAGGAACTAGACAGTATAACATATTACATTTACAAAGGAACAAGACAGTATAACAGATTACATTTACAAAGGAACAAGACAGTATAACAGATTACATTTTCAAAGGAACAAGACAGTATAACAGATTACATTTTCAAAGGAACTAGACAGTATAACAGATTACATTTACAAAGGAACAAGACAGTATAACAGATTACATTTTCAAAGGAACAAGACAGTATAACAGATTACATTTTCAAAGGAACTAGACAATATAACAGATTACATTTACAAAGGAACTAGACAGTATAACAGATGTAATTTACAAAGGAACTAGACAGTATAACAGATGTAATTTACAAAAGAACTAGACAGTATAACAGATGTAATTTACAAAGGAACTAGACAATATAACAGATTTAATTTACAAAAGAACTAGACAGTATAACAGATGTAATTTACAAAGGAACTAGACAGTATAACAGATGTAATTTACAAAGGAACTAGACAGTATAACAGATTTAATTTACAAAGGAACTAGACAGTAGTAGGCGAGAGCCAAATCGGCATATTCAGAGGGGATGCGCACGGTGGAGACCTGGTCTGGACTTTCCACCGTAGTAGCACCGACGGAAACCCATAAACACCTCCCCGAGCACTTTCGTGACCACCCCGTGAGAGCCCTCTGTTGCCACGAAATAGTGGGGTCATGACAAGCCAACCAGGGTAAACCCAGCACCATGGGAAACGCAGGAGAATCAATAAGGAAGAGGCTGCATAACCATGCCCAGTAGAGCGGTGGCCTCCCTAATTAGCCCTGACCCTAATGGTCGACTATCTAGGGAAGGGCATGTCCACAGGAACAATGGGAATCCCTAAACTATGGGCAAATGATCTATCAATAAAATTCCCAGCTGCGCCTGAATCTACGAGTGCCTTATGCTGGGAATGCGGGGGGAAAAATCCGGAAAATTAATCAACAAAAACATGTGAGCAACAGGGGGCTCTGGGTGAGCCTGGTGCTGACTCACCTGGGATGACACGATAGTGCCCTGCCTGCTGCCTCGACTCCTAGAGGAACCTCCCCAGCACCGACCGGCAGTGTGCCCTCTGCGACCACAGATGGTGCTTGGAACGGCCCCTCCTCCGATCGCCCTAAGTGCAGCACCTCCCAGCTTCATGGGTGTTGCAGCGGTGGTGCTGGGGAATGGAACCAACAGACCCCGATCTGGACGTCCGCGGCTGGCCAGCAGGTTATCCAACCGGATGGACATGTCCACCAGCTGGTCAAAGGTGAGTGTGGTGTCCCTGCAGGCCAACTCCCTACGGACGTCCTCACGCAAAGTGGCGGGTGAACTCCTCAAATTGGTCCAACACCGCTTCTCCTTCCCCCCAAACGACGTTGGCCCACGCCAGGGCTTTCCCTGAGATGCAGGAGACCAGGGTGGACACGCTCTCGGCCCGAGGGAGCCGGGTGAATGGTTGCCAGGTAAAGCCCCAGCTGGAGTAGGAACACCTGACATCCCGAAGCCGTCCCATCATACTCCCTCGGAAGAGCGAGCCGGATCCCACTGGGACCAGGTGAAGGAGGGTTGGGTAGTGGTGCCATTGGTGGTGTCGGCGGAGGCGTTGGAGGCACTCCTCTTCTCTCCCAGCAATCCATCGTCTGCAGGGCGCGATCCATGCCAGGTGTAGCTGGTGTATGCAGTCAGGAGCAGGAGAGCAGAGAACTGGGAGCAACGTAACTTTACTCAGAATAATGAATGGTGCAAGGTAAAACACTACACTTGCCCAAATACAAACACACGAACATCAATGTTTACGCACGTGCAAGAAACAGCACCCGTCAAAATAACCAGTCACCGACATTACCGAACATGATATAAAACAATCCCGCACAACGCCATGGGGGAAACAGAGGGTTAAATACATGAACAATAATTAGGGGAATGAAAAACAGGTGTGTAGAAACAAAGACAAAACAAATGGAAAATGAAAAGTGGTTCGGCGATGGCTAGTAGACCGGCGACGCCTACCTCCGAGCACCGCCCGGACAAGGAGAGGAACCCACTTCGGCTGAAGTCGTGACATAGACAGTATAACGGATTTAATTTACAAAGGAACTAGACAGTATAACATATTTAATTTACAAAGGAACTAGACAGTATAATAGATTTAATTTACAAAGGAACTAGACAGTATAACAGATGTAATTTACAAAGGAACTAGACAGTATAACATATTTAATTTACAAAGGAACTAGACAGTATAACAGATGTAATTTACAAAGGAACTAGACAGTATAACAGATGTAATTTACACAGGGGAGCGCAGCTGCTTGTCAAGAAGCCACACTCATGTTAGAAGTTCAGCTCCCTGAAACAATTATTTTCAAATAAAAAACGAATTTAACCAAAAAAAGGGGAATTTCTATCATCCTAATGGAGGTGTAGATTACATATCACATTCCAGTGTTTCTAATGAAGGTGTAGATTACATCTCACATTCCAGTGTTTCTATTGGCGGTGTAGATTACATCTCACATTCCAGTGTTTCTAATGAAGGTGTAGATTACATCTCACATTCCAGTGTTTCTAATGAAGTTGTAGATTACATCTCACATTCCACTATTCAAACTTGTAAACAAGACTGTATAGGATTTCTGTTAATCAGACTCTGTGCAGCCAATGGCAATGTCTGCTATAGGTATAATGCCGGCAGCCACTTGTGGATTTGACAGCTCTAACGCAGTTCTGCCTCTGACACCATCAAAACAACTGCTATGCTGATGTCGGCTAAAGCGGATCTGATTGGATCGAGCCGTTAGTCTTCTGTTTTACCCCATGTCCTCTGAGGTTGGAGCGCGGGGCAAGTCATAGTACAGCACTCCTGGAGACGTTTCATTCGGGGTTAAGTGCCTTGATCAACGACAGATGGATGGTTCATAAAGATCTTAATCCGCTCCGACTAGCATACATCATGCTCTACCCTCACTGTGATCTGTCCATAGAAGAAGGTTGCCTGTCTGTCTCTGGTGGCTGCAGAGAACGGCACACTGCTGCCCTCTGCTGTCCTGGTGGGGACCTGCAGGCACTCCAACCTCCTGTTTGAACTCCTCTCCCCACCTCCTCCAACCGAGTCCTGCCACGGGGGGCAGGAGGAGGTGGAGGAAGAGGCGGAGCTACCAGGGCGGAACACACCACACACATGCTCCCTGGAGCTGTCCGAGAAGTTGGAGTCGACTGTGAAGACGGAAGAGCAGTAGGCCCGTCTCAGCCCCTCTCCTACAGGTGTGTTGTGGATGTTAGACCCAGGTCCAGAATATACTAGGCCAGGATGGGGGCGGGGCCACTGGGGTCGGGGATGGACGGAAGTCAGAGTACATGGGTCACATGGTTCACTGCTCCTCCCCTCCTCTCCCTCCCCCCTAGTCTCGCCTCCCCCACTCCCCACCACGTTCCCCCCAAGACGCACTCTGATCTTCTGCTTCAGGCACCGCAGAGCCCCCTGGAACCTCTGACTGAGCAGAGCATACAGCAGAGGATTGATGTCTGAGTTCAACAGAACCAACCAATAGGAGAAGGTAACCGCTGAGGGCGGAACTAAGGAGGACTTACACGATAGGGCGGTCTCCGTGGCCTGGACTAGCGCAATGCCTATATATGGAGTCCAACACAAGAAGAAGGCAGCGATAACCAGGAAGAGACGTACAACCCCGTGGTGATGGAGGTGATTGGAGTTGGAGTTCTGGTGGGGCGGATGGGGGTGGCCATGGGGGGCGTGTTGGGCCAGGAAGGAGAACAGTCTCCGGGATGCAGCATTGGAGCTGGAGGTAGAGTCTGGGTGGTTGGAGGTCTGTGGAGCTCCAGCAGTATGATCTGACCCTGAAGGAAACTCATCCCCAACCTCTCCATGGGTCTCCGATACAAACCGCCCACTCATATGATACACCAGCCTGGAGGTGGAAGGACCGTGGGCACCTAGACACCTCGGACTAGTCCGCTCAGAAGTACTCTCGGTCGGGAAGGAGGAGCTCGGCATCCCAGTGTTTCTCTGGAGCTGGTCCTCCAGGTTGTGGATCCTCCTGGCGTGGCTCCGGGCTACACGGACGATGATGACGTAACAGAAGAGGATTACTGCAGCAGGCATGAGGAAGGACAGGGCAGCCATGAAGGCTGTGTAGCTGGGACTGCTCTTCCAGTTCACCGCACAGCTGAAATAATAGTACATGGTGATAGTTTACATTAGTGACCTTATTACTGTAACATGTCCTGGAAGTACTGCACAGTGTAACAAGTATTGGAAGTACTGCACAGTGTAACAAGTATTGGAAGTACTGCACAGTGTAACAAGTGTTGGAAGTACTGCACAGTGTAACAAGTATTGGAAGTACTGCACAGTGTAACAAGTATTGGAAGTACTGCACAGTGTAACAAGTGTTGGAAGTACTGCACAGTGTAACAAGTATTGGAAGTACTGCACAGTGTAACAAGTATTGGAAATTATCACTGTTACGCAACACTGTAAGAATGAGTAATAGCAATTATTGATACATTGTACTCACGGAAAATATTACACATTAATAAGGGCAATGCAGCCTTTTATCTAAAGCAAACGTACATTTTAGTGCTGACATTCCATACATTTTGAGACCACACATTGTTAGTATATCTGACCCCAGCGGGAATGGAACCTACACCAACCTGTACATGGGAGCCATGTAGGACACAGTGCTCCAGCCCAGCAGAGGAGGACAGCTGGTGACCAGGGCCTGGAGCCAGATCCACAGCACCACAGCACACTTCCTCCATAGGGTACAGTGGGAACTGGAATAATAATCAAAATAACTAGAATAGTTCCATTTTCTGAAGGAAATGCCTGTGCTTTAACTGTTTCTAATCTAGATCTATAGTCTAATGAGATGTCCTAGGTTTAGATCGGATTGGTCTATAGTCTAATGAGATGTCCTAGGTTTAAATCTGATTGGTCTAGATCTATAGTCTAATGAGATGTCCTAGGTTAAAAACAGATTGGTCTAGATCTATAGTCTAATGAGATGTCCTAGGTTAAAAACTGATTGGCCTAGATTTAAAGTCTAATGAGATGTCCTAGGTTTAGATCTAATTGGTCTAGATCTATAGTCTAATGAGATGTCCTAGGTTTAGATCTGATTGGTCTAGATCCTAAGTTAGTAGTACAGTACCTTCAGAAAGTATTCACACCCCCTGGGAATACTTTCTGAAGGCACTGTATCATTTGTCTAGATCTATTTTAGTTGGGTCAAATGTATAGTCTTGTAGTTGGTCAGGATCATTGAATTACCTGTAGCGCAGACAGTCCATGATAGAGTGGTAGCGGTCCAGGGCGATGGCTGCCAGGGTCAGGACTGAGGCTGTACAGTAGACTGAGGAGGTGTACCCCACATATAGACACAGGTCCTAGCAGACAGAAGGTAGGGAGAAACAGATGAACCAGTCCAGTCACTGTTATGGGGCACATTTCTCACACACAGACAATCAAATAAACATTTGAAAAACATACTAGTGTTATGGAAGGGGCAGCCACTGACAACCCTGCTCCAGGAGAGTTACCTGCCTGACAACCCTAATCCAAGAGAGTTACCCACCTGACAACCCTAATCGAAGAGAGTTACCCGCCTGACAACCCTGCTCCAGGAGAGTTACCCGCCTGACAACCCTGCTCCAAGAGAGTTACCCGCCTGACAACCCTAATCCAGGAGAGTTACCCACCTGACAACCCTGCTCCAGGAGAGTTACCCACCTGATAACCCTGCTCCAGGAGAGTTACCCACCTGACAACCCTGCTCCAGGAGAGTTACCCACCTGACAACCCTGCTCCAGGAGAGTTACCCACCTGACAACCCTGCTCCAGGAGAGTTACCCACCTGACAACCCTGCTCCAGGAGAGCTACCCGCCTGATAACCCTGCTCCAGGAGAGCTACCCGCCTGATAACCCTGCTCCAGGAGAGTTACCCACCTGACAACCCTGCTCCAGGAGAGTTACCCGCCTGACAACCCTAATCCAGGAGAGTTACCCACCTAACAACCCTGCTCCAGGAGAGTTACCCACCTGACAACCCTGCTCCTGGAGAGTTACCCACCTGACAACCCTGCTCCAGGAGAGTTACCCACCTGACAACCCTGCTCCAGGAGAGTTACCCACCTGACAACCCTGCTCCTGGAGAGTTACCCACCTGACAACCCTGCTCCAGGAGAGTTACCCACCTGACAACCCTGCTCCAGGAGAGTTACCCACCTGACAACCCTGCTCCAGGAGAGTTACCCACCTGACAACCCTACTCCAGGAGAGTTACCCACCTGACAACCCTGCTCCAGGAGAGTTACCCACCTGACAACCCTGCTCCAGGAGAGTTACCCGCCTGACAACCCAGTAGCTCTCCATTAGGAGGGTTGGCCTCCCCTGGGTTATGGTACACCCCTGGGTTATGGTCCACCCCTGGGTTGTGTCCACCCCTAGGTTATGGTACACCCATGGGTTATGATACACCCCTGGGTTAGGGTACACCCCTGGGTTATGGTACACCCCTGGGTTATGGTACACCCCTGGGTTATGATACGCCCCTGGGTTAGGGTACACCCCTGGGTTAGGGTACACCCCTGGGTTATGGTACACCTCTGGGTTATGGTCCACCCCTGGGTTATGATACACCCCTGGGTTAGGGTACACCCCTGGGTTATGGTACACCCCTGGGTTATGGTACACCTCTGGGTTAGGGTCCACTCCTGGGTTATGGTACACCCCTGGGTTATGGTTCACCCCTGGGTTATGGTACACCCCTGGGTTATGGTTCACCCCTGGGTTATGGTACACCCCTGGGTTATGGTACACCCCTGGGTTATGGTACACCTCTGGGTTATGGTCCACTCCTGGGTTATGGTACACCCCTGGGTTATGGTTCACCCCTGGGTTATGGTACACCCCTGGGTTATGGTACACCCCTGGGTTATGGTACACCCCTGGGTTATGGTTCACCCCTGGGTTATGGTACACCCCTGGGTTACCCTGGGTACACCCCTCCTGTCTCAGCCTCCAGTATTTATGCTGCAGTAGTTTATGTGTCGGGGGGCTAGGGTCAGTTTGTTATATCTGGAGTACTTCTCCTGTCCTATTCGGTGTCCTGTGTGAATTTAAGAGTGCTCTCTCTAATTCTCTCTTTCTCTCTCTCAGAGGACCTGAGCCCTAGGACCATGCCTCAGGACTACCTGACATGATGACTCCTTGCTGTCCCCAGTCCACCTGGCCGTGCTGCTGCTCCAGTTTCAACTGTTCTGTCTTATTATTATTCGACCATGCTGGTCATTTATGAACATTTGAACATCTTGGCCATGTTCTGTTATAATCTCCACCCGGCACAGCCAGAAGAGGACTGGCCACCCCACATAGCCTGGTTCCTCTCTAGGTTTCTTCCTAGGTTTTGGCCTTTCTAGGGAGTTTTTCCTAGCCACCGTGTTTCTACACCTGCATTGCTTGCTGTTTGGGGTTTTAGGCTGGGTTTCTGTACAGCACTTTGAGATATCAGCTGATGTACGAAGGGCTATATAAATACATTTGATTTGATTTGTTATGGTACCTACAGATTAACTATATGACTGCTTAGAGGCACTATAACATCAATGACACTCACACACACTCTCACACACACAGATGAATAGAAGCCCCAGATCAGCCTTACAGTACAGTCGACCCATCCGTTGTTCATGATGGAGAGAGCTATGAAGGGCATGACCCCAACCCCGACCAACAGGTCACTGATGGCCAGGTTCATAATGAGCACTGATGTCACACAGTGGAAGGTCTTGGTGGCCGCCACTATCACAATCACCAGGATGTTACCTACAGACACACACACATAATATGACAGCATTAGAGTCACATGGATCTTTACCTTCCATTAAAGGGGCCTATCTGCAGTTGCTATAGTCATTTTTGGATGTATAAATGAACCGTGTGAACAGAAATTTTTGGATGTATAAATTAACAGTGTGGACTCGAGTCACATTACCTGGACTCGAGTTTGACTCCAGTCAGAAATGTGATGATTTGAGGCTAGACGTTGAGCCTCAAGACTAGGACTAGGACTTGAGACTGATGAAGTGAAATTATCTGGCCAGGTTTTGGAACATTTTGTCACTTATTTTGTGGCACAGAGTCTTGGCGGAATTCTCTCCACGCAGCCAGACACTGTAGCTTGCAAAAAAACGTGCAAGAGATTGAGTAGTGAAACGCACACTCGGCCCTCTGATTGGACCAGCAAACTGTCAGTCAACAGAGGTCGGATGAGCTGGTGGTTTTTAAAGTTGGGGTGGGTCACAGAAGGTTTTTGGGGGTCAGAGTGTGAAACTGAATGGATTAAAACAATTATAATAATAGAAATGATTACATTATTTTATATGTATAACTAAGCCTATTCGATCTGGTCACCAACAGGGGCCTAAGACATTACACCAAATTCCTTTCTCAAAAACATAACATGGAAAAGATGAGTGTATTGACTGATGACCGATGACCAGTCTGCAGCATCAACCGCCCCACACTTATCCAGATAAGTGACCAAAAATCACTTGTTTCATCCTCTCTGGTTTTTCCTGGTAAAAACAGAGTAGTCTATGTTGATATTATCTATATACAGCTCAGAAATCTGTTACAGAGCATCTTTGCCAGAACAACAGGCTACCAGGCAATTTCATTAGAACATTTTCATATTTCAGTGAGGCCTAGTTTGGGTGAGTTAATTAGGCTATATATACAGTACCTCAGTTCTACGTATTGGCTATATGTCATAAGATAGCTGTAACATCACACTGCCTTCAATACTTATGGGATGAAACTGTGGGTGTACTTATGGGTGTCAAACTGTATGCGTTATTTGCTTGACAGAAATGGTAGCAGAAGGTGAATGTTGAACTGCTGTTGCCTACATATCCAGATGAGGCCTCGTGCCATTTTGCGCCAAAACACTGTCGGTGTGTTCGAAGCGTTATGATGCTGCTTGCTCTGGACTCTAGAGAAGTGACATGATATCCCTAATTGATATTGACATAAATTACTTTCAGCTCAAAATGCAGGTGTAAAACGCAGTTTATTTCTGTATCTTGTGTTTTGAAAATACATAACCGTTTATGGCTGTATGAATTCTTATTTATATGTCAATGACAGGCTATATCTGCTCAGATTGTGTTCGCGTGTGCATGTGCGGGAGTTCGCGAGCGTTGAACACTCCGGTCAAAACGTTTAGGAAACAATGATCTAGCGAACAGATTGTTGATTTGCTGTACAACTATGGGATCGGGTGCCGGCAAAACGTCAAATTGTAGAGAGAGAGGATTGCCATAAATAAATATTTACAGCTCCAAAATAATATGAACTGTTAGCTTTACAAGCTCACCAGCAATGGGCATCAAGCAACACAATCACTAGCATAGGCCCACTGGTCTTTTGCTATGTCGAAATGGATTCAAATGGATCATTTACTTATGAAGCTTGCATTTAGAATATGTTGTTCAAATTCATTATTACATCATCAAAATGTGTTGTAGACAAAATAATGAAAAGAGCTGTCTGGTAGCCTCAATAAATAGACATATTTGTAGTTGAAGTCATTGCATGTATCGATGTTTTATTTTACTTGACTTGAGACTTGACTTGCTCTTACAATGCACGACCTGGACTTGACTCCAGACTCGACCAGTTCTATTTGTGACTGGACTTGAGACATGGACCTCATGACTTGAGACTTGCTTGTGACTCGAATAATAGTGATTCAGTCCCACCTCTGTAAATGAATGATACCAGTAACTGCCAAAATAAAGGAAACCAGCATAAAGCATCTTCATAGGGCGCTGGGCCACCACGCGCCTTCAGAACAGCTTGACATAGATTCTACAATTGTTTGGAACTTTATTGGAGGGTTGAAACACCACTCTTCCACGAGAAATGCCATAATGTGGTGTTTTGTTGTTGATGATGGTGGAAAACTCCAGAATCTCACATAAGTGTTCAGTTGGGTTGGGATCTGGTGACTGACTGGCTGACTGACACACCCACAACTGAGATCTCTTCTAGCCATGGTAGGCAAAATAATGGGCAACTGGGCATTTTTTTTATACATGACCCTAAGCATGATGGGATGATAATTGCTTAATGAACTCAGGAACCACTCCTGGGTTGAAGCACCTGCTTTCAATATACACTTTGTATCCCTCATTTACTCAAGTGTTTCCTTTATATTGGCAGTTATCTGTATGTATCCATTGATTCTTGAAGAATATAACTTATGCCTCGTGAGCTTAGTTCAACTGTCGTACCTCATCAGAACCCAAAATATAAACTTGTTTTACACCAATGTTTGTAAACAAAGTAAATGTAAAGACACTATATAGCCTCAACATGGTTAAAACTATATTTTTTATCTCCTAGATGGTCAGTCCTTGCATCCATAGCTACGTCCATGAATTTGAGAGTGGTTATATGTCTTCAGCCCCAACTGTCAGCTTTGTAGAGGAACGGGGGCAGGGAAAACGCTTGGTTGTTGTTTCAACTGCTGATTGCCGCTTTAATTTATACAGCAAGTTTCAGAGTAGGCCTCCTGTAGAGGTCTCAAAGCATTCTTCTAAGAAAAGCCATTGCTACAAATTCCATTGAAAGAATAAGGCAACATCAAAAACAATATTTCGATGCTTGTGGTGCTTTAATCACAGACATGGCCAGTGTCTTTCTAAAAGAAAGCACATCACACAGAGAGACATCTGCCACCAATGTATAGCAGCACCCAGCGGGGATTTGTACAGCATTCATCACGCTAGCGTTTCCCCTTGATTATTTTACACAGGCATAAAAGGCTCTCCAAATCAGTGTTCAGAGCATCTGTAATCAGTGTTCAGAGCATCTGTAATCAGTGTTCAGAGTCTTTTTAATCAGGGTTTAGGACCTCTTAAACCCCACATGTATAATTAAAACCATTATAGGAGCCCAATGTATTGAAGGCAGAGGGGAACATAGTGGGCGTCTAATGCTACAATGAAGATAACGCATATAACTGGAAGTCAGTGAAAACTGAAAAGTGATTCACTTTTTCGAAATGATTAAGTATATTTTCATGAGCTTTATGAAAATAAAAGGTTTTCCTTGCAGTTGCGCATCTGCGTTATGATGACACACACCTGTGACTGCGCCGAGACACATCAACACCATCAGGACCTCCAGAACCAGTTTAGTTCGGGGGGACAAGTTGAGCCGAGCCTCCGCCATCGATGTCGCATTCCGGACTGAAATCCGCATCTCATCCGGGAAAGGGGCACTTGTATCCAGCCAAGCGCCACCTAGCTGCTCCATAGCCTACTCTCCTTTTTTGATGCTATTTAACCAAGTTTAAACTTTTTGTTGATACTGGTTGGAAATAGTTTTGGGCGCCAAATATCCATAGGCCATTAATTCTACACAGGGTAAACGACATACATTTTAGTAATCTTGTAAATACGTTTCCTTCTCATTATCCATTGTTGCTATCCTCTACCAGTCTAATGTCTCCGCCGCACCGCTCAGTGGCTCGTTCACCTGCGCAACGTTATTCTTGGTGAAAGTTGGGCGTGGCGCACGGCACCTTTCGATAAACTACTGTGAGCTTGTGTTCTTTCTGCGCTATGAACGGCTCCGTGAGAAATAACATGGTTTGGTAAGAAAAACATAAATCAACCAAATGTGTGTGATAAGAAAAACAGAGTTCTTACGAAATAATTGTTTTATTTGTTTAATTAAAAAGATGCATTACTTTCCAACAATTTCTCCACTCCAAAAAAAGCATTGTTCAATATTTAATACCACACAGAAAAAACAGAGACTCGGGGAAAATCAAGTGTCTGCTGCTTTACTGGGAAAGCACTTGGAAACATGACCCTGTCCAAACGACAAACGCATTGGAATATTCTAATGTAATATCGAGCCACGGCTAAAGCGGAATACCCTCCAATGGATCTGAGATGGGTTCTAGGTCTAATAACAAGTCACTACTTGTAAGACTAACATCCATTCTCTAGATCTATGGCCCATTGGATGGTTAAGGCTGCATTTTAAAATGGGTTAAAGGTACAGTTGTGGGGGCTGTAGGTACAGTTGTCGGTAGGTACAGATATAGGATCAGCGTCCCCTTCTAACCTTAACCATTAGTGGGGAAAGGCCCCATGTAGCTCAGTTGGTAGAGTGTGGTGCTTGTAACACCAGAGTTGTGGGTTCGATTCCCATGGGGGACCAGTATGAACATGCATGTACTCACTACTGTAAGTTTCTCTGGATAAAAGCATCTGCTTAATGACTACAATGTAAAGGGGCAACTTAACCCTACTCCGCAGCGGGGGCAGTAGGGGGTAGGTACTGGTGGGTTTACCCCCACACTAGGGCCATGTTCATTAGTGCACGCAATGGAAAACATTTAAAAAACGTTTTACAACAGAGTGAAAACGTTTGTTTCTTATCATCCAGGTCATCTCTCCCTATTTCAGTCTGACTTCACTCCAGTAGTGGGCAGGTACTGGCGGGTGTACTCCCACACCAGCAGGGCGGCGCTCACGTGTACGTTGAGGGAACGGATGACACCTTGCTGAGGGATCTCCACACACACATCCAGCAGCTGGAGCAGGTTAGCTGGGATACCCTCACGCTCATTACTAAAGTAGGGTGGGGGGGAGGAGGGAGGGGAGAGAGAAAGTATGAATAAAAAGGAGAATAACTAGACAGGTGAAATATGGAACACAGTGCTAGGAGACGAGATAGGATGTTGGTCCATAGAAATTTAAAGGACTGGAACACTGGACATTCCCATTAAAGTCAATGTCATTCTATTTCTATAGCGTAAGGTCAAAGTTCATTTAGATCCGTGTTAGATCCACATATATATAGATCCACGCGACTGAAATTTAAAGGTCATTTCCAATTGAGCTGACAATGTGGTCTCCACAAATGCGGGAGCAATGCCTTTAATAGGTCCATAGTCGAAAAGGGGCGATGGGGTTGAATCCCGGCCTTAGTCACTGATCTACAGAACATTCACCCTGGCCTGCTGTGAACAATATGACAGAGACAGGTACAGATATGGTTGTAATGGGTTACATTAGACAAACACCATGCTGTGCTGGAACAGAGCAGACCACAGGTGGAGGGTTCACTGACTAATGGCTGTGTGTGTGTGTGTGTGTGTGTGTTGACAGAGTGCGAGATACACTTTGCCTTGTTGTGTTCATTACAAATAGCAGCTCTCCTCGGCCCTCTCAGCTTAAACAAACCCTGTATGTTTGACTGAGCTCAACCACCCCACCCAGGAATGATCAACCTCCAGTAACAAACCAATAACAGACGCCGTTTGGAGACGGTACACACAGTAGAGAAAAAACGTGTATTACTGACCGATGTGTGTCTTTTGATCAAACATCAGTCTGTAGCTTGTGTGTGTGTGTGTGTGTGTGTGTGTGTGTGTGTGTGTGTGTGTGTGTGTGTGATATATATATATATATATATATATTATATATATATATATATATAATATATATATATATATTATATATATATATATATAACACACACACACACACACACACTTGAAGTCGGAAGTTTACATACACTTATCTACTTTGTGCACAAGTAACTTTTCCAACAATTATTTACAGACAGATTATTTCACTGTATCACAATTCCAGTGGGTCAGAAGTTTATATACACTAAGTTGACTGTGCCTTTAAACAGCTTGGTAAATTCCAGAAAAAGCTTCTGATAGGCTAATTGACATCATTTGAGTCAATTGGAGGTGTACCTGTGGATGTATTTCAAGGCCTACCTTCAAACTCAGTGCCTCTTTGCTTGACATCATGGGAAAATCAAAAGAAATCAGCCAAGACCTCAGAATGTGTGTGCGTGCGTGTGCGTGTGTGTGTGTGTGTGTGTATATACATATACAGTGGGGAGAACAAGTATTTATTACACTGCCGATTTTGCAGGTTTTCTACTTACAAAGTATGTAGAGGTCTGTAATTTTAGGTACACTTCAACTGTGAGAGAGGGAATCTAAAACAAATCTAAAACAAAAATCCAGGAAATCACATTGTATGATTTTTAAGTAATTCATTTTCATTTTATTGCATGACATAAGTATTTCATACATCAGAAAAGCAGAACTTAATATTTGGTACAGAAAGCTTTGTTTGCAATTACAGAGATCATACGTTTCCTGAAGTTCTTGACCAGGTTTGGTCTCTCACAGTTGAAGTGTACATGTGATAAAAATTACAGACCTCTACATGCTTTGTAAGTAGGAAAACCTGCAAAATCGGCAGTGTATCAAATACTTGTTCTCCCCACTGTATATACATACATACATACATACATTTGTGCATGTGATGCATGGCTGGAGCGTGTGTTCCCTGTTCTTCCCTCCACAGAGCACCCATTAGAGACCAGCATGCCTGGGCACGTCTCCTCACTACAGCAGGAAGCAGATCTGTGTGCCTGCCTGATCGGGGCCCAGGGGAACACTCACTCCATTACTGAGATTCCATTAAAGAGCTTTGTCAGCTTCCTCCCTGACCCGTGAGACAGTCCCGGCCATGGCTGTGTATGTACACGTGTGTTAATACAGTCAAGTCAATGAATTGATGTGCAATAATTATGTCATGCATTGATTGTTCATTTGTGTGGTTTGTCTGTTAGTGAATAATTGCATTTCATGTCATGGCTTTTGTTGAAGCAGAAAATACTTCCAATATGACACAAAGTTATATACAACTGGGCATGACAATGTGCTCTGCTGTCCTACAGGAGAGTGGTTTTACCCCAGCAGTAACAGAGTCTTCTCAGGGAACTTGTAGTCCTTTAGACTCTGACTATTGGCTGTCTGCTCCACTCCCACAATGCAGTAGCCCTCTCTCTTCTTCAGCTGCAAGAAGTCAGCTAGTTCTACGGGCTTCACCTGGTAGAGACACAAATATATGATGTTAACATAACACGTTTTTAACTGGCTAAAAAGTCAGCTGAACACAGTAGAGTGAATGAACTTGGTGAGCATCTCAATATCCTAGAGTGTTCAGCTGTCCTCCTTCCTCTACATCTGCACTGAAAAACTACAGCACTGGAGACTTTAGGTCAATGGTGTCCAAATCATTCCATGGAGGGACAAGTTTTTTTTTTTTCCTGCCAATTAAAACCTAGACAAACAGGGGAGGGGAGTTCCTTACTAATTAGTGACCTTAATTCATCAATCAAGTACAAGGGAGGAGCGAAAACCTGCAGACACTCAACCCTCTGTGGAATGATCTCGACACCTGTGGTTAAGGCCACTAAAGTGTTGTTACCTACCTCCAGTAGGGGGAGCCATAGCTCAGAGGAGACACTCAGGGCCTGGAAGTGTTTATCACTGACGTGGCGAAGACTGTCCAATACCAGAGCACTGGCCCCAAAGATCTCACACGTCCTACACAGACCTTCACACACACACACACACACACAGACAGAGCGATCGAGAGAGACAAAGAGAGAAAGACAATGAGAGAGACAAAGAGAGAGGAGACAGAGAGAGAGAGTGAAAGTGTTTATCACTGACTTGTCAAAGGCTGTCCAACACATATTACACTGAACAAAATAATAAATGCAACATGTAAAGTGTTGGTCCCATGTTTCATGAGCTGAAATAAGATGCCAGACATTTTCCATACGCACAAATAACTTATTTGTCTCAAATTTTGAGCACAAATATGTTTACATCCCTGTTAGTGAGCATTTCTCCTTTACCAAGATAATCCATCCACCTGACAGGTGTGGCAAATCAAGAAGCTGGTTAAACAGCATGATCATTACACAAGTGCACCTTGTGCTGGGGACAATAAAAGGCCACTCTAAAATGTGCAGTTTTGTCACACAATGCCACAGATGTCTCAAGTTTTGAGAGAGCGTGCAATTGGTATACTGACTGCAGGAATGTCCAGAAGAACTGTTGCCAGATAATTTAATGTGCATTTCTCTACCATAAGCCAACTCCAACATCATTTTTGAGAGTTTGGCAGTACATCCAACTGGCCTCACAACCGCAGACCACGTGTAACCAAGTCAAACCAGGACCTCCAATATCCGGCTTCTTCACCTGCGGGATCGTCTGAGACCAGCCACCCGGACAGCTGATGAAACTGTGGGTTTACACAACCAAATAATTGCTGCACAAACTGTCAGAAACCGCCTCAGGGAAGCTCATCTGCATGCTCGTCATCCTCATCATGGTCTTGATCTGATTGCAGTTCGTGATCGAAGCCATTTTTTGGAGTTTTCTTTTAAGGTATTTGTGACCAACAGATGCATATCTATATTCCCAGCCATGTGAAATACATAGAATAGGGCCTAATTCATTTATTTCAATTGACTAATTTCCTTATACGACCTGTAACTCAGTACAATCTTTGAAATTGTTGCATGTTGCGTTTATATTTTAGTTCAGTGTTTAATGGTCGATATGGTAGATCTACAGGCCACTGGCCCCAAAGAGCTCACATGTCCTACACACACATGTATGTACACATTAACAAACAATTACACAACCACTATTTACATGTTTCAGATATTTGTATGCTACAGGTTTAAGGTGATATTTTCTTCAGACAGAGCATGGAATTTGTTTTATTTTATTTAAAGGCCCAGTGCAGTCAAAATTCTATTTTTCCTGTGTTTTGTATCACCTGACAAAACTAACACTGTAAAAGTGTGAAAACATTTGCTGTTTGAAAATATAATCTACAAAGGACTTTCTAATCAGCAGGTTTTGCATTGGTAGAGTTTAAGCTTAATGAGTTAATAGACCAATAACAAACCTCTCTGCCAATAACAGCTGGTTTTTAGTTTCCCCCTCCCCACTCCCAGTCCTATAACAATTATTGCTTGATATTTTTTTGTTGCTAAAAAGCTATTTTTGTCAATTTTAATGGAAAACTATTTTATAAGGTACTTAATTGTTCCCCAGAAATGATTTGACTGATATAAAAATGGCTGCATTAAGCCTTTAAACTACTACACAGCCCGGCAGACAGACAAACATGCACACACACACACACACACACACAGAAATATAAATCAAACAAAAACACAATGATTTACACAATCATTATTTAAATGTTTCAATTATTCTGAATGCTACAGGTATAGAGCAATATTTTATTTATGCAAAATAGCCCAGATCAGCACATAAAATACTGTAAAAGTCATATTTTGCAGGGTGGTTTAATGACGTGTGTAATAAGGATGTGATTATTTAACCAGATACTCCTCAGCTTTTTGATTCTGTGGGATGTACAAGTTGCAGCCTTAGGAACACACATTTAAATCTAACACTGTGATAGCCACCCTGTATAAAATATAATATTGTTGAAAATCCACCTTAAAAATATCCACCTTTACTCAAAGACCATGTGACTGCATTAAAGCCAACCACAGTCCACAGATCACACCCATTTTAAGACTGAAAGTAACTCTTACAGCGGGAAAGGCTACTTCACAGCACTTCTCTCATGTCTTTCTTTTGTTGATTTGGACATTCATTAATTGTCTGTTAGGAGTGGAACTAACTGAGACTGGGAGAGGAACGCAAATTCACAACGTGACGTTTGGACAATAAAAAGGGAAACTGGCTAGACATTTCCTGTAGTAAATGGATTACACCTGACAACACATACCAGAGGATATTATTTTTTCACGTTTTGAGGCTATACCGTGTTTGTTTACAATTACGATGTTAACAAATGTTGCCATAAAGCAAGCTTATATTCTGGGTTCTGATGGGGTACGACAGTTGAACTAAGCTCATTAGGTATTTTTCAATTATATTCTTCTAGAATCAATGGCTTAGCAAGAACATTACTGCTTTATAAGTCCAAAAGTGGATGTAGCCACTGCAGATTGCGCCTTTGGAGTGAAAATGGCCACATCAAAAGATCAAGATGTCGATAACTGTGAAACTAGCACTCCTGAACAGTCAAATCCTCTGCTACCCCAGTTGTCACAACTTGATGAGCTCTCAAACGTAATTGAAAGGGCAGAACCTAGTGAACAGGAATTGAAGACTTTAGTTTCACTTCTTCTGTCTCTTGGTGATAATATCGAACGCGATTTAAAACAACAGAACTTAATGATAGATAGGCTTAAAGTCATACATACCAAAATCATGGACAAACTTAGTCCTGGTGAAAAGGATGGTAGTAGTTTCATCACTGGAACAATAAGACAGTTCTACAACAAGGCACTGGATTCAGTAGGAACAATCATCACTAAACTGGCCAAAGAGATTGGAGTCAACTATTCAGAGTCAAATATGTGTCTCCAAAAAGAGTTTGGCCTTAAAACCGATTGTCCAAAGGAATGTTTGAATTGCAACCATATAAAGAGCTCAATGTCCTGGATTCAGGTTGAACCCTCCGTGTCTACAGAGGATGAGACCACCGTCTACACACTTGACTCTTCTGCAGCAGGGCATTACGAGTGCATCTTATCAGGGCTGCGGTGGGTATGTGAGAGCAAAGTCAGTCTGCGATACCAGTTCAGCTCCTGGGAGCCTCACAGGGCCACTCTGAACAGCATGCGGTTTGAAGAAGGAGGTCCATTACTGGACATCACAATGATTTTTGGCAAACTAGAGGAAATTAGTCTGCCACACTTTGTCTGTATAGATCCAGACTACCCACAATCCTCCTTGAGAGAAGCCATGAAGGTTCTACATGTGAAAGACAACAGAGTGCTTGTGGAAGAAGTGGATGAGGTGACGGGGTTCCACGCCAAACTGCTTCGTCCCTCCTTCTCTGGCAGGGGTTTGGTACTGAGACGTCGGTTGCATTGGAGAGTGCACTGTGACCTTCTGATCTTTAGGTCCACCAGAGCACTCCTCACCTTACACACATATCTGATCCAATGTGATCCTTCTCTAGCACGGGAGGTGGAGGCACAGGAGAAGTCCTATGGATTCGTAAGACTTCCAAAGCCAAAGCCGGAGAAGTCCCAGCGGAAGGGGAGTCGCTTCACCCTCAAGACCTCGTGTCAATCCTCGATTACGCCAGAAAAGATCAAGCTAAGAAGCACCAGGCCAAACTACTTTGAAGTGTACATAAAGGACCCTGCGATGGACTTTGAGATGGAGTTGATAAGTGAGAAGGGAGAATCTGCATGGAAAGCTGAAATACGAACAGAGGAATACAGAGATGATTCATACACAAGAGACATTGAGTTTGTTGATGAATTCAGACCACAGATCATTCAGAGAGTCAATAATGTGTTTGCCATAGCAGATATTCTCTTCACAAAGGGCATGATCGGTGAAGAGATCAATGCAAATATCAGCGCTGCACCGACACGCCAGGCCAAGATGAGAGTGATATACGAGGCACTGAATTCAGGTGGACCACACGTCAAAGCTGCATTCTTTACTGCACTCAAAGAAAAGGAACCCTTTCTAGTCAAAGACTTGGCTCAATAATACCTTATCGCTCAATCTCTAACACACCTCTACGAGACCATTATGCCTAGACACTTTATTGAGCATGTTCTCCTTCAGTCCAGCAGGACAGAGGCAAGAGGAGGAGTGATGAGGAGAACTATGAAAGAAGAGACTTTTCAGGTGTCAAGAATAGCAATCCAAGGCCCAGTTCTCTGTGACATTTTAGTGACAGAGGGCATGGGTAGGAAGGCCCCACCAGCATACACACACACATACACTCATGAAGAGGTTTCACTTTCACTCACACATGGAGCACAAAGAAGAATGAACGTTGAGAGAGAATTGACATTGATTACAGAAAAGAAGACACATTTGAAATGAACTGGGACTGGAATTCTTTAAAATAATAATTAACGGGTAAATATGTTAAAAGGTTGAAAACATTGGGAAATATACAGTGGAAGATATTAAAGGGTTGAACACATTGGGAAATATACAGTGGAAGATATTAAAGGGTTGAACACATTGGGAAATATACAGTGGAAGATATTAAAGGGTTGAACACATTGGGAAATATACAGTGGAAGATATTAAAGGGTTGAACACATTGGGAAATATACAGTGGAAGATATTAAAGGGTTGAACACATTGGGAAATATACAGTGGAAGATATTAAAGGGTTGAACACATTGGGAAATATACAGTGGAAGATATTAAAGGGTTGAAAACATTGGGAAATATACAGTGGAAGATATTAAAGGGTTGAAAACATTGGGAAATATACAGTGGAAGATATTAAAGGGTTGAACACATTGGGAAATATACAGTGGAAGATATTAAAGGGTTGAAAACATTGGGAAATATACAGTGGAAGATATTAAAGGGTTGAAAACATTGGGAAATATACAGTGGAAGATATTAAAGGGTTGAAAACATTGGGAAATATACAGTGGAAGATATTAAAGGGTTGAAAACATTGGGAAATATACAGTGGAAGATATTAAAGGGTTGAAAACATTGGGAAATATACAGTGGAAGATATTAAAGGGTTGAACACATTGGGAAATATACAGTGGAAGATATTAAAGGGTTGAAAACATTGGGAAATATACAGTGGAAGATATTAAAGGGTTGAAAACATTGGGAAATATACAGTGGAAGATATTAAAGGGTTGAAAACATTGGGAAATATACAGTGGAAGATATTAAAGGGTTGAAAACATTGGGAAATATACAGTGGAAGATATTAAAAGGTTGAAAACATTGGGAAATATACAGTGGAAGATATTAAAAGGTTGAAAACATTGGGAAATATACAGTGGAAGATATTAAAAGGTTGAAAACATTGGGAAATATACAGTGGAAGATATTAAAGGGTTGAAAACATTGGGAAATATACAGTGGAAGATATTAAAGGGTTGAAAACATTGGGAAATATACAGTGGAAGATATCAAAAGGGTTGAAAACATTGGGAAATATACAGTGGAAGATATTAAAGGGTTGAAAACATTGGGAAATATACAGTGGAAGATATTAAAGGGTTGAACACATTGGGAAATATACAGTGGAAGATATTAAAGGGTTGAAAACATTGGGAAATATACAGTGGAAGATATTAAAGGGTTGAACACATTGGGAAATATACAGTGGAAGATATTAAAGGGTTGAACACATTGGGAAATATACAGTGGAAGATATTAAAGGGTTGAAAACATTGGGAAATATACAGTGGAAGATATTAAAGGGTTGAACACATTGGGAAATATACAGTGGAAGATATTAAAGGGTTGAAAACATTGGGAAATATACAGTGGAAGATATTAAAGGGTTGAACACATTGGGAAATATACAGTGGAAGATATTAAAGGGTTGAAAACATTGGGAAATATACAGTGGAAGATATTAAAAGGTTGAAAACATTGGGAAATATACAGTGGAAGATATTAAAAGGTTGAAAACATTGGGAAATATACAGTGGAAGATATTAAAAGGTTGAAAACATTGGGAAATATACAGTGGAAGATATTAAAAGGTTGAAAACATTGGGAAATATACAGTGGAAGATATTAAAAGGTTGAAAACATTGGGAAATATACAGTGGAAGATATTAAAAGGTTGAAAACATTGGGAAATATACAGTGGAAGATATCAAAAGGTGATTAAAGAAATGCAGTAAAATGGTTAAGAATGTTATAATGATGGTTGTTTTTAAGGTACAGTATATCTGGAACATGTTTAAGAGTCTAGGAGGAGGTTGATATTGACATGGTGTAATGATGAAATGTTATGTTTAAATGAGGAAATGTTTAAAATGTTGGATGTTTAAGATGTAGGTTGGAGTAAGATTAGAATTGAGTGGAATGAGAAAGGTTAATGTCTAGAAATGAATGTTTTAAAAGTGAATGATAATGTAGTATCCTAAGGGTGCTAGCTGGACTAGCTCCCCAGGTCAGAACAGCCAGGAGGAGGCAGGAAGAGGTACGCGTGCGGTTGAGGCAGACATCCTGTCTAGGCAAGAGAAGAATCCCCTTCTGAGAAATGGCCGCATTACAGTAGGTGTTAACCACTGAATGCGTGCGTCATCGGGGCAGATCTTTAACCACCGTGAGTCAGCAGAATACGAGGAGTGAAAGAGGCAGGATTTTTGGGAGAGGTACAACTCTCTTTGAGCTTGCTAGAAGAACCTGTCTTCAGCTGGAGGAAGATTTTGCTAAATCTTTTTAGCTTAAAATGCATCGATATTTATTCTTAGTGTTTAAGTAGAAATCTAGGGGGAACACTTAAGGTTACCTCATTGATAGGAGTGTTAAAGTAGTTAAACACCGACTGAAGGACTGATCATCCCGAGGGGGGAAGACAAACGGTTTATAAATTGTAAGAAATGTTTTTTCTTGTTATTAAATACTGTGCTTCTCATAAAATTGTAAAAGGACAAACAATATATTACTGGCACCCTAATAATGGTTTAGTTAAGGGCGCTGGAGGCATCTATGACTCTAATCCAGGGTTAATTTTCACTTATCGATTTGTGATATTTCTTTGTGATTGATTGATCTGGGATTTTTATGTATTCTTCTAGAATTTTGAATAAACTAGCTTTATTGTTCTGACACCCTGTGTTATCAAAGAGTCATACAAATGCATGTCGTTTTACTCTAGGTTTCTGAAATTGACTTGATTAATCGAGGATCTCTAGCAAATTTTCTTGGCTAACTAGTCCATTGGGAACCCTAGACCCGAACTATAGGTACGGAGTGCATTGATAGGAGTCGTAAAATGGGTGTCTGGGCTAAACCAACCCAGAGGAGTGAGTCCCACTCATAGTGTGCTGAAGTTGAAGCTCTGGCCTGGACGATCCTGAGAAGGCGCTGGGGGTTTATAAATTAGGAGTGAGGGAGCATAGGCACTCGTCTTCTAGGATAGCCCACTTTACTCTAAGGCCTTTACTGTTGAGGAACAGTCCCTAGCCGTATACTAGCTCAGTGGTAAAGCAGAGCGGCATCTATCAGATCTGTAGGGATTAATGAGGAGGAATAATCGACCTACCATTGGGTAGGCAGGGGCGAGTTGAATTGTTAATCCTGCAGAGGTGGTATTCTAGCTTTTACACACGGTTAGAAACCTAGAACATAAAACAGTGTTTGTATGGTCCTAAAATGGTTCTCACGTTAAACGTCAACTTTGGCCACGAAAATTCTCAATTTTCAAACAGAAATGGGGTATGCCTTTGGTGGTTCATCGATGACGATGATACATTACTCCCACTCGCCAGAAAAAGTAACTATTGACTCCTGAGTTTAAAAAAATCTTAACTAGACAGTAGCTAGCCAGTTTGCTAGCATCATTTAATAGCCTAATGGTAGTAGCTAGTACTACTAACTAGTAGCTAGGCCATAATTGAAAATAAGAATTTGTTCTTAACTGACTTGCCTAGTTAAATGAAGATAAAAAAATACAAATTTGAATATTGGTTGATAAAATAGGTTTTCTCCTGTATAAACTCATTTAAATCAACATGAGGCTTACATAAACAGACAGCAGGCAGCGCAGCAATACGGCAGCCCAGTGGGGAACATGAGTCTGTTATGATGCAGTCCTAGTGCTCCTTAGACAAACTCTGATTAGGACTGATTAGTTTATGTAGTGCTGCCTGCTGCTGTCTGTTTGCATGGCAACGCTTAGCAACACCAAGTATATTGGGTAGCTAATGGAAAATAATACAATACAATACAATATAGCTAGATAGAAATGGCTGTGGGTTCATATGTGACCGACTGGATTCCAACCAGGGTCTCCTGAACACTACATGACTGTGTTAGCTCCTTGAGCTCAAGCCTGGGGAGCTAACACAAGTCTTCAGGTCTCAAGCAAGGTTACTCATCATGTGAACATGGTTCATCATTCCACCTCCGTTACACATGGAACCCAGAGAGATCAGCAGATGAAGGTTACAACATTCATCCTGTACCAAGTTGTTCAGCATTGACTGACCTGTATAAATAGAGGTTAAATAGAAAATAAATAACTAACCTCCCAGGTTGGTGGGCTTGTCTATGAGCGAGGCAACCACCAGGAGGGCACTGTGCAGCTTGCCCAGGCGTGCTGCTCTCTGCTGGGGCACAAGACCCAGCTCTGGCTCCTGTTCCTGGATCCCCAACCTCCAGGGGGTCATCTTCTTCTGGACCTCGGCCCAGCGCTCCTCACCATCCTGATCCCCTAACAAACAACAACACTGAGGCATCTTCAACAGGGCTTCCTGGAGGGCCAGAACACTTCTGGTTCTTTTCCTTCATTATAAAATTAGGGACCTGGCCAATCAATTTCATGAATTGATCATTTAACTACCAGGTAGAAAGGAGAACCAGCAGTACTTCAGACCAATAGTTGAATAGCTGTGATCTCCACTTTAACCAGAGTAGCTGTCTGTTGGGTACAGTCTCTGCTGCCATCTAGTGGTGATACCCTTTTCAGTTCAAGACAACTTCCTTTATCCCCTCAGGGGAATGTACCTTTATCCTGCTGGATCCAGTCTCCAGGCTGAATCTGGCTCAGGTCAGGGACAGGGTTCCTCAACGGGAGAGATGCACTCTGGGAGAAGTCCACCAACTTCTCAAACTTCCAGGGCGGAATCCACTCGTCCTCAAACACCTCTGATAGGCTGGGGAATGTGTAGAATATGGTCTGGCAGGGAGAGACGGGGGGAAACAGGACAGTTTACACACGTCGTCTCTCCTCAATCGACACTCGGTACATTCGTTTTTTAGAGACCCAACGCAATTAGGTCAAATTACAATGAATCAAGAGATTTTAAAAGATTTAAAAACAAATTCACACAATCAATCAACAATACAGTGTCTTACTTCCACACTATAGTCTCTAACAGGATGAAAGCCACCAAAGAAGAAGTGGTCCTGGATCCTGCTCCAGTTCTTATTGGCATTTCTGTACAGAGATATACAGTAGTTATACGAGTCCAATAATGTATTTATTTAAGTTAGTTAAGTTAGTTAAGAACAAATTCTTATTTACAATGGCGGCCTACCCTGGCCAAACCCAGACTACGCTGGGCCAATTGTGCACCGCCCTATGGGACTCCCAATCACAGCAGGATGTGATCTAGCCTGGATTCGAACCAGGTACTGCAGTGATGCCTCTGGCACTGAGATACAATGTCTTAGACCACTGCGCCACTCGGGAGCCCAATAACAATTTCCAATGGAGCTGAGATAACCAAGTGTGGTTCCTCCTTCACTAATAATAACAGGTAGCCTGGTGGTTAGAGCGTTGGACTAGATCGAATCAATGAGCTGACAAGGTCAAAATATGTGGTTCCTCCTTCACTAATAATAACAGGTAGCCTAGTGGTTAGAGCGTTGGACTAGATCGAATCAATGAGCTGACAAGGTCAAAATATGTGGTTCCTCCTTCACTAATAACAACAGGTAGCCTAGTGGTTAGAGCGTTGGACTAGTAACCGAAAGGTTGTTAGATCGAATCAATGAGCTGACAAGGTCAAAATATGTGGTTCTGCCCCTGAACAAGGCAGTTAACCCACTGTTCCTAGGCTGTCATTGAAAATAAGAATTTGTTCTTAACTGACTTGCCTGGTTAAATTTTTAAAAAGCTTACTTCCAGTAATATATGCCATTTAGCAGTCACTTTTATCCAAAGAGACTTACAGTCATGTGTGTATACATGTTATGAATAGTGTACAGATGTACAGTGACTGTATGAATTTTAGAATGAGATTCCTGCGGCAACCTTGGCAACATAATAATCCTAGTTCACATGTAACTCACTCACCCAGTACTCTGCATAGCCTCAGCCTGGTGCAGACAGGCCTTAACGACGGTGGCCAGCCCCCCGAGCCCATCCGCTCCCCCGGGCCCCTCCAGACCCCACACCCTCTTCAGGGCCAGCAGGGCGTACAGACGAACACTGAAGTTATGGCTGAAACACCACTGGAGAATAACATCCAGGGCCTTACGCCACTGTACTGCCTGGTGGGGGGTACAGACAGAGAGATGGAGAGAGAGAGAGAGAGAGACGGAGAGAGAAATACAGACAGAGAGATGGAGAGGTAGAGAGAGAGAGAGACGGACAGAGAGATACAGACAGATGGAGAGGTAGAGAGAGAGAGATGGAGAGAGATAGAGAGAGAGAGAGAGATGGAGAGAGAGAGAGAGATGGAGAGACGGAGAGAGAGAGATGGACAGAGAGATACAGACAGATGGAGAGGTAGAGAGAGACGGAGAGATGGAGAGGTAGAGAGAGAGACGGAGAGAGAGATACAGACAGAGAGATGGAGAGGTAGAGAGAGAGACGGAGAGAGAGATACAGACAGAGAGATGGAGAGATGGAGAGAGAGAGACGGACAGAGAAATACAGACAGAGAGAGAGAGGTAGAGAGAGACGGAGAGATGGAGAGGTAGAGAGAGACGGAGAGAGAAATACAGACAGAGAGATGGAGAGGTAGAGAGAGACAGAGAGATGGAGAGGTAGAGAGAGACGGAGAGAGAAATACAGACAGAGAGAGAGAGGTAGAGAGAGACGGAGAGATTGAGAGGTAGAGAGAGACGGAGAGAGAAATACAGACAGAGAGAGAGATGGAGAGGTAGAGAGAGACGGAGAGAGATACAGACAGAGAGAGAGATGGAGAGGTAGAGCGAGACGGAGAGAGATACAGACAGAGAGAGAGAGGTAGAGAGAGAGACGGAGAGAGATACAGAGAGAGAGATGGAGAGATGGAGAGAGAGAGACGGACAGAGAAATACAGACAGAGATGGAGAGATGGAGAGAGACGGACAGAGAGATACAGACAGATGGAGAGGTAGAGAGAGAGAGATGGAGAGAGATAGAGAGAGAGAGAGAGATGGAGAGAGAGAGAGAGATGGAGAGACGGAGAGAGAGAGATGGACAGAGAGATACAGACAGATGGAGAGGTAGAGAGAGACGGAGAGATGGAGAGGTAGAGAGAGAGACGGAGAGAGAGATGGAGAGATGGAGAGATACAGAGACGGAGAGAGATACAGAGAGAGAGATGGAGAGGTAGAGAGAGACGGAGAGAGAAATACAGACAGAGAGAGAGAGATGGAGAGAGAGACGGAGAGAGAGACGGAGAGAGAAATACAGACAGAGAGAGAGAGATGGAGAGATAGAGAGATACAGAGATACAGAGAGAGAGAGACAGAGAGAGAGAGAGAGAGATACAGAGAGAGAGATGGAGAGATAGAGAGAGACGGAGAGAGAAATACAGACAGAGAGAGAGAGATGGAGAGATAGAGAGATACAGAGATACAGAGAGAGAGAGAGAGATACAGAGAGAGAGATGGAGAGATAGAGAGAGAGATATACAGAGAGAAGGGAGAGAAGTGTGAACACTGAAGTTATGGCTGAAACACACTGAAACACAACTGGAGAATCGTGTCCATGGCCTTAAGCCACTGTACTGCCTGGTGTGGAGGGACACAGAGGAGGAGGAGAGGGGCTCAGGAGAGGAGGAAGAGTCCCCTGTGCTTTGAAGGTTTTACTTTATGATGGTGACATGTGGATCTTACCTTCTCCTTGAGTTGAGGCATGATGATGTTGAGGTGGACCAACACAGACAGGAAGGTACAGACACTGGTCTTGGTCTTCTCTTGATCCTGTTCAGACACAAACCACATCAATTAGACACATTGGCTATAGATCAATATGGACTATTACAAGTTCTTTAAGCCAGTGAAAATAGAAGCCACTTTTCATTCAGTGACAATACAATAGATGCCAGTTTTTGTGGTATTATGTGGCACAGTGGGTAAGAGCATGGCACTAGCAATACCAAGGTTGAGGGTTCAATTCCAGCAGTGGTCACATACGCATCCGAAAAGGGTAAGCACTCACCACCCTGAAGCAGGCCCAAAGTCAGTCTGTATTCTGGGTACTGGACTAGGATTAAAACCATCTGCCACTCACCACACTGAAGCAGGCCCAGAGTCGGTCTATGTGTTCAGGATACTGGACTAGGATTAAAACCATCTGCCACTCACCACACTGAAGCAGGCCCAGAGTCGGTCTATGTGTTCAGGATACTGGACTAGGATTAGAACCATCTTCCACTCTATCAGGTACTTGACTGAGGCCTGGTTACTGACGAAACCTGCCTCAAACACACGACCCAGAACGGTACCTACAAACTCCTGGATGAACACAAACACAGGGTTAATAGAGGTTTCATGCAGGTGTGTATGTGTGTGTGTGTGTGTGTGTCTCACCCCTCTCAGTTTGGGCAGCAGCATCAGTAGTGTCTGCCACACCCTGTTCTTGACACGATGCTGCAGGGAGTTGCTATAGTAACGCTGTTTTGACTTCGATATGGCCTCATCCTGAAAGAGAAAAAGACTATGAACTAATAACTACTGTGTTGGAGCTCAGGGAGATGGACAGTGGTCTTTAATATATTACTGCAGTATGAACTGGATGTGTGTGATGCTATGAACACACACACACTGAATGAGTAGACAAATCTCCAGCTGTGTCAGTCTTCCCTTGATTCCTACGGTCCTCTCTGGTCACCTCCTCCTCAAAATGAATTGGAGGATAAGATCTCAGAGGAGGAACCTAGGATGTTCTCCTGTAATGTATTTTGAGAAGGAGGTAAGGAGAGAGGACGCGAGGAAAGACTAATTGAGGAAGAGCCCTGGTCTTACCTTTTTAAGCAAGCAGAGAACCAGTTCTTCCATCAGTCTCTCATGCAGCTGATTGGAGGGCTGGAGGCGGCTGAGGAACGCCACGACACACACACGTGGGAACTGGTCATCCCGGTTATCACTGCCAGAGAGAAAGAGAAAGCTTAGAGATAAATGTATCTCTGCAGAGAAATAGGGACTACATTCACTGTTGACTATAGTACAAAGAAGGTCCACTATTGTCAGTGATGTGGTCGACTCCATGTTTTTATAGCCTGAATACACTACAGTGAGGGTCAGGTACTAGGTTCCAGTCCCACTACAGTGAGGGGTCAGGTAATATGTTCCAGTCCCACTACAGTGAGGGGTCAGGTAATATGTTCCAGTCCCACTACAGTGAGGGGTCAGGTAATATGTCCCAGTCCCACTACAGTGAGGGGTCAGGTAATATGTTCCAGTCCCACTACAGTGAGGGGTCAGGTAATATGTTCCAGTCCCACTACAGTGAGGGGTCAGGTAATATGTTCCAGTCCCACTACAGTGAGGGGTCAGGTAATATGTCCCAGTCCCACTACAGTGAGGGGTCAGGTAATATGTCCCAGTCCCACTACAGTGAGGGGTCAGGTAATATGTTCCAGTCCCACTACAGTGAGGGGTCAGGCAATATGTTCCAGTCCCACTACAGTGAGGGGTCAGGTAATATGTTCCAGTCCCACTACAGTGAGGGGTCAGGTAATATGTTCCAGTCCCACTACAGTGAGGGGTCAGGTAATATGTCCCAGTCCCACTACAGTGAGGGGTCAGGTAATATGTTCCAGTCCCACTACAGTGAGGGGTCAGGTAATATGTTCCAGTCCCACTACAGTGAGGGGTCAGGTAATATGTCCCAGTCCCACTACAGTGAGGGGTCAGGTAATATGTTCCAGTCCCACTACAGTGAGGGGTCAGGTAATATGTTCCAGTCCCACTACAGTGAGGGGTCAGGTAATATGTCCCAGTCCCACTACAGTGAGGGGTCAGGTAATATGTCCCAGTCCCACTACAGTGAGGGGTCAGGTAATATGTTCCAGTCCCACTACAGTGAGGGGTCAGGTAATATGTTCCAGTCCCACTACAGTGAGGGGTCAGGCAATATGTTCCAGTCCCACTACAGTGAGGGGTCAGGTAATATGTTCCAGTCCCACTACAGTGAGGGGTCAGGCAATATGTTCCAGTCCCACTACAGTGAGGGGTCAGGTAATATGTTCCAGTCCCACTACAGTGAGGGGTCAGGTAATATGTTCCAGTCCCACTACAGTGAGGGGTCAGGTAATATGTTCCAGTCCCAATACAGTGAGGGGTCAGGTAATATGTTCCAGTCCCACTACAGTGAGGGGTCAGGTTATAGGTTCCAGTCCCACTACAGTGAGGTGTCAGGTAATATGTTCCAGTCCCACTACAGTGAGGGTCAAGTACTATGTTCCAGTCCCACTACAGTGAGGGGTCAGGTAATATGTCCCAGTCCCACTACAGTGAGGGGTCAGGTAATATGTTCCAGTCCCACTACAGTGAGGGTCAGGTAATATGTCCCAGTCCCACTACAGTGAGGGGTCAGGTTATAGGTTCCAGTCCCACTACAGTATAGTACAGCAGACAAGACTACAGTAGAGTACAGTATAGTACAGTAGACTACAGTATAGTACAGTAGACTATAGTACAGTACAGTAGACTATAGTACAGTATAGTACAGTAGACTAGAGTACAGTACAGTATAGTAGAGTACCATAGACTACAGTAGACTACAGCATAGTACAGTAGACTACAGTAGAGTACACTACAGCACACTATAGTACAATAGAGTAGACTACACATAGTACAGTAGACTACAGTATAGTACAGGACAGTAAACTACTGTATAGTACAGGAGAGTACTGTGTATAGTAGAGTACAGTAGACTACAGTATAGTACAGGACAGTAGACTACAGTATAGTACAGGACAGTAGACTACAGAACAGTACAGTAGACTACAGTATAGTACAGTAGACTAGAGTACAGTACAGTATAGTAGAGTACCATAGACTACAGCACATATGTCAGAGTCAAGGCCCGCGGGCCACATCCGGCCCGCAAGAAGGTTTTTTACGGCCCCTGGGATGATCTTGATTTATTATTAGAACCGGCCCGCAGCAAGCCGGCAGCCCGCAGATCTTTTACACGCACCAATACTACATTTCCCACAATGCAAAGGTGACGCACCGAGCAGTAGGCTGCTTCATTTCAATATTTATTGGCACAGCAGTCGTCAGCATCACAGTAAAATTAACTTTCAGATACCCATCAAAAATGGCAAAACGGAAGGTGGATACTGAGAACCGGGGGTTTCAAACAAGGTGGGAGTCGGAGTATATGTTCACGAAGGTAGCTGGAAAACCTGTGTGTCTTCTGTGTGGAGAAAGTGTGGCGGTACTGAAAGAGTATAATCTGAGACGACATTATGAAACGAAACACGCGGACAAAAACAAGAATATGGACATGGAACAAAGGCTACAAAAGGCAGAGGAATTAAAACGAGGCCTCAAATCTCGACAGGCTCTGTTCAAAAAAGCCAAATCACAAGGCCAGGCTGCTGTCAAGGCCAGTTTTATTTTGGCAGAAGAGATCGCTAAATCAGCCCGGCCATTTACGGAGGGGGATTTCATCAAAAACTGCATGATTAAAGTTTGTGACGAAGTTTGCCCAGAAAAAAGGCAACTCTTTTTAAATGTGAGTCTGAGCAGAAACACCATTGCCGAGAGAGTAGACCAGTTGTCCATCAATCTAAAAGAGCAGCTTGTGAAAAAGGGAAAAGATTTTATTGCATATTCCTTGGCTGTGGATGAGAGCACCGACATTTCTGACATTGCCCAGTTGTCAATTTTCATCCGCGGAGTGGACTCCAACCTAAGCGTGACAGAGGAGTTTTTGGCTTTACGTCCTATGCATGGCACAACTACGGGGCATGATTTGTATGAAGAGGTGTCAAGATGTGTAAATGAGATGGAGCTGCCTTGGGAAAAACTCGTGGGTTTGACAACCGACGGAGCACCTGCGATGTGTGGACACAGGAGCGGACTGGTGGCGAAGATACGGGAAAAGATGCAAGAGGAAAACGCGACAGGTGAGCTGACAGCTTATCATTGTATCATACACCAGGAAGCGTTGTGCGGTAAAGCCTTGAAAATGGAGCATGTAATGAGCATCATCACGCGCACAGTTAACTTTATCAGAGCCAAAGGTTTGAATCACCGCCAGTTCAAGGCATTTCTGACGGAGTTAGAAACGGAGCATGGTGATTTGCCTTATCACACAGAGGTGCGATGGCTAAGCCAGGGAAAGGTGCTTCAAAGATGTTTCGAGCTTCGTGAGGAGATTTGTCTGTTCTTGGACAGCAAAGGGAAAGACACAACACAACTCCGAGACGAAATGTTTCTGTGTGAAATGGCTTTTCTGTGTGACATTACGAGTCATCTGAATGCAATAAACTTGCAGCTGCAGGGTCGGGATCGTGTCATCTCTGATATGTACAGTACAGTGAAGGCATTTAAAACCAAACTGACTCTGTGGGAGACGCAGATGCGGAAAGAAAATTTGAGCCACTTTCCCAGCTGCCAGACCATGAAAGAGAAGCTCTCTACCAGTGCGTTCCCGAGCACACAGTTGGCTGATAAAATAGGTATGCTTGCCGCTGACTTTCGACGCCGATTTGCTGACTTTGAAGCACAAAAAAGCAGGTTGGAACTGCTCGGTAACCCATTTGCTGTTGACGTGGAAAGCTCACCACCAAACCTCCAAATGGAGTTGATTGACCTCCAATGCAATGATGCACTGAGGGCAAAATATGCGGCAGTGGGTGCTGCGGAGTTCGCCCGTTTCCTCCCCGGCACAATGCCCCAGCTGCGCATCCAGGCTGCTCAAACGTTGTCTATGTTTGGCAGCACATACCTGTGTGAACAACTGTTTTCTTTGATGAACCTGAACAAAACATCACACAGAAGTCGACTTACTGCTGAACACCTCCACTCAATTCTGAGGATTTCTTCAGCTCAGAGCCTTACCCCGAACATTGATGAACTTGTGGAAAAGATGGGACACCACCAAGTATCACCCTCAACCTCAAACAAGTGAACATTACTGTGCAATCACATATTTAGAGTTTTTACTCAGTTCAAGTTTAAAAGTTAAAATTTTATATTTGTTTTCACTGCATGTTACTTCTCCTTAAACAAAGTGTTGTTTTTGATTAATAGATTTTTGCACTTTATTTTTTTGTATTTCAATCCAATTATATTTTAAAAATATTTCAGTTGAGTGGATGATAGAAAATTGCTATTATTGTTTTTTCTTTGAAGTAAATTTAGCCCACTTTTGCTAAAATAGAAAATATAGTCTACTGATGGTGCCTTGAATACCGGTTTCTTTCATTTAATGTTCATGTTATGGGGATATTTATATAAAGGAAATTTGTCTTTTGTGTCTGTTGAAAATTAAAGATTACTGACAGAGCCATAAGAAAATATTGCTTTATTTATCTGATCATATTGTAATATATTTGTTAGGTTTTCAGTAGGTTCAATTAGGTTCACTAGACTATATGCGTCATTTAAAAATTTTTCAATGAACATTCGAACAGTCCGGCCCTCGTCTTGTAGCTGATTTTTTTATTTGGCCCTCCGTCCATTTGACTTTGACACCCCTGGACTACAGTATAGTACAGTACACTATAGTATAGTACAGTAGAATACACTATACTACAGTACAGTAGATTACACTATAGTACTACAGTATAGTACAGTAGACTACCGTATAGTACAGTAGACTACCGTATAGTACAGTACACTACAGTATAGTAGACTACAGTACAGTACAGTAGACTATAGTACAGTACACTATAGTATAGTACAGTAGACTACAGTACACTAGGGTACAGTAGATTACACTATAGTACAATACACTACAGTATAGTACAGTACACTACAGTACACTACAGTACAGTAGACTACCGTATAGTACAGTACACTACAGTACAGTACACTACAGTACAGTAGACTACAGTACAGTAGACTACAGTACAGTAGACTATAGTACAGTACACTATAGTACAGTAGACTATAGTACAGTACAGTAGACTATAGTACAGTACAGTAGACTACCGTATAGTACAGTACACTATAGTACAGTACAGTACACTACAGCATAGTACAGTACAGTAAACTATAGTACAGAACACTATAGTACAGTACAATAAACTACAGTATAGTACAGTACACTATAGTACAGTACAGTAGACTACCGTAAAGTACAGTACACTATAGTACAGCACAGTACACTATAGTACAGTACACTACACTATAGTACAGTACACAATAGTACAGTACAGTACACTACAGTGTAGTACAGTAAACTACAGTATAGTACAGTAGACTATAGTACAGTACACTACAGCATAGTACAGTACAGTAAACTATAGTACAGAACACTATAGTACAGTACAATAAACTACAGTATAGTACAGTACACTATAGTACAGTACAGTAGACTACCGTAAAGTACAGTACACTATAGTACAGCACAGTACACTATAGTACAGTACACTACACTATAGTACAGTACACAATAGTACAGTACAGTACACTACAGTGTAGTACAGTACACTACAGTATAGTACAGTACACTATATATAGTACAGTACAGTAAACTACAGTATAGTACAGTAGACTATAGCATAGTACAGTAAACTACAGTATAGTACAGTACAGTAGACTACACTATAGTAGATGAAGTGAGTTCAGCAGCTGACCTGGGGACTGCAGTGTTAGCAGCACACTCCTCTCCAAGCCTCTCCACATAGACCTGAACCTCCTGGATCAGCCTATGGAGAAGACAATCCATTATCCAGACAAGACCCTCAGTCCACAACAACCACTCCAATGACACACTCTCTCACATTCTCTGACTCTTCTCGCTCACATTCTCTGACTCTTCTCGCTCACATTCTCTGTCTCTTCTCGCTCACATTCTCTGTCTCTTCTCGCTCACATTCTCTGTCTCTTCTCGCTCACATTCTCTGACTCTTCTCGCTCACATTCTCTGACTCTTCTCGCTCACATTCTCTGACTCTTCTCGCTCACATTCTCTGACTCTTCTCGCTCACATTCTCTGACTCTCGCTCACATTCTCTGACTCTTCTCGCTCACATTCTCTGACTCTTCTCGCTCACATTCTCTGACTCTCGCTCACATTCTCTGACTCTCGCTCACATTCTCTGACTCTCGCTCACATTCTCTGTCTCTTCTCGCTCACATTCTCTGTCTCTTCTCGCTCACATTCTCTGTCTCTTCTCGCTCACATTCTCTGACTCTTCTCGCTCACATTCTCTGACTCTTCTCGCTCACATTCTCTGACTCTTCTCGCTCACATTCTCTGACTCTCGCTCCCATTCTCTGACTCTCGCTCCCATTCTCTGACTCTTCTCGCTCCCATTCTCTGACTCTTCTCGCTCCCATTCTCTGACTCTTCTCGCTCACATTCTCTGACTCTTCTCGCTCACATTCTCTGACTCTTCTCGCTCACATTCTCTGACTCTTCTCGCTCACATTCTCTGACTCTTCTCGCTCACATTCTCTGACTCTTCTCGCTCACATTCTCTGACTCTTCTCGCTCACATTCTCTGACTCTTCTCGCTCACATTCTCTGTCTCTTCTCGCTCACATTCTCTGACTCTTCTCGCTCACATTCTCTGACTCTTCTCGCTCACATTCTCTGACTCTTCTCGCTCACATTCTCTGACTCTTCTCGCTCACATTCTCTGACTCTTCTCGCTCACATTCTCTGACTCTTCTCGCTCACATTCTCTGACTCTCGCTCACATTCTCTGACTCTCGCTCACATTCTCTGACTCTTCTCGCTCACATTCTCTGACTCTTCTCGCTCCCATTCTCTGACTCTTCTCGCTCCCATTCTCTGACTCTTCTCGCTCCCATTCTCTGACTCTTCTCGCTCCCATTCTCTGACTCTTCTCGCTCCCATTCTCTGACTCTTCTCGCTCCCATTCTCTGACTCTTCTCGCTCCCATTCTCTGACTCTTCTCGCTCCCATTCTCTGACTCTTCTCGCTCCCATTCTCTGACTCTTCTCGCTCCCATTCTCTGACTCTTCTCGCTCCCATTCTCTGACTCTTCTCGCTCCCATTCTCTGACTCTCGCTCCCATTCTCTGACTCTCGCTCCCATTCTCTGACTCTCGCTCCCATTCTCTGACTCTCGCTCACATTCTCTGACTCTCGCTCACATTCTCTGACTCTCGCTCACATTCTCTGACTCTCGCTCCCATTCTCTGACTCTCGCTCCCATTCTCTGACTCTCGCTCCCATTCTCTGACTCTCGCTCACATTCTCTGACTCTCGCTCACATTCTCTGACTCTTCTCGCTCACATTCTCTGACTCTCGCTCACATTCTCTGACTCTTCTCGCTCACATTCTCTGACTCTTCTCGCTCACATTCTCTGACTCTTCTCGCTCACATTCTCTGACTCTTCTCGCTCACATTCTCTGACTCTTCTCGCTCCCATTCTCTGACTCTCGCTCCCATTCTCTGACTCTCGCTCCCATTCTCTGACTCTTCTCGCTCCCATTCTCTGACTCTTCTCGCTCCCATTCTCTGACTCTTCTCGCTCCCATTCTCTGACTCTTCTCGCTCCCATTCTCTGACTCTTCTCGCTCCCATTCTCTGACTCTTCTCGCTCCCATTCTCTGACTCTTCTCGCTCCCATTCTCTGACTCTTCTCGCTCCCATTCTCTGACTCTTCTCGCTCCCATTCTCTGACTCTTCTCGCTCCCATTCTCTGACTCTTCTCGCTCCCATTCTCTGACTCTTCTCGCTCCCATTCTCTGACTCTCGCTCCCATTCTCTGACTCTCGCTCCCATTCTCTGACTCTCGCTCCCATTCTCTGACTCTCGCTCACATTCTCTGACTCTCGCTCACATTCTCTGACTCTCGCTCACATTCTCTGACTCTCGCTCACATTCTCTGACTCTCGCTCACATTCTCTGACTCTCGCTCACATTCTCTGACTCTCGCTCACATTCTCTGACTCTCGCTCCCATTCTCTGACTCTCGCTCCCATTCTCTGACTCTCGCTCCCATTCTCTGACTCTCGCTCCCATTCTCTGACTCTCGCTCCCATTCTCTGACTCTCGCTCCCATTCTCTGACTCTCGCTCCCATTCTCTGACTCTCGCTCACATTCTCTGACTCTTCTCGCTCCCATTCTCTGACTCTCGCTCCCATTCTCTGACTCTCGCTCCCATTCTCTGACTCTCGCTCCCATTCTCTGACTCTCGCTCCCATTCTCTGACTCTCGCTCCCATTCTCTGACTCTCGCTCCCATTCTCTGACTCTCGCTCCCATTCTCTGACTCTCGCTCCCATTCTCTGACTCTCGCTCCCATTCTCTGACTCTCGCTCCCATTCTCTGACTCTCGCTCCCATTCTCATTCTTTCACACACCAACCTTTGGTCCCTCCTGAACACAGGTCCATACACACATGCCTCAGCCAGGATGTCAAGGTGCAGTAGGGCACTGGAGAACATGGCATCTGATTGGCTCTGGCCTTCACTTCCTGGGTCAGAGGGCAGCCAGGTGTGGCAGCAGTGTTGGATCAGAACGTTGAATACACCAGTCTTGGCCTGGGAGAGTTCCATCAACTCAACGGCTATCTAGAGATTGAGAGGAGTCAGTAGTGGGTTAATTACACATCAGTTGTGTCCACATCAACGCTGTGTTTTAATACTCATAATAACCACAACATGTTCTGCTAAACACTTGGAACTAATTGCCAAGCCACATTTCTCCCAGTAGTGAATATGTAGCACGTTGCCTGCCACAACACGGATCTGTCCATACAGACCTGGGTTCAATTAGGATGTATTTTCTTTCAAATACTTTAGCTGCTCTTGATTGAGCTAACCTGGCAAACGTGGAACCAATAGAATAGTCTGTCTATCTGTGAGCTCAGAAAACAGCTCAAAGTAATTGAAAGATTTTAAACACCATTTGAACCCAGGTGTTGATACCCCATGCCTCCCTCTAGTTACCTGTTGTAGAGTAACAGTGAGCCCAGGTGTTGATACCCCATGCCTCCCTCTAGTTACCTGTTGTAGAGTAACAGTGAGCCCAGGTGTTGATACCCCATGCCTCCCTCTAGTTACCTGTTGTAGAGTAACAGTGAGCCCAGGTGTTGATACCCCATGCCTCCCTCTAGTTACCTGTTGTAGAGTAACAGTGAACCCAGGTGTTGATACCCCATGCCTCCCTCTAGTTACCTGTTGTAGAGTAACAGTGAACCCAGGTGTTGATACCCCATGCCTCCCTCTAGTTACCTGTTGTAGAGTAACAGTGAGCCCAGGTGTTGATACCCCATGCCTCCCTCTAGTTACCTGTTGTAGAGTAACAGTAAACCCAGGTGTTGATACCCCATGCCTCCCTCTAGTTACCTGTTGTAGAGTAACAGTGAAACCAGGTGTTGATACCCCATGCCTCCCTCTAGTTACCTGTTGTAGAGTAACAGTGAGCCCAGGTGTTGATACCCCATGCCTCCCTCTAGTTACCTGTTGTAGAGTAACAGTGAGCCCAGGTGCCTGCTCCTCTGTTAACTCCAGCAGGCTGTGGTGAAAGGCCATGGTCACAAAGCCCTGCAGGGTGGGCCAGAAGTCATGAGGGTTACTGCTCAGTCCCAGCACCAGCTTCCAGGAGACAGTCACAGCCTCTACACACAGGGCCTCCTCAGACAGCGCCACCTGGTGGGGGGAGGGGAGAAACACAGGTTCACTATTTCATATTGCCTTATCAGAAGCCATATAAAGCAGGACATAAATGACTTGGCCACATGACCACTGTTGCAGTCTAAATAAGCTGTTAAACAAAACCAAGGCTTGGATTTCACGGTCTTTCCCCATAGACTGCGTACAAGGTAAGGAAACATGTTGTTTTGTAATTTGGGTGAACTATTCCTTTAAACATGGTTATTGGTGTGAACAAGCCTGTAGTAGAGAGCTGGGTGAGATAGAATGTCTCAGCCAGGTAGTGGACATGACAATATCAGCTGTAGTCAATGCTAAGACTCACCTGTGGCAACATGGAGGCCATGAAGTCCAGTACAGGCAGTACCAGGCCACTGGGCAGCAGAGACAGAGCCTCTATAGCAGCCTGGAGGGACCCTGACGCCCTGGGGAGCTCCAGGGGCCCGGGTGGGCCTATTCTCCTCCCGTATCCCAGGCACGTCCACTGGTCCCGGATGAAATGAGCTGCCATACGGCCCCAGTCCTTGAGGAGAGGACCCTGCTCTGAAACACTGTGACAGATGACAAACTCTTAATATTTCAGAGATATTGGCAAGGCCCACTGATTACTACTATCTCCCAGACAACACATCTACTAGGGACCTCTGATTACTACTATCTCCCAGACAACACATCTACTAGGGACCTCTGATTACTACTATCTCCCAGACAACACATCTACCAGGGACTTCTGATTACTACTATCTCCCAGACAACACATCTACCAGGGACCTCTGATTACTACTATCTCCCAGACAACACATCCACCAGGGACCTCTGATTACTACTATCTCCCTGACAACACATCTACTAAGGACCTCTGATTACTACTATCTCCCAGACAACACATCTACTAGAGACCTCTGATTACTACTATCTCCCAGACAACACATCTACTAGGGACCTCCGATTACTACTATCTCCCAGACAACACATCTACTAGGGACCTCTGATTACTACTATCTCCCAGACAACACATCTCCCAGACAACACATTTATTAGGGACCTCTGAATACCCAAAAATAGCTTTTAGTTTTAGGGAAAGGAGAAAAAAAAAACTAACTTGCCAAATAGTTGTGTTAAGATGTCTTAAAACGACTAGAGTGGATCTAAGAGGTTTATTGTAATATGTTCTGTTGTATTTAAATTCTTAATGCACGTAATGTGCACGTGAGTTATAGGTCCTGTGGCTCAGTTGTAAAGCATAGCATTTGGAACACCAGGGTTGTGGGTTCTATTCCCACGGGGATCAGTATGAAAATAATAAAACACATGAAAATGTATGCACTCACTGCTGTAAGTCCCTTTGGAAAAGAGTGTCTGCTAATTCATTAAAAACGTTTAAAAAAATAAGAGGTATGTGGGTGGAGGAGGGTTAGGCTGGGTGGTGTCATATGTATAGGTAACAGGAATGTGGATGTAGTGTTTTTACTTTGCTATTTTTAACATTTCTTAAGGACTCTTGGAAGACTAGCCCTTGGGCTAAAAGAGATCCTAATAAAATCTATACATTTCTATTGGACACTAAATAATCTGCTACACAACCAAAACAAACAGCAAATACATCCAACAAGTTGTTAGAGTCACTGGCTTGATGTAATCATTGTGTGCTGGGAATATGGGACCAAATACTAAACCTGACTACTTTAATACACATAAGTTGATTTGACCCGATACTTTTGGTCCCATAAAAAGGGGGGACTATATGTTCCTTTAATTTCTAAACGGTTCACCCTATATGGAGGACAATACCCTCAAATTAAATCTGTCAGTCTGAACTTTAACCTCATTGTCATTGTATCAATCCAAAGTGCTGGAGTACAGAGACAAAACAACAACAAATGTGTCACTGTCCCAATACATTAGCAGCTCACTGTATGTAGATGTGCATATCCTTGACACAATCTCCATTTGACCTGTAACCTCTGGGAGATGGGTTTTCTCCCACATGTAAATTCCAGGTTGAACAGCAAATTATTGAAGAGCATGTGACCAAAACAGTCACAAATTAGACCCGTGACTGGCAGAGAAACGAGGGTCATTTAGTGTTTATACTAGTGGTTTACTATACAACACATTGTCCTGATGATACAGTACATCTGCATTTAAACAATAACATGCATTCTATATACTACACAAAGTGTTCTGTACTGACCCTGTTGACTGAGCTGCAGTTGGAGGTTTCAGCAGGGTCTGGTTGAAGTTGACCAGAGAGAGAGGAGGGGCTGGGGGTGGAGCAGGGGAGTAGAAGTAGCTAGACAGATGAACCAGTAGAATTGTGGTCTCTGATTGGAGGTTGAACACTCCCAACGCTGCAACCTCACAGGTCATGGCCAACGACGCCATGGCAACCGCCCTGGACACCTGACCCGCCACAGAGGGGATCTAAGAGAAACACACACAAGTCCCTTCCAGTTTTATAGTGAAAACCATGGTGAATATAAACATGACATGACAAATAGCAGTTCAACTAGTCTTTTTGAAATCAGAGTCTAACTGCTAAAGAAAATATCCCATTTTTCAAATTGACACACGAATCCAATTATGTATGAAGTGACTAGCGAAGGAGAGCAGCCTGAGAGAGGGGAGGTCGATCCTGGAATACTGTACCTGGTCAGCTTCTAGGGTCCTCAGGACGTATCTGAGGAGTCTGGGGAAATAGGCCTCCTGTACCTTGGAGTGGTTCCACTCTAACACACTGTACATCAGCACCACCTCCTTCAGCACTGACAGGTAGAGCTCAGCACGCTCTACATCACATAGCTGGAGAGGACAGACAAACAAAACACAGGCGGAGGACAAATGCAGGTACATGATCAATGTTGTAGGATGTGAGATTGAGTGAGTGACAGTGAGTGAGTGAGTGAGTGAGTGAGTGAGTGAGTGAGTGACAGTGAGAGCGAGTGACAGTGAAAGCGAGAGAGAGTGACAGTGAAAGCGAGAGTGACAGTGAGTGAGTGAGTGAGTGAGTGAGTGAGTAAAAGCGAGAGAGAGTGACAGTGAAAGCGAGAGAGAGTGACAGTGAAAGCGAGAGTGACAGTGAGTGAGTGAGTGAGTAAGTGAGTGAGTGAGTGAGTGAGTGAGTGAGTGAGTGAGTGAGTGAGTGAGTGACAGAGAGAGCGAGTGACAGTGAAAGCGAGAGAGAGTGACAGTGAAAGCGAGAGTGACAGTGAGTGAGTGAGTGAGTAAAAGCGAGAGAGAGTGAGTGACAGTGAGTGAGTGTTATGGATTTTATGAATAATGACTAAATGACGTATACATTTAACGTAGAACTATAACTAACAGAATTACTACCCTGTCCCTGTATGAAACGTATTAGAATCATAAAACTAAATCTAATGTGTGTAGTTTTAGTCAAAAATTAGAACAAGGACTTTCTGTTCCTTTTTAGTATGTAAGCAGAGTGTAAGTGAGAAACTAATGGAGCTATCGTCAGACAGGCTGGAACACTGTGTTCCTTACAGGACATTCTGTCCCCACCAAGGGAGGGGAGAGACCTTGGGCTTGTAGTAGATTGTTTAACAGGTGGCAGACTATTTATGAGTAGAAGAAGACTTGTGAACTATGTTGCCATTGTATCTGAGAGGAGGAGGGACATTTATGACGAAATGTGAGGTATATAGACCAATGTTCCAGAAATGATAGGGCAGAGCTCTCATAAATAAACATTCCTGACAATTGTAGCTGGGCCTCCGTCTTATTCATTCCAACCAGTTTCCTACAAATCCTGGGTATCAGGCTGAGTAATCAATTCAATTGGGTTTATGAACACTGAGAACATAATTCTCTTGACAGTGAGTGAGTGAGTGAGTAAGTGAGTGAGTGAGTGAAAGCGAGAGAGAGTGACAGTGAGAGCGAGAGTGTGTGTTCACCTCCTGTAGTTCTCCACTCAGTCTTCGGAGGATAAACTCCTGAATGGGCTCCACCACGCCCAGAACCAGCGTTTCCATGGAGACCGTCACACTGTCTTCTGTATGAGACAGAAGACAAAAAACATATTATTTTTTAAACAATGAATGACATCTTATTTTGCATGTTTCCAGTGTTATGAATCAATGTGGATCATTACTAAGAATCAATTTGAATCACTGCTATGTATCACTACTTGAGTCAAGTAGAGCAGAGTAGAGTACAGTAGAGCACAGTAGAGTAGAGAACAGTACAGTACAGCAGAGTACAGCAGAGTACAGTAGAGTAGAACACAGTACAGTAGAGCACAGTAGTTTACAGCAGAATACAGTAGAGTACAGTAGAGTACAGTAGAGTACAGTAGAGCAGAGAACAGTACAGTACTGTAGAGTACAGCAGAGTACAGTAGAACACAGTACAGTAGAGCACAGTAGTTTACAGCAGAATACAGTAGAGTACAGTAGAGCAGAGAACAGTACAGTAGAGTACTGTGGAGTATAGTACAGCAGAGTACAGTAGAGTAGACCAGAGAACAGTACAGTACTGTAGAGTACAGCAGAGTACAGTAGAGTAGAACACAGTACAGTAGAGCACAGTAGTTTACAGCAGAATACAGTAGAGTACAGTAGAGCAGAGAACAGTACAGTAGAGTACTGTGGAGTATAGTACAGCAGAGTACAGTACAGTACATTAGAATACAGTAGAGTGCAGTAGATACCTTGTTCTTTCTCTACTGCAGCAGGGGTGTGTCTGGCTGGTGTGAGCTGCAGTACTGCAGCAGGGGTGTGTCTGGCTGGTGGGAGCTGCAGTACTGCAGCAGGGGTGTGTCTGGCTGGTGTGAGCTGCAGTAGTCGTAGCAGCAGCTGCAGGCTCTTGTCAGTCTTGCGTAGCGGCAGGTAGACATTAGTGTGGAGCCTGCTCAGTGTGTCCAGTAGGGGGCGTAAGAGCGAGTCCATCCCACCGCTGACACCAGTAGTCTGCTCTCCTCCAGACCTCTGAGTCCTCCCCTCTATGTCAACACACAGTAGGATGGCCTTGGCTAGCAGCTCCGCCTCTCCTGGGTCTGGGACACTGTCTGTCTGGTCTGTTGGACGGCACAACAAAGTTCATCAGTACAGTCATCTATTCTGTATACTAGAGGTGAGTCCATCTACACATACTCGTATCTGCACCTGTTGATATTCTTGATCGGATAATACTCGGAATTGGAAAAACTGATTCACCTGTGCTAGCCGGGACTCACCTGTGCCAGCCGGGACTCACCTGTGCCAGCCGGGACTCACCTGTGCCAGCCGGGACTCACCTGTGCCAGCCGGGACTCACCTGTGCCAGCCGGGACTCACCTGTGCTAGCCGGGACTCACCTGTGCTAGCCGGGACTCACCTGTGCTAGCCGGGACTCACCTGTGCTAGCCGGGACTCACCTGTGCTAGCCGGGACTCTGAGGAAGAACTCCATCTGGTGTTGGACGTAGCCTCTCACAGTCTCTATCTCTGAAGAAGTACTGGTACCATCAGCTGATTCTCTGACACAGGGCCTGAAGCTGCCTTCACTGTCATCCAGCCAGTCACACAGCTAGTGAGGAGACACAGAAACACAAGGGACAACTGATGGAAATACAATTAATATTTAAAAACAGTTTGAAAAGATTAGAGCTCTTGCTCATTCCACCCCCACACAGTACCTGATTCCAGAGGACAGAGCTCTTCCTCATTCCACCCCCACACAGTACCTGATTCCAGAGAACAGAGCTCTTCCTCATTCCACCCCCACACAGTACCTGATTCCAGAGGACAGAGCTCTTCCTCATTCCACCCCCACACAGTACCTGATTCCAGAGGACAGAGCTCTTCCTCATTCCACCCCCACACAGTACCTGATTCCAGAGAACAGAGCTCTTCCTCATTCCACCCCCACACAGTACCTGATTCCAGAGCTCTTCCTCATTCCACCCCCACACAGTACCTGATTCCAGAGAACAGAGCTCTTCCTCATTCCACCCCCACACAGTACCTGATTCCAGAGAACAGAGCTCTTCCCCATTCCACCCCCATACAGTACCTGATTCCAGAGAACAGAGCTCTTCCTCATTCCACCCCCACACAGTACCTGATTCCAGAGAACAAAGCTCTTCCTCATTCCACCCCCACACAGTACCTGATTCCAGAGGACAGAGCTCTTCCTCATTCCACACCCACACAGTACCTGATTCCAGAGAACAGAGCTCTTCCTCATTCCACCCCCACACAGTACCTGATTCCAGAGCGGTGTTCCTCTACGTAGAGACTCGTCTGCTCTGAAATGCACCAGCAAACTAAACACATCATCCAATGTCACTAAGGTCTGCAAAAGATGGAACAAAGACAATCTAAATGGCAGTTGCTAAACAGATGTTGTCATTTGTACGCTGACAGCTATAAGCTCTTCTTCAACACTATTTGGGTGCAAAATGTCATCACTTTGTACCAAAGCCGCACAGCCTCAAACACATCATAGTGTCTTACCACATCTGTCAGGGAGAGGGCACTGTTCAGCAGGAAACACTGGGCAGCTCCTCTCAGTAGCACCTGGTGGGTGATCATAGTGCAGCGGAGCACCTCCCTGAGGTACAGCACAGAAATCATTAGGGACAGTTTCCCAGACACAGATTGCCCCTAGCCATCGACTTGAACAGTCTGTTCAACGGAGATTCATAGAATCCACACTTCCACACCAAGAAATGCCACTATGAACAAGAAATGATGAACCTTATGTCAAGTTAGAGTCTTAGAGACAATGTCTGCATCTGAAATGGTACCCTATTCCCTATGCAGGCAGCCAGGGACCAGGAGAGGGCAGGGAGGAAGATGGGACAGGGCCCAGGAGAGGGCAGGGAGGAAGATGGGACAGGGCCCAGGAGAGGGCAAGGAGGAAGGTGGGACAGGGCCCAGGAGAGGGCAAGGGGGAAGGTGGGACAGGGACCAAGAGAGGGCAGGGAGGAAGATGGGACAGGGACCAGGAGAGGGCAGGGAGGAAGATGGGACAGGGCCCAGGAGAGGACAGGGAGGAAGATGGGACAGGGTCTGAGAGAGGGCAGGAAGGAAGATGGGACAGGCTACCTGAGAGAGGGCAGGGAGGAAGGTGGGACAGGCTACCTGAGAGAGGGCAGGGAGGAAGATGGGACAGGGTCTGAGAGAGGGCAGGAAGGAAGATGGGACAGGCTACCTGAGAGAGGTCAGGGAGGAAGATGGGACAGGGCCTGAGAGAGGGCAGGGAGGAAGGTGGGACAGGCTACCTGAGAGCTTGCAGGCCGTCGGGGCCCAGGAGAGGGCAGGGAGGAAGGTGGGACAGGGCCCGAGAGAGGAAGAGGATGGGGACAGCACACCAGTGTTGAGAACCTAGCCGCTGGACAAGCTGCAGCAACACAGGACCTGAGGAGACAGAGGATCAACATTAGACCCTCTCTGATGAACAGTCATTACTGTTACAACAAGATGGAGCAACACAGGACCTGAGGAGACAGAGGATCAACATTAGACCCTCTCTGATGAACAGTCATTACTGTTACAACAAGATGGAGCAACACAGGACCTGAGGAGACAGAGGATCAACATTAGACCCTCTCTGATGAACAGTCATTACTGTTACAACAAGATGGAGCAACACAGGACCTGAGGAGACAGAGGATCAACATTAGACCCTCTCTGATGAACAGTCATTACTGTTACAACAAGATGGAGCAACACAGGACCTGAGGAGACAGAGGATCAACATTAGACCCTCTCTGATGAACAGTCATTACTGTTACAACAAGATGGAGCAACACAGGACCTGAGGAGACAGAGGATCAACATTAGACCCTCTCTGATGAACAGTCATTACTGTTACAACAAGCTGCAGGACAAACATCTGGCTCAAGTTCAGTTGGGAGAAAACCTTTTTGAAATGTACATGAATTTGTCCAGTAATAAGAACCCAGATTTCCCTCTGCAAAAAGTTGTGCTACGGTGTATCCTACTGAACATGGCCCAGGTGATTCAGTGCCCTGTGATGAAGCTCTGTTACAGTACCTCTGTTCTCCTGTGGCAGGCTGCTGAAGAACGTGACCATGAAGACCTGCAGCTTGACTCCCAGCTCAGGACACTCTCCTACACTCTGTCCTGCAGTCCTGGAGATGAAGAGACATAACCTTCCTCAACAGTCACTCTAAATAGGCCTAACTCACTACTTCATCACTAGCAGAAACGGCATCATCTGTGAGTCTATAAATCAATATTGTGTTTTGCTGTTGTGCTGCTATGATCACTGGCTCACCTGTGAAAGAGGGAGCTTTCAGACATCACATCCATGAAAGGACCCAGAATGAACTGAGGAAGAAAGGATAAGAAGAGGTCAATCTCTCATACACTAACCACCTACTGTCCCTCATCATCTCACCCACCAAGACAACAAACTAAACAACAACCGCGAATACACCACTACTGAAAAGGAAGTTGCTGACTATTGTACATTCCCAATCTGTCCTTCATACCATCACAGTCACCTAATCATCCCCAGCTTACAATCAGCTCATCCCCCCCCCCCCTCCTCCTCTCCCCTGTAACTATTCCCCAGGTCACTGCTGTAGATGAGAATGTGTTCTCATTCAACTTCCCTGGTAAAATAAGGGTTAAATAAATCAAATTAACAAACTAATAACATAGAAAAGGGAAAAATAGAATTAGGTCAGTCTGGGTTGATGTTCTAACACTGACTGACAACTGTACCAGGTACCTGTGAGAAGGCCAGGGCGAATGCCCGGGCGAAGGCCCACCTGGAGTCTGGGTTGATGTTCTATAACACTGACTGACAACTGTACCAGGTACCTGTGAGAAGGCCAGGGCGAAGTCAGGGCGAAGGCCCACCTGGAGTCTGGGTTGATGTTCTATAACACTGACTGACAACTGTACCAGGTACCTGTGAGAAGGCCAGGGCGAAGGCAGGGCGTCAGACCACCTGGAGTCTGGGTTGATGTTCTATAACACTGACTGACAACTGTACCAGGTACCTGTGAGAAGGCCAGGGCGAAGGCCGGGGCGAAGGCAGGGCGTCAGACCACCTGGAGTCTGGGTTGATGTTCTATAACACTGACTGACAACTGTACCAGGTACCTGTGAGAAGGCCAGGGCGAAGGCAGGGCGTCAGACCACCTGGAGTCTGGGTTGATGTTCTATAACACTGACTGACAACTGTACCAGGTACCTGTGAGAAGGCCGGGGCGAAGGCAGGGCGTCAGACCACCTGGAGTCTGGGTTGATGTTCTATAACACTGACTGACAACTGTACCAGGTACCTGTGAGAAGGCCAGGGCGAAGGCAGGGCGTCAGACCACCTGGAGTCTGTGTTGATGTTCTATAACACTGACTGACAACTGTACCAGGTACCTGTGAGAAGGCCAGGGCGAAGGCAGGGCGTCAGACCACCTGGAGTCTGGGTTGATGTTCTATAACACTGACTGACAACTGTACCAGGTACCTGTGAGAAGGCCAGGGCGAAGGCAGGGCGTCAGACCACCTGGAGTCTGTGTTGATGTTCTATAACACTGACTGACAACTGTACCAGGTACCTGTGAGAAGGCCGGGGCGAAGGCAGGGCGTCGGAGCACCTGGAGTCTGGGTTGATGTTCTAACACTGATTGACAACTGTACCAGGTACCTGTGAGAAGGCCGGGGCGAAGGCAGGGCGTCAGACCACCTGGAGTCTGGGTTGATGTTCTATAACACTGACTGACAACTGTACCAGGTACCTGTGAGAAGGCCAGGGCGAAGGCAGGGCGTCAGACCACCTGGAGTCTGGGTTGATGTTCTATAACACTGACTGACAACTGTACCAGGTACCTGTGAGAAGGCCGGGGTGAAGGCAGGGCGTCGGAGCACCTGGAGTCTGGGTTGATGTTCTAACACTGATTGACAACTGTACCAGGTACCTGTGAGAAGGCCAGGGCGAAGGCAGGGCGTCAGACCACCTGGAGTCTGGGTTGATGTTCTATAACACTGACTGACAACTGTACCAGGTACCTGTGAGAAGGCCGGGGTGAAGGCAGGGCGTCGGAGCACCTGGAGTCTGGGTTGATGTTCTAACACTGATTGACAACTGTACCAGGTACCTGTGAGAAGGCCGGGGCGAAGGCAGGGCGTCAGACCACCTGGAGTCTGGGTTGATGTTCTAACACTGACTGACAACTGTACCAGGTACCTGTGAGAAGGCCGGGGCGAAGGCAGGGCGTCAGACCACCTGGAGTCTGGGTTGATGTTCTAACACTGACTGACAACTGTACCAGGTACCTGTGAGAAGGCCGGGGGGAAGGCAGGGCGTCGGAGTACCTGGAGTCTGGGTTGATGTTCTATAACACTGACTGATAACTGTACCAGGTACCTGTGAGAAGGCCGGGGCGAAGGCAGGGCGTCAGACCACCTGGAGTCTGGGTTGATGTTCTATAACACTGACTGACAACTGTACCAGGTACCTGTGAGAAGGCCAGGGCGAAGGCAGGGCGTCGGAGCACCTGGAGTTCCAGTAGGTGATCCACTCCCTCTCTCATGACGGACTTGTTCTCACTGTGGAACATACGCTGGTACACACCCAGCAGCCATGACGGGTGGAACAGACTGACGCCTGAGAGAAGACAGATGGACGATTGGTAGGCAGTATTTAGTGGGATATAAAAGGTTTGGGTTGTAACCTTATGGTTGAGAGACACACACATCACCTTGACTATCATTGGCTGCTGTTTGGATCAACGTATGGATTCTGTTGAGCACAGGGCGGACCACGTGAATCTACACAACACAGAGGAACGGTAATAGTTCTTTACGACGTCATAATGGTGTTAGAAATGTATAATGCATTAGGAAGAGGGGTTTCATAGCAAGTGTTATCCATATTATATCTCACCTGGTTCTCCTCCAGTGTCTCCATAACCAAGGCATAGTCCTCCCAGAACTCTCTGAGCAGCTTGCATCTGTCTGGGGCCCATCTGAATATGATCTCCTCATTATCTACAAAGGACTCACATTGTTACAATTAGGTTAAACTATACAGTTTTAGAGACTTGAGTATTATTCTGTATAGTGAAGAACAAATTTTAACATGGGTAATATTATAATCAAGCTTGTCTGTCTGAATGTCAGTCACATGTATCAGCATCTTACCTTCACTTGACACTGAACTGCTTGGAAACTCAACCGCCTCATCCTCTGACAGAGCGACACACCTTTTCAGCAGGTACAACGCCCGCTTCCTGGACACGTTGTCTTTGTGCGTCAGTCCATCTTGTAGAATCCTCCAGAACTGCAGAGAACAACGAGGGTCAGGTCGAGTATAGCTCAGACTTTGAGGAAGGGTGTGTTGCTGTACTTTAGCCGGAGAGAAGAGATAGTCCGAGAGAGTTGTTAAACACAGCAAGGCGCGTTCTGTCACCACAGGTGAGTCCGTGTTTGAGCTGTCACTCTTGTGCCAGCTACACAAATCCTCTAAAATGAACCGGAGTTTACTCGCTATCCCATCCTCGCTGTAGCAGTTGAGGAGAGTGAAAATAAGCCGAACGGTGATTTTGGAGACCAGAGCATCCGGTAACGTCTTGATACAGGACAGGGCAGATGAGAGGATCGACGTGGTCAATTCTTCGTTGGATGAGACAGCGGGTAGGATGACTGACATGGCTTCGATAGCCACGTCGATACCCAGCCGCCCCTCACCCTGGCCGGGAAGCTCTTCCTCTGTCTCCCCGTCTGGCAGCTGGAAGGATGGCAGGACAGCGCGGGCGACTCGCCCCGAAACGGCCGTGTCACACAGTGTGTTGATGCAGACAGAAAGAAGCCTGCACACAGCGATGGTGATTTCAGCCCTTCCATCTGGCACACGTTTACCTTTGCACGCCCCGTCTCCGTTAGAGACTTTCAAGAAAAGTGGTAAACATTGTGTCCAAATGATCGATTCAACTTTTCGTAGAAAGATGTCTCTTTTTGCAATTGAAAAGGCAACTTTGTCGCCATCGTCAGATGTGTCAGACTGGGGTAGTTTACCAATTCCATCAATAAACGTTGTCAGTGCCTCTACTCTTTCTGTGTCCGGCCACGAGTCAGTTGGCCAGCACAACGTGTTAAACAAAGTATCCGGATCATGGCAACTTGATAAAAGGGCATTGATTAAAATAGAAGACATTTCAAAAGCCGACTTCAATGTGTTCACAGAGATTCATACATGACCTCACGTTTCTTGTCGGTATGTAAACTTCCTGATACGTCACTCACCGTTGCCAAACGCAACTCTCGCGAGAGAAATAAACTTGCAGCAACCCAAAGCTTCAAACTAGCCCTACTGCACCATATTTGCAAATATGTATATAAATACATGTGGCTTACTTAACCTGAGGAATTGTTGTACTCTATACAACTCTCTCTATTACCTGCAAGTGGAAAAAGTTGTTTATTTTTATTTCAAACATCCCTAATCTCTGACAGACCCGCACCACTGACATGTACCCTTTATTTACCTAGGCAAGTCAGTTAAGAACAAATTCTTATTTACAATGATGGCCTACCCAGGCCAAACCCGGACGACACTGGGCCAATTGTGCGCCACCCAATCACGGCCAGATGTGATACAGCCTGGATTCAAACAAGGAACTGTAGTGACACCTCTTGCATTGAGATGCAGTGACTTCGACCGCTGCACCACTCTGGAGCCCAAGATAATTCCTGTCAGATACAAAATCTTCCCCCCCCTCTTTCTCTCGCTCTCTTAATGGCAGGTGCACTTGGTGCAACATGCAGGACATCAGACTGATTGTGTTGGGTGGTTGAGGCAGGACATCAGACTGATTGTGTTGGGTGGTTGAGGCAGGACAGTCAGACTGATTGTGTTGGGTGGTTGAGGCAGGACATCAGACTGATTATGTTGGGTGGTTGAGGCAGGACAGTCAGACTGATTGTGTTGGGTGGTTGAGGCAGGACAGTCAGACTGATTATGTTGGGTGGTTGAGGCAGGACAGTCAGACTGATTGTGTTGGGTGGTTGAGGCAGGACATCAGACTGATTGTGTTGGGTGGTTGAGGCAGGACAGTCAGACTGATTATGTTGGGTGGTTGAGGCAGGACATCAGACTGATTGTGCTGGGTGGTTGAGGCAGGACATCAGACTGATTGTGCTGTGTGGTTGAGGCAGGACATCAGACTGATTGTGTTGGGTGGTTGAGGCAGGACAGTCAGACTGATTGTGTTGGGTGGTTGAGGCAGGACAGTCAGACTGATTGTGTTTGGTGGTTGAGGCAGGACAGTCAGACTGATTATGTTGGGTGGTTGAGGCAGGACAGTCAGACTGATTGTGTTGGGTGGTTGAGGCAGGACATCAGACTGATTGTGTTGGGTGGTTGAGGCAGGACAGTCAGACTGATTATGTTGGGTGGTTGAGGCAGGACATCAGACTGATTGTGCTGGGTGGTTGAGGCAGGACATCAGACTGATTGTGTTGGGTGGTTGAGGCAGGACAGCAGACTGATTGTGTTGGGTGGTTGAGGCAGGACATCAGACTGATTGTGTTGGGTGGTTGAGGCAGGACGACAGACTGTGTTGGGTGGTTGAGGCAGGACATCAGACTGATTGTGTTGGGTGGTTGAGGCAGGACATCAGACTGATTATGTTGGGTGGTTGAGGCAGGACAGTCAGACTGATTGTGTTGGGTGGTTGAGGCAGGACATCAGACTGATTGTGTTGGGTGGTTGAGGCAGGACAGTCAGACTGATTGTGTTGGGTGGTTGAGGCAGGACATCAGACGGATTGTGCTGTGTGGTTGAGGCAGGACATCAGACTGATTGTGTTGGGTGGTTGAGGCAGGACATCAGACTGATTGTGTTGGGTGGTTGAGGCAGGACATCAGACTGATTGTGTTGGGTGGTTGAGGCAGGGCGACAGACTGTGTTGGGTGGTTGAGGCAGGACATCAGACTGATTGTGTTGGGTGGTTGAGGCAGGACATCAGACTGATTGTGTTGGGTGGTTGAGGCAGGACATCAGACTGATTGTGTTGGGTGGTTGAGGCAGGACATCAGACTGATTGTGTTGGGTGGTTGAGGCAGGACGACAGACTGTGTTGGGTGGTTGAGGCAGGACATCAGACTGATTGTGTTGGGTGGTTGAGGCAGGACATCAGACTGATCGTGTTGGGTGGTTGAGGCAGGACATCAGACTGATTGTGTTGGGTGGTTGAGGCAGGACAGACTGATTGTGTTGGGTGGTTGAGGCAGGACGACAGACTGATTGTGTTGGGTGGTTGAGGCAGGACATCAGACTGATTGTGTTGGGTGGTTGAGGCAGGACATCAGACTGATTGTGTTGGGTGGTTGAGGCAGGACATCAGACTGATTGTGTTGGGTGGTTGAGGCAGGACAGTCAGACTGATTGTGTTGGGTGGTTGAGGCAGGACATCAGACTGATTGTGTTGGGTGGTTGAGGCAGGACATCAGACTGATTGTGTTGGGTGGTTGAGGCAGGACATCAGACTGATTGTGTTGGGTGGTTGAGGCAGGACAGTCAGACTGATTGTGTTGGGTGGTTGAGGCAGGACATCAGACTGATTGTGTTGGGTGGTTGAGGCAGGACATCAGACTGATTGTGTTGGGTGGTTGAGGCAGGACAGACTGATTGTGTTGGGTGGTTGAGGCAGGACATCAGACTGATTGTGTTGGGTGGTTGAGGCAGGACAGTCAGACTGATTGTGTTGGGTGGTTGAGGCAGGACATCAGACTGATTGTGTTGGGTGGTTGAGGCAGGACATCAGACTGATTGTGTTGGGTGGTTGAGGCAGGACAGACTGATTGTGTTGGGTGGTTGAGGCAGGACGACAGACTGTGTTGGGTGGTTGAGGCAGGACATCAGACTGATTGTGTTGGGTGGTTGAGGCAGGACATCAGACTGATTGTGTTGGGTGGTTGAGGCAGGACATCAGACTGATTGTGTTGGGTGGTTGAGGCAGGACATCAGACTGATTGTGTTGGGTGGTTGAGGCAGGACATCAGACTGATTGTGTTGGGTGGTTGAGGCAGGACATCAGACTGATTGTGTTGGGTGGTTGAGGCAGGACATCAGACTGATTGTGTTGGGTGGTTGAGGCAGGACATCAGACTGATTGTGTTGGGTGGTTGAGGCAGGACGACAGACTGTGTTGGGTGGTTGAGGCAGGACATCAGACTGATTGTGTTGGGTGGTTGAGGCAGGACATCAGACTGATTGTGTTGGGTGGTTGAGGCAGGACATCAGACTGATTGTGTTGGGTGGTTGAGGCAGGACGACAGACTGTGTTGGGTGGTTGAGGCAGGACATCAGACTGATTGTGTTGGGTGGTTGAGGCAGGACATCAGACTGATCGTGTTGGGTGGTTGAGGCAGGACATCAGACTGATTGTGTTGGGTGGTTGAGGCAGGACAGACTGATTGTGTTGGGTGGTTGAGGCAGGACGACAGACTGTGTTGGGTGGTTGAGGCAGGACATCAGACTGATTGTGTTGGGTGGTTGAGGCAGGACATCAGACTGATTGTGTTGGGTGGTTGAGGCAGGACATCAGACTGATTGTGTTGGGTGGTTGAGGCAGGACATCAGACTGATTGTGTTGGGTGGTTGAGGCAGGACAGTCAGACTGATTGTGTTGGGTGGTTGAGGCAGGACATCAGACTGATTGTGTTGGGTGGTTGAGGCAGGACATCAGACTGATTGTGTTGGGTGGTTGAGGCAGGACAGACTGATTGTGTTGGGTGGTTGAGGCAGGACATCAGACTGATTGTGTTGGGTGGTTGAGGCAGGACAGTCAGACTGATTGTGTTGGGTGGTTGAGGCAGGACGACAGACTGTGTTGGGTGGTTGAGGCAGGACATCAGACTGATTGTGTTGGGTGGTTGAGGCAGGACATCAGACTGATTGTGTTGGGTGGTTGAGGCAGGACATCAGACTGATTGTGTTGGGTGGTTGAGGCAGGACATCAGACTGATTGTGTTGGGTGGTTGAGGCAGGACATCAGACTGATTGTGTTGGGTGGTTGAGGCAGGACATCAGACTGATTGTGTTGGGTGGTTGAGGCAGGACATCAGACTGATTGTGTTGGGTGGTTGAGGCAGGACATCAGACTGATTGTGTTGGGTGGTTGAGGCAGGACATCAGACTGATTGTGTTGGGTGGTTGAGGCAGGACGACAGACTGTGTCGGGTGGTTGAGGCAGGACATCAGACTGATTGTGTTGGGTGGTTGAGGCAGGACATCAGACTGATCGTGTTGGGTGGTTGAGGCAGGACATCAGACTGATTGTGTTGGGTGGTTGAGGCAGGACAGACTGATTGTGTTGGGTGGTTGAGGCAGGACGACAGACTGTGTTGGGTGGTTGAGGCAGGACATCAGACTGATTGTGTTGGTTGGTTGAGGCAGGACGTCAGACTGATTGTGTTGGGTGGTTGAGGCAGGACATCAGACTGATTGTGTTGGGTGGTTGAGGCAGGACATCAGACTGATTGTGTTGGGTGGTTGAGGCAGGACAGTCAGACTGATTGTGTTGGGTGGTTGAGGCAGGACATCAGACTGATTGTGTTGGGTGGTTGAGGCAGGACATCAGACTGATTGTGTTGGGTGGTTGAGGCAGGACAGACTGATTGTGTTGGGTGGTTGAGGCAGGACGACAGACTGTGTTGGGTGGTTGAGGCAGGACATCAGACTGATTGTGTTGGGTGGTTGAGGCAGGACATCAGACTGATTGTGTTGGGTGGTTGAGGCAGGACATCAGACTGATTGTGTTGGGTGGTTGAGGCAGGACATCAGACTGATTGTGTTGGGTGGTTGAGGCAGGACATCAGACTGATTGTGTTGGGTGGTTGAGGCAGGACATCAGACTGATTGTGTTGGGTGGTTGAGGCAGGACATCAGACTGATTGTGTTGGGTGGTTGAGGCAGGACATCAGACTGATTGTGTTGGGTGGTTGAGGCAGGACGACAGACTGTGTTGGGTGGTTGAGGCAGGACATCAGACTGATTGTGTTGGGTGGTTGAGGCAGGACATCAGACTGATTGTGTTGGGTGGTTGAGGCAGGACAGACTGATTGTGTTGGGTGGTTGAGGCAGGACAGACTGATTGTGTTGGGTGGTTGAGGCAGGATGACAGACTGATTGTGTTGGGTGGTTGAGGCAGGACATCAGACTGATTGTGTTGGGTGGTTGAGGCAGGACATCAGACTGATTGTGTTGGGTGGTTGAGGCAGGACATCAGACTGATTGTGTTGGGTGGTTGAGGCAGGACATCAGACTGATTGTGTTGGGTGGTTGAGGCAGGACAGTCAGACTGATTGTGTTGGGTGGTTGAGGCAGGACATCAGACTGATTGTGTTGGGTGGTTGAGGCAGGACATCAGACTGATTGTGTTGGGTGGTTGAGGCAGGACAGACTGATTGTGTTGGGTGGTTGAGGCAGGACATCAGACTGATTGTGTTGGGTGGTTGAGGCAGGACATCAGACTGATTGTGTTGGGTGGTTGAGGCAGGACAGTCAGACTGATTGTGTTGGGTGGTTGAGGCAGGACATCAGACTGATTGTGTTGGGTGGTTGAGGCAGGACATCAGACTGATTGTGTTGGGTGGTTGAGGCAGGACAGACTGATTGTGTTGGGTGGTTGAGGCAGGACGACAGACTGTGTTGGGTGGTTGAGGCAGGACATCAGACTGATTGTGTTGGGTGGTTGAGGCAGGACATCAGACTGATTGTGTTGGGTGGTTGAGGCAGGACATCAGACTGATTGTGTTGGGTGGTTGAGGCAGGACATCAGACTGATTGTGTTGGGTGGTTGAGGCAGGACATCAGACTGATTGTGTTGGGTGGTTGAGGCAGGACGACAGACTGTGTTGGGTGGTTGAGGCAGGACATCAGACTGATTGTGTTGGGTGGTTGAGGCAGGACAGACTGATTGTGTTGGGTGGTTGAGGCAGGACGACTGACTGTGTTGGGTGGTTGAGGCAGGACAGACTGATTGTGTTGGGTGGTTGAGGCAGGACGACAGACTGTGTTGCGTGGTTGAGGCAGGACATCAGACTGATTGTGTTGGGTGGTTGAGGCAGGACATCAGACTGATTGTGTTGGGTGGTTGAGGCAGGACATCAGACTGATTGTGTTGGGTGGTTGAGGCAGGACATCAGACTGATTGTGTTGGGTGGTTGAGGCAGGACAGTCAGACTGATTGTGTTGGGTGGTTGAGGCAGGACATCAGACTGATTGTGTTGGGTGGTTGAGGCAGGACAGACTGATTGTGTTGGGTGGTTGAGGCAGGACATCAGACTGATTGTGTTGGGTGGTTGAGGCAGGACAGTCAGACTGATTGTGTTGGGTGGTTGAGGCAGGACATCAGACTGATTGTGTTGGGTGGTTGAGGCAGGACATCAGACTGATTGTGTTGGGTGGTTGAGGCAGGACAGACTGATTGTGTTGGGTGGTTGAGGCAGGACGACAGACTGTGTTGGGTGGTTGAGGCAGGACATCAGACTGATTGTGTTGGGTGGTTGAGGCAGGACATCAGACTGATTGTGTTGGGTGGTTGAGGCAGGACATCAGACTGATTGTGTTGGGTGGTTGAGGCAGGACATCAGACTGATTGTGTTGGGTGGTTGAGGCAGGACAGTCAGACTGATTGTGTTGGGCGGTTGAGGCAGGACATCAGACTGATTGTGTTGGGTGGTTGAGGCAGGACATCAGACTGATTGTGTTGGGTGGTTGAGAGGATGGGCAATTTCAGGAGTAGCAGTACATGCATGGGTCACATGAAGCTCATGTGATCTGTTGAGATTCAGTGGATCAGGAGATACTTTTCAGCATCAATGCATATAACAATATACACCAATAGATTGCACCAATAGACACCACTATAACTCACCTGTTGTATTTGTTTCTACTATCAGTCACTACAATAGTTATGCCTTTCATTGGAAGGAGACTGTTCTTGAGTAAATCAACAAAAACATTCAAAAACTGGCAAATAAACTGGAAAAAGGTCAATATTTCCTTGGATTAGTATGAAGATCATTCCATAGACCAGTGGCGTTCAAACTTTTTCAGCGGGAACATCACCCCATGCCAAATATAATTTCAAACTCATGACCTTAAAATCGGTACATTTGATTTTTACATCAAATAACCTTAAATTCATAACATTTCTCTTATCAAAATGAAAAGAAGCCAATAAATACATTTTTCTAAATGTCTTTCTCAAAAACGTATATTGTCCCATACAATAATCCATACTCTTTAATGTTTGTTTGGCGACACCAGTGCAGTTCCCCCTCAACCCCACTAGGGGGCGCCACCGACTTTGAATACCACTGCCATTGACTGTATTGTATCAAAAAAGAGATCAGTATTTAGGTTTATTGTATCTAATCCAAAGTGCACCAATTACACACTATAGTAACAAAGAGGTAATGGACCAATATAAAAGAAAACGGATGTGTGTATTGTTGTGAATTTTTTGATATTACTGCACTGATGGAACTAGGAACACAAGCATTTCACTACACCCGCAATAACATCTGCTAAACATGTGTACATGACCAATACAAATTTGATTTGGCCCCAATATGTGCTTTGAGCAACGTACAGAGAGACTCTTTGTCATTGCTTTATTTATATAATCATTCCAGTGTATGCATGAAGACACAGAAATAGTTAAATAGCTGCTCTACTTAGAGAGAAAGTCAAAACATTAGTATAGAAAGAAAACATTTAGAAATAGAATTAATAGAAATGTAATATTGACAAGCAGTGCAAGCATGTTGAACTGTTTTTTACAATTTCATTTTTTGAGTTTTGTATTTAAAAAAAAAGGACAAACATTGTGGCAGCTATGGCAGACTTGTAAATATCATCAAACATTATCGCGACAAAATACAATCTTGTATATGTGATGTTCATTTCAGAGCATTCTTTTTTTATATCGTTGTCTAATATCTTCTCACTTTTGTTTTCAATGTTCTTAATTGGAAAATGGAAAAAAAGATATATATATATTTTAAAAACTGACATACAAGGGAAACAAAAGCAAAACATAAGATTAAAAATGCTGTTGGTTATTTTTAATAATGTAATGATGATACATTTAAATTTACACAGGATGTCAACGTGCAGTAAAGTCCTTTGCTCTTCACAATAGACCATAAAGTACTTCTAGAGATACTCCTGGTTCAAACCACGATTCACACAAACACCAATTAAGAAACTGAAGAAATGCAATGTTCACCCCTATATTTACAGTTATTGAAATGGTTACAATGTGTTAGTACCTCAAAGTAAAAAAATATAGTAAAATAGTTGAAAATATAAGACAATTATGTACAAAGTATCTACAAAAGGTAAAACAAAAATAGTGTCAAACATGTTCAATAAATATGTAGAGTACGGTCTGTATTGGGATGATTATTGAAGGTGATGACCTCCTTCCGTTTCACAATGAATGCTACCAATACCAATCAATCCTCTTAAAAAGGTGCATAAAGTCCTCCAACATCTCTGTGCAGCCTCTCCCCTGTATCTGAGTCATACAGTAGAGCACAGGCATGAAGAGGGCCCTCCATGGTCCTTGATGTGACCAGGCCAGTACAGGTCGACCCGGGAGTGTAAAAACATTACGTTAGAACTCTAGCTGCATGCAGCCACTCCCCTGTATCCTACAGTTTCATTGGAGGGAGATGTGGGTAGAGAATAGGCTTGAAGAAGGACATTGGTCCTCTGTGTTGTTCTACAGTATGAACTCCAACAGCTGTTCGTCTCCCAGTAGATCCAGAGACAGGCAGTTCATAGACCTGTGTCCATAGAAGGTGCCCTTAGCCGGGCAGTGGAGGGGGAGGTAGTAGCCTCCGTTGTTACACCCTGGGGGGCTCTTAGCGTCACACTGGGAGTCCGGGAGGGGCAGGCCAAAGGTGTAGCTGTGGGAAGAGTCAGGGGGTAGAGTCGTGCCGAGGGGGGCGGGAGGGGGGAAGAGGCGAACGTCATCCAGGCTCTGGCTGTGGCGGTCCACGCAATGGGATCTTGACTTCAGGATCTGCAATACAAAGAGAGAGTGAGTTTATGAAAGTAATAAGAGATGGAAGGAGAGGAAACATGGAGTATCCTGAGAAAGGAGGAGGAGGAAGAAGAGGATAGGGGTCTTACCTGTCCCAGGGTATCTTTGCTGCGTAGTGTCACCAGGTCTTCATCTCTGTCTACCTGATCCCCCTTGAATCCTGTTAAAATGACATCACTGTAGTCAGCTAGAAGCAGGTATTTGGACTCCATTTTACACTCACATTTAATTTCAGGATGCAAGAATCTGAAATAATATCATATCACATTCCCAGGCCACTAGGTGGCATATGAGACTCAAATTGTAATGTTCTTTATGAACAAAATGTAAATCTCTGCTAATGTTTCATTACAACGAGTTAAACTAGTAGCAGTAGTACTTTCCCCCAGATATATATGGAACAAATGCACGTTTTGGTAGTATGTTACTCAAAACACTTCTCTAATGTCCAATGTGGTGTCAGTGTTAAAATACCTACAATATAATGTGATAAGAACTCATATAGCTTACAACTTCACAATGAGTCTCTGAGGTGAGCACGGGACAATCAACCTCACCTTCACAATGAGTCTCTGAGGTGAGCACGGGACAATTAACCTCACTCACCTTCACAATGAGTCTCTGGGGTGAGCGCGGGACAATTAACCTCACCTTCACAATGAGTCTCAAAGGTGAGCACAGGACAATCTACCTCACCTTCACAATGAGTCTCCGAGGTGAGCACGGGACAATCAACCTCACCTTCACAATGAGTCTCCGAGGTGAGCACGGGACAATCAACCTCACCTTCACAATGAGTCTCCGAGGTGAGCACGGGACGATCAACCGACACGCCCTCCATCAGCTCAGCCAATCTCAGCATTTCCTCTGGGTCGTCCACGGAAACCTCTCCTGGACTGTCCACACTGGCCTGCTGGGTCTCTGGAGAGGAGAATACTTAGTGGAATTACTACTTTTGAATGAGCGATCGATGTGTCCAGTAGTATTCCACTTAGAATGAAGCCATATACATAACAGGTGACATCAATAAGGGATCCTAGTTTTCACTGTCATTCACCTGGTCAGTCTGTCATGGAAAGTGTATCTGGAACAGAGGAATGAATCCATAAGTAAAACTATGTCTTTGTTCTAATAACCACACTAACATACCATGTAGAATTAAGCAAAGTATTTGGCAAGCATTGTAAGTGATATTCTAGTGTGGATATTGGAGCGCAGCCACAGTTAACTGAACATGGAGTATTTATTCTAAACCGCAGGTGTGGTATGTATGTGTATGTGTATATATGTATGCATGTATGTATGTATGTATGCATGTATGTATGTATGTATGTATGTATATGTGTGTGTGTGTATGTATGTGTGTGTGTATATGTGTGTGTATGTGTATATGTGTGTGTGTATGTATGTATGTATGTATGTATGTATGTATGTACGTACAGTGCCTTGCGAAAGTATTCGGCCCCCTTGAACTTTGCGACCTTTTGCCACATTTCAGGCTTCAAACATAAAGATATAAAACTGTATTTTTTTTGTGAAGAATCAACAACAAGTGGGACACAATCATGAAGTGGAACGACATTTATTGGATATTTCAAACTTTTTTAACAAATCAAAAACTGAAAAATTGGGCGTGCAAAATTATTCAGCCCCTTTACTTTCAGTGCAGCAAACTCTCTCCAGAAGTTCAGTGAGGATCTCTGAATGATCCAATGTTGACCTAAATGACTAATGATGATAAATACAATCCACCTGTGTGTAATCAAGTCTCCGTATAAATGCACCTGCACTGTGATAGTCTCAGAGGTCCGTTAAAAGCGCAGAGAGCATCATGAAGAACAAGGAACACACCAGGCAGGTCCGAGATACTGTTGTGAAGAAGTTTAAAGCCGGATTTGTATACAAAAAGATTTCCCAAGCTTTAAACATCCCAAGGAGCACTGTGCAAGCGATAATATTGAAATGGAAGGAGTATCAGACCACTGCAAATCTACCAAGACCTGGCCGTCCCTCTAAACTTCCAGCTCATACAAGGAGAAGACTGATCAGAGATGCAGCCAAGAGGCCCATGATCACTCTGGATGAACTGCAGAGATCTACAGCTGAGGTGGGAGACTCTGTCCATAGGACAACAATCAGTCGTATATTGCACAAATCTGGCCTTTATGGAAGAGTGGAAAGAAGAAAGCCATTTCTTAAAGATATCCATAAAAAGTGTTGTTTAAAGTTTGCCACAAGCCACCTGGGAGACACACCAAACATGTGGAAGAAGGTGCTCTGGTCAGATGAAACCAAAATGAAACTTTTTGGCAACAATGCAAAACGTTATGTTTGGCGTAAAAGCAACACAGCTGAACACACCATCCCCACTGTCAAACATGGTGGTGGCAGCATCATGGTTTGGGCCTGCTTTTCTTCAGCAGGGACAGGGAAGATGGTTAAAATTGATGGGAAGATGGATGGAGCCAAATACAGGACCATTCTGGAAGAAAACCTGATGGAGTCTGCAAAAGACCTGAGACTGGGACGGAGATTTGTCTTCCAACAAGACAATGATCCAAAACATAAAGCAAAATCTACAATGGAATGGTTCAAAAATAAACATATCCAGGTGTTAGAATGGCCAAGTCAAAGTCCAGACCTGAATCCAATCGAGAATCTGTGGAAAGAACTGAAAACTGCTGTTCACAAATGCTCTCCATCCAACCTCACTGAGCTCGAGCTGTTTTGCAAGTAGGAATGGGAAAAAATGTCAGTCTCTCGATGTGCAAAACTGATAGAGACATACCCCAAGCGACTTACAGCTGTAATTGCAGCAAAAGGTGGCGCTACAAAGTATTAACTTAAGGGGTCTGAATAATTTTGCACGCCCAATTTTTCAGTTTTTGATTTGTTAAAAAAGTTTGAAATATCCAATAAATGTCGTTCCACTTCATGATTGTGTCCCACTTGTTGTTGATTCTTCACAAAAAAATACAGTTTTATCTTTATGTTTGAAACCTGAAATGTGGCAAAAGGTCGCAAAGGGGGCCGAATACTTTCGCAAGGCACTGTATGTATGTATGTATGTGTGTGTGTATTACTTGAGTAACAGGGCAGTAGACCATAAACAGGTCCTTCTGTGGGAGGATGTGAGTAAAACATCTTTGCATAATCTTTATCTTTCAAACTTTTGTGAAGATAGGAGATGAATGCCAGTAGCATACTTCCTGAACACCGACAAATTATGTTGTTGCTGTTCCTCCACTTTTGATGACTCCCCAAGTAACACGGTAGATTTTCTCCACCTGTCTGTATGTTGAGTGTTTGACTAGTCGGGCGTCCAATCAAAAATACATATTTCGACCAATATGATAAAACAATGTCAATTGTGTAGACAATCCTCTAAGAAAACCAATGGTTCGAACCCCAGGTCTCTATCATAATCCGTTCCAAACTCATTTGAGTTTTTACCCTTGTAGGATGGTCAAGATCAGGGCGACTAAATCAATGGAGGCCAGAGAAGAAAACGTGGTCATAAATCAGGAGAATTGCATCGTGTCAGAATTAAGGCCCACTGACAGGCTCGCCGTTGAACTCTACAGACAGGCTCGCCGTTGAACTGATCATCTTTCTCGTCAAATCCAGAGGACATAAAACAATATAGAGGTAAGATAGATATCGATTTTGAGACATGACATTTAGTATTTGCATATTTTACTATACTCTGTTCATATTAATGTGAAGTTCCTGTTCCTTTTTGAAGATTTATCAGAAAAACAAACGTATCTCTGACATGTCAAAGGAACATTTATTTCAGCTCATGATGTTAATTTAGCTTTTCGTGACCTGCAGAAACAACTTTGCGGACAACCACCACAACATGTAAAATCCTCAAAAAGTCACAGCCGAGAAAGCTGCTCTGTCAACGCTCTGTCAACGCTCTGTCAACGCTCTGCTTATTTTCGGATATATTAGGTCACGAAATCCAACTGGTTGGGTATAATGTTAATAATATGAATGATACGTTAGAGAAAGACCCCACTGAACGATTCAGAACCCGAAGAATCATATTTGTCTTGGTCAAATGTATTTCATAACACAAGGAAGTTCAATTTCATCACAAGAGCTTGTTTTCACCCACTCCAGGTAGAGTGGATGGACACCATACATAGTGGGAGTAAGGTCACCTGACCTAAGATATTGGATCAAGCTGCATCAGATACACACTTATCAGACTGCCACGTTCTGTGTGTCTGTCTGTCTGTCTGACACACACACCTTAAACTCTAACCTCTTCCCTCACCTTCCTCCTGCCACTCCTCTTCATCAGTGCGTGCTTTGCTGCCCGTGTCCACGCCCGAAGTGTGAGAACTCCCGTGACTCGCTGCCGAACTGAAACACTTCTCCATCCTCTTCCTCAGCTCAGTCTCCTCCTCCATGGACGCCATCTCCATGGAGATGCTGCTGTGTTGCCGTGTCGCATCGCGGTCTGCCTCGATGCCCGAGCTGGAGGTAGAGTGTCGGGACAGGCCGGGGCTGCCCCCCTCGCTGCCCCCTGGATGGTCTAGATCCAGGTCATCACTGATGTACGACTCCCTGTAGCGCTTCTTCTCTGGAGGGGGACAGAGAGGGAAGGAGGACAGGAGGATGTTCAAATTAAGCTATTAATTCACAGAGGAGAGGGAAATAGAGAATAGAGGAGAGGAGAGAATAGAGGAGAAGAGAGACACTGGAAATTTGGCTTCAAACAGATTAAAATGCAAATGCAATCAAGAACATTAGTTATCGTGTTACTCCATAGATAACCATTAGACCTCATCTCTAATCACTCTGAAACACATTACCCTCCCCTCCTCTCTCCCCACTCACCCTCGCTGTCCTCCAGCTGTCGGAGGTGTTTGAGGGCAGGCTGGAGACTGAGGTAGAGTCGGTGGCTGTTGCTGAGGTGCAGGAGGAGGTGGCGCGAGCGAAACGGAGACCCAGTGTAGTAGACCAGCTTCCTGGCCGACGGCAGACCATCTGGCTGGATCTCAAATTTCTTTCCCTGAAGGAACAGGAGAAGGGAGGGCAACATGATGACATCATTATTTATTTATTTATTTGACCAGGTAGATTGAGTAAGAACACTAGGCTGCAGGTAGCCTAGCGGTTAAGAGCAGGTAGCCTAGCGGTTAAGAGCAGGTAGCCTAGCGGTTAAGAGCAGGTAGCCTAGCGGTTAAGAGCAGGTAGCCTAGCGGTTAAGAACAGGTAGCCTAGCGGTTAAGAACAGGTAGCCTAGCGGTTAAGAGCAGGTAGCCTAGCGGTTAAGAGCAGGTGGCCTAGCGGTTAAGAGCAGGTGGCCTAGCGGTTAAGAGCAGGTGGCCTAGCGGTTAAGAGCAGGTGGCCTAGCGGTTAAGAGCAGGTGGCCGAGCGGTTAAGAGCAGGTGGCCTAGCGGTTAAGAGCAGGTAGCCTAGCGGTTAAGAACAGGTGGCCGAGCGGTTAAGAGCAGGTGGCCGAGCGGTTAAGAGCAGGTAGCCTAGCGGTTAAGAGCAGGTAGCCTAGCGGTTAAGAGCAGGTAGCCTAGCGGTTAAGAGCAGGTAGCCGAGCGGTTAAGAGCAGGTAGCCGAGCGGTTAAGAGCAGGTAGCCTAGCGGTTAAGAGCATTGGGCCAGTGACCGAAAGGTTGCTGGTTCGAATCCCCAAGCTGACTAGGTGAAAAATCTGTCTGCTCTTGAGCAAGGGACTTAACCCTAGTTGCTCATGTAAGTTGCTCTGGATAAACTCTAACTAAATGACTAAAATGTCAATGTGAAATGTAACATGAGGACATGGTGGAATCCTACACAGCTCAGTGTAATTAAAACCCTCATTAAATAATCATTCTAATACCACTTCATTTAAAAGATAATGGGAAGATAAGAGCATGGCTTTAGTAAGGCTGTGGGTTCAATTCCCACCGGGATCACATCCACCTCCACTAACAATGCATGCACTAACTGGACATCACTTTACATATGCTAATATAGAGTGGAGGGTACCAGGAAGGTGAGTCGTCCCACGTTGGACCAGGGGAAGTCATAGAGAAGCTGGCGGATGTTGTCCGCCTCCTGGGGAAATGACACACACATTACAAAGACAAAAGACATTGGTTACACTTCCATTGAAGGGTTGATTAGAAGCTTATATGGACAGGGAATCATTAGTTCATATGTAGTAAATCATTAATAAACTGTTTTAAAGTATGAACCAAACTCATTGGGTCAAAATTATATTTTTGGTGTTTTGACAAATAGTGAGCTTCTGTGGTGTCAAAGGGCTGGTCTTTGTGAGCATTTTGAGAGATTCATACTTTATTCACAAGTCCAGATTGTATCATGTAATTCAGTTTTAAAGGAAACAGGTTTGGCTTGACAGGAAGATGTACAATCCAACATGTGTTTCTCTCATTTTTCAGTGGGCCTTCTGGACCTTGCTTAGACCAAGAGGCATGATAGGTCCTCACAGTCTCTCACCTCACAGTCTCCCACCTCACAGTCTCCCACCTCACAGTCTCCCACCTCACAGTCTCCCACCTCACAGTCTCCCACCTCACCACGGTCTACTGGGTATGTAATCACCTCAACCCCCATAAATCACTACAAACCCCAGACCCCTAACTAATCCTCCCAGAGTGTGTGTGTGTGTAATTCTCCCAGAGCCTCTGACGGACAAATCAAAAGGCTGAGGTGGGATGGCCCCCAGCCCATGGATTTGTCCTAAATGCCACCCTATTCCCTACATAATGCACTACTACCTATAAGGCTCTGGTCAAAAGTAGTGCACTATATAGGGAATAGGGTGCCATTTGGACTCAACGTATGCAATGTTTTACTGCTGTTCCTGGTTAACCTACACATTCCTCACATGGTTGATGTAGAGGGCATAGTTGGAGGAGGAGGGTGGATGATTTGAGAGGAGGCAGGTTCACTCTGACGCACACATTGACATCCGTAGACAGATGGGACACATATCCTCAAAACATAGCAACATTAACAACCCCCCCCCCCCCCCCCCCCCCCACACACACACACTGACAGATGGGACACATATCCTCAAACACAGCAACATTAACCCCCCCCACACACACACACACACCTGATAAAGCTGCATTCCTCTGAGGGTCAGCCCCAGCAGAGCTGTGCCTCTCTCTTCTTTCTTGTCCTGAGAGACAGAAGGATTGAAGAAGGAGAATGAAGGATGAGGTGTCAGTCAAGCATCTGAGCCCCCCAAGATAACAGGCAACCCACAGCCATATATCCCAAACCCACAGCCATACAACCCCAACCCACAGCCATACATCCCCAACCCACAGCCATACATCCCCAACCCACAGCCATACATCCCCAACCCACAGCCATACATCCCCAACCCACAGCCATACATCCCCAACCCACAGCCATACATCCCCAACCCACAGCCATACATCCCCAACCCACAGCCATACATCCCCAACCCACAGCCATACATCCCCAACCCACAGCCATACATCCCCAACCCACAGCCATACATCCCCAACCCACAGCCATACATCCCCAACCCACAGCCATACATCTCCAACCCACAGCCATACATCTCCAACCCACAGCCATACATCCCCAACCCACAGCCATACATCCCCAACCCACAGCCATACATCCCCAACCCACAGCCATACATCCCCAACCCACAGCCATACATCCCCAACCCACAGCCATATATCCCCAACCCACAGCCATATATCCCCAACCCACAGCCATATATCCCCAACCCACAGCCATATATCCCCAACCCACAGCCATACATCCCCAACCCACAGCCATACATCCCCAACCCACAGCCATACATCCCCAACCCACAGCCTAACCCCTCCATTCAACATTTGATGAATCCCAAATGTAACAATTCAAATATCTCTGTTTAGACATCTGTCTGCAGTGGCTCTGTGCCATACATGTTAAAACTCCATATCTCTGTTTAGACGTCTGGTCTGCAGTGGCTCTGTGCCATACATGTTAAAACTCCATATCTCTGTTTAGACATCTGTCTGCAGTGGCTCTGTGCCATACATGTTAAAACTCCATATCTCTGTTTAGACATCTGTCTGCAGTGGCTCTGTGCCATACATGTTAAAACTCCATATCTCTGTTTAGACGTCTGTCTGCAGTGGCTCTGTGCCATACATGTTAAAACTCTATGTGAAACTATTTCAGTGATTGTTTGTGTAGTGATTTACGCTTCGGGCTATTGGCTAATTTTGAAAACACACGATAACCTTTCCTTGCTTCAGTCTAATAAATGTGGGCTGTAGACAAGGATTATCCAGTACAGCAAGAAGAGGATATACCTCCCTCCTGAGTCTGGTTCGTCTCTAGGTATCTTCCTTTTTGGGAAATGTTCCTGGCCACTGAGCTCCCGTCTCTGTTTGGTCTTTGGGGTCCTAAGACATTTGAATGATTGCGTCACTCTGCTATGAGATCTCTGACTGACCTTCTGTAGCCTGTAGAAGGTGACGGGGACGTCCTCGAGACGACAGGCCTCTTTGATGAAGTAGAGTATCGCATCACGTGGCGTCATGCCCCATAGCTCCTTGTGTACCTTGGGACCGTGACAGAGCAGGTAGTCCACGCCCCGCTTCGCCACAATCTGAAGATGGAGAGAGAAAACAACACACATTGGTTCAATATTACTGTAGAACGGCGGTCTACAACCTGTTCTATCGTGAGAGCTACTTACTAAAAATAAAAAAATAAAAGTTGCGAGCTACTCTTTTTTTCTAGCTTTCAAATAGGCACATTCTTCTCCTCTCCTCTACCCTGCAACTCTTCCCAGGGTCTGTGATGTGCAAGAGATGTGTTTTCTGCCAATATACCTAGTAAAATAATGGTTCATAAAATTAGCTTTAGTATTTTCTAGAATTTGTTTCTCTCCCGTTTTAGAAGAAAGTTCTTTGTTTCTGGCCATTTTGAGCCTGTAATCGAACCCAAAAAATGCTGATGCTCCAGATACTCAACTAGCCTAAAGAAGGACAGTTTTCTTGCTTCTTTAAATCAGGACAACAGTTTTCAGCTGTGCTAACATAATTGCAAAAGGGTTTTCTAATGATCAATTAGCCTTTTAAAATGATAAACTTGGATTAGCTAACACAACGTGCCATTGGAACACAGGAGTGATGGTTGCTGGTAATAGGCCTCAGTCTGTACATAGTCGTACAATGTACAGCCCCAATAGTCATTTACAACATTAACAATGTCTACACTGTATTTCTGATCAATTTGATGCTAATTTTTTTGTTCATTTAAAATAGCTTTTCTTTCAAAAACAAGGACATTTCTAAGTGACCCCAAACTTTTGAACGGTAGTGTAGATCTGTCAGGTAAGCCAACAAGACAGTTATCATTAGCATCTCTTACATGCTACATACTGAGTTTTCACCAAACAGACAGATGGGGGCAATATTGCTGGAAATTAATTGGCAGATATTGTGTTACGTTTGGCTTTTCAAACCAATAGTATCTAACCAGGGATGGGATCATGTCAAAGTGGCTTTGATTGGATAGTAGCCAGGAGCTTTATGTTTACGACAGTTTGCATGGAACACGTGAAAAAATACATTACTTTCAGAATTGATTGGCGAGCTACTCACAGGTGGGCTGCACGCTACTGGCAGCTTGCCCTCAGCGGTGGAGAAAGTACCCAATTGTTCTACTTGAGTAAAAGTAAAGGTACACTAATAGAAAATGACTCACGTAAAAGTGAGTCACCAAGTAAAATACTACTTGAGTAAAAGTCTTTGGTTTTAAAAATAATTAAGTATGAAAAGTAAATTATACGAATCATTTCAAATTCCTTATATTAAGCAAATCAGACATAACTGACTTGAGAGATAGAGACAGAGAGAGAGACAGAGAGACAGAGACAGGAGAGACAGAGACAGAGACAGAGACAGAGACAGAGACAGAGACAGAGAGAGAGAGAGAGAGAGAGACAGAGAGAGCGAGAAAGAGAGAGAGAGAAAGAGAGAGAGACAGAGACAGAGAGAGAAAGACAGAGAGAGAGAGAGAGAGAGACAGAGAGACCACATTCAGACAATATCGCTGTAGAACCATTTACTGAGAATGGCAGTGGCCACATGTAAGAAACTGTACAGTATCTCATCACGTAGATTTCCCAGGCCCCACACACGCTCACACTTACCCAGGGAGGGAAGTACTCTTTGGGTTGGAAGTAGCGGGTACCTCCCTGGTTCTTCCCAGGCAGGGGATGGTCCTCCAGGTCAGCTTGAAGAGCATACCCAGCCAGCTGGAAGTACACCTGGAAAATGGGATTTCATTGTGTTATTGTGTACTTTATGAATATTTGTGATTGTCATACGATGAAGAAATCTAAATAAAACGTTTGAAAGGAAGAACACAAGTACACCTCCTCCTGCTGACGACACTCAGAACGCAACACCCTCTCCCTCAGGTCAGAGAAGTACAGACGCCTCGCCTTCCGCTCACTGGGGGAGAGTTAGAGAGAGGCAGGGTCACTAGATTTAATAACAACGGAGTTGGAGGAGGTAAAGGGAGTTCATGAGATACAGAGCTGGGTATATTAAATCCACATTTTTGGAGGGAGACCTCGAGTGCATTGTTATTCGGTTCCAGCAATGGGTCTGAAGTATGATGGTATGTTTAGAGTATTAGGAAATAAGCATGTTGTTTGGAGCCTCACCAGATGAGCCTGCCGTTCTCCACATAGTACTGCACCTTGAGGCAGAGTACCAGGGGGAGGGATCTCTTCTGTAACCCCTGAGGAAACAACACAACCATGGTGAAACACCACACCCCACAACCATGGTGAAACACCACACCCCACAACCACAGTGAAACACCACCCCACAACCACGGTGAAACACCACCCCACAACCACGGTGAAACACCACCCCACAACCACGGTGAAACACCCCACCCCACAACCACGGTGAAACACCACCCCACAACCACGGTGAAACACCACACCACACCCCACAACCATGGTGAAACAACAAAAGAATGGTGAAACAACACAACCTTGGTGAAACAACACAACCTTGGTGAAACAACACAACCTTGGTGAAACAACACAACCATGGTGAAACACCACACCCCACAACCATGGTGAAACACCACACCACAACCATGGTGAAACACCACACCCCAACCCACAAACATGGTGAAACAACAAAACCATGGTGAAACAACACAACCTTGGTGAAACAACACAACCTTGGTGAAACAACACAACCATGGTGAAACAACACAACCATGGTGAAACACCACACCCCAACCCACAACCATGGTGAAACAACAAAACCATGGTGAAACAACACAACCTTGGTGAAACAACACAACCTTGGTGAAACAACACAACCACGGTGAAACAACACAACCACGGTGAAACAACACAACCATGGTGAAACAACAAAACCATGGTGAAACAACACAACCACGGTGAAACAACACAACCTTGGTGAAACAACAAAACCTTGGTGAAACAACACAACCTTGGTGAAACAACACAACCATGGTGAAACAACACAACCATGGTGAAACAACACAACCTTGGTGAAACAACACAACCTTGGTGAAACAACACAACCTTGGTGAAACAACACAACCATGGTGAAACAACACAACCATGGTGAAACAACAAAACCATGGTGAAACAACACAACCATGGTAAAACAACACAACCATGGTGAAACAACACAACCATGGTGAAACAACACAACCATGGTAAAACAACACAACCATGGTGAAACAACACAACCTTGGTGAAACAACACAACCATGGTGAAACAACACAACCATGGTGAAACAACACAACCATGGTGAAACAACACAACCATGGTGAAACAACACAACCATGGTGAAACAACACAACCATGGTAAAACAACACAACCATGGTGAAACAACACAACCATGGTGAAACAACACAACCATGGTGAAACAACACAACCTTGGTGAAACAACACAACCATGGTAAAACAACACAACCATGGTGAAACAACACAACCTTGGTGAAACAACACAACCATGGTGAAACAACACAACCATGGTGAAACAACACAACCATGGTAAAACAACACAACCATGGTGAAACAACACAACCTTGGTGAAACAACACAACCATGGTGAAACAACACAACCATGGTAAAACACCACAACCACGGTAAAACAACAACCATGGTGAAACACCACAACCACGGTGAAACAACACAACCATGGTGAAACAACACAACCATGGTGAAACAACACAACCATGGTGAAACAACACAACCATGGTGAAACAACACAGTGCTGGTGCTGTACATCTTTATAATAGAAGTCGGGACACAACACAGCCATGGGTGAACAAATGGGCCTGGTAATACAATGTAAAGGCATAGCATGAGCTATTTGTCATGTTAAGAACAATACACAGCTAGACACTATGTAGGGCAGTGGGCTGCAGTGAGCTGGTTGGTTAACGAGGGAGGTGTGTGTTCTGAGACAAGACAAAAACCATCCATGTTAGAATACATCAATAAGTAGATTATTGGAGAACTCTCACCTTCCCTGAATCTTGCTTCCATTCCTTAGGGAAATACTTGGTCAGCTTATCTTCCATGTCCAGAAAGATGTGCTCATTGTCTGAGGTAAAACAGGAAACAGGACACCCTCAGTCAAACAAAAGAATAATTAACTCATGCGTAAAACTGCCTAACAATGACATTAATTAGAGGAAAGAAAGAAAGAAAGAAAGAAAAACACTTGTTCCTCCATTGGTGTGGTCAATGCAACCAGCAGGCAAACAAAACAACTGTTGTGTTGACAGCTATGCTAATACGCCTGTTGACAGCTATGCTAATGCTAATATGCCTGTTTGCTTATAGGCTCTGCTAGCATACCGGCTCAGGAAGAAAGTAACACTATTGACTGTTGGCTCGCTAGGCCTGCAGAGTAAACCGGACTACAAAAACCAAGGACATTTATGAAACGCTTATGTCCTTCTTATGTAATACATGTATCACTAGCCACTTTAAACTATGCCACTTTGTTTACATACTCATCTCATATGTATATACTGCACTCAATTCCATCTACTGTATCTTGCCTATGCTGCTCTGTACCATCACTCATTCATATATCTTTATGTACATATTCTTTATCCCTTTACACTTGTGTCTGTCTATAAGGTAGTAGTTTTGGAATTGTTAGCTAGATTACTTGTTGGTTGTTACTGCATTGTCGGAACTAGAAGCACAAGCATTTCGCTACACTCGCATTAACATCTGCTAACCATGTGTATGTGACAAATAAAATTTGATTTGATTTGAATGCGTTATGTATGCTTAGGAATGTGTTATGAAGGACTTATTTACGTACCCTTCAAATGGAGTGTTAAAAATGAATCATCTTGTATGTTTAATCCTCATTCTAATAGCTCTTTGTTCTTAAGGAAGACAAACAAAACTAAATAATGAAGTTTATCTCCTATCATCACAAATGATCTCAATGTGTTTTCTTTCAACAGTTGGGCTGATAAGATGGTTGCAGCTGTGAGGAAAGTGATGGGGGGTGGGGGGGTTATATCATCTAGTACACCCCATGTCTCTAGTACACCCCTGCTCCAACCTAACATGTTCCACTGGGGTTATATCATCCTGTCTCTAGTACACCCCTACTCCAACCTAACATGTTCCACTGGGGTTATATCATTCTGTCTCTAGTACACCCATGCTCCATCCTAACATGTTCCACTGGGGTTATATCATCCTGTCTCTAGTACACCCCTACTCCAACCTAACATGTTCCACTGGGGTTATATCATTCTGTCTCTAGTACACCCCTGCTCCATCCTAACATGTTCCACTGGGGTTATATCATCCTGTCTCTAGTACACCCCTACTCCAACCTAACATGTTCCACTGGGGGTATATCATCCTGTCTCTAGTACACCCCTACTCCAACCTAACATGTCTGGTACACCCCTACTCCAACCTAACATGTCTGGTACACCCCTACTCCAACCTAACATGTTCCACTGGGGTTATATCATTCTGTCTCTAGTACACCCCTGCTCCATCCTAACATGTTCCACTGGGGTTATATCATCCTGTCTCTAGTACACCCCTACTCCAACCTAACATGTTCCACTGGGGTTATATCATCCTGTCTCTAGTACACCCCATGTCTCTAGTACACCCCTACTCCATCCTAACAAGTTCCACTGGGGTTATATCATCCTGTCTCTAGTACACCCCTGCTCCAACCTAACATGTTCCACTGGGGTTATATCATCTAGTACACCCCTGCTCCAACCTAACATGTTCCACTGGGGTTATATCATCATGTCTCTAGTACACCCCTGCTCCAACCTAACATGTTCCACTGGGGTTATACAGTGCCTTGCGAAAGTATTCGGCCCCCTTGAACTTTGCGACCTTTTGCCACATTTCAGGCTTCAAACAAAGATATAAAACTGAAAAATTGGGCGTGCAAAATTATTCAGCCCCCTTAAGTTAATACTTTGTAGCGCCACCTTTTGCTGTGATTACAGCTGTAAGTCGCTTGGGGTATGTCTCTATCAGTTTTGCACATCGAGAGACTGACATTTTTTCCCATTCCTCCTTGCAAAACAGCTCGAGCTCAGTGAGGTTGGATGGAGAGCACTTGTGAACAGCAGTTTTCAGTTCTTTCCACAGATTCTCGATTGGATTCAGGTCTGGACTTTGACTTGGCCATTCTAACACCTGGATATGTTTATTTTTGAACCATTCCATTGTAGATTTTGCTTTATGTTTTGGATCATTGTCTTGTTGGAAGACAAATCTCCGTCCCAGTCTCAGGTCTTTTGCAGACTCCATCAGGTTTTCTTCCAGAATGGTCCTGTATTTGGCTCCATCCATCTTCCCATCAATTTTAACCATCTTCCCTGTCCCTGCTGAAGAAAAGCAGGCCCAAACCATGATGCTGCCACCACCATGTTTGACAGTGGGGATGGTGTGTTCAGAGTGATGAGCTGTGTTGCTTTTACGCCAAACATAACGTTTTGCATTGTTGCCAAAAAGTTCAATTTTGGTTTCATCTGACCAGAGCACCTTCTTCCACATGTTTGGTGTGTCTCCCAGGTGGCTTGTGGCAAACTTTAAACAACACTTTTTATGGATATCTTTAAGAAATGGCTTTCTTCTTGCCACTCTTCCATAAAGGCCAGATTTGTGCAATATACGACTGATTGTTGTCCTATGGACAGAGTCTCCCACCTCAGCTGTAGATCTCTGCAGTTCATCCAGAGTGATCATGGGCCTCTTGGCTGCATCTCTGATCAGTCTTCTCCTTGTATGAGCTGAAAGTTTAGAGGGACGGCCAGGTCTTGGTAGATTTGCAGTGGTCTGATACTATCGCTTGCACAGTGCTCCTTGGGATGTTTAAAGCTTGGGAAATATTTTTGTATCCAAATCCGTCTTTAAACTTCTTCACAACAGTATCTCGGACCTGCCTGGTGTGTTCCTTGTTCTTCATGATGCTCTCTGCACTTTTAACGGACCTCTGAGACTATCACAGTGCAGGTGCATTTATACGGAGACTTGATTACACACAGGTGGATTGTATTTATCATCATTAGTCATTTAGGTCAACATTGGATCATTCAGAGATCATCACTGAACTTCTGGAGAGAGTTTGCTGCACTGAAAGTAAAGGGTCTGAATAATTTTGCATGCCCAATTTTTCAGTTTTTGATTTGTTAAAAATGTTTGAAATATCCAATAAATGTCGTTCCACTTCATGATTGTGTCCCACTTGTTGTTGATTCTTCACAAAAAAAATACAGTTTTATATCTTTATGTTTGAAGCCTGAAATGTGGCAAAAGGTCGCAAAGTTCAAGGGGGCCGAATACTTTCGCAAGGCACTGTATCATCCTGTCTCTAGTACACCCCTACTCCAACCTAACATGTTCCATTACATCCATCTTATTCACTTCTGTCTTCACCTCATCCATAATGCCTATATTTTTTTAGACGGTAAGCATTTCATTTCGGGCTCATCTCTTTCTGACCTCACCACATTCAGGCCACATGACTCACTCACTCCTCCATCCATCCATCCATCTCTCTTTTCATTAAAATCACCATCTCATTCTCTGACTCACCATCTCAATCACCATCTCATTCTCTGAGTTTCTTTCACCTCTGCTCTCCTCCCTTTCACTGGTTTTGTTTTAACGAGACTCCCTGGCCAGTCACCACTCCTCCCCCCTACCTCCTCCTCCTCTTCTTCTTCACCCGCCCTTATCCTCCCTTTATCTCCATCTCTCCCTCCCTCCATCTATCCCTTCATCCCTCCCTCCAGTGAAGAGGTGGAATGCAGGGCCACATTCCTGGCTTAATGAAGTTAATATTGTTGGAATCCCTGGCAGACCCAGACCAGAGAGGTGGAAGGCCCCCCCCCCACGCACCACCGCAGGCACTCACACAAAAACAAAAGAGCTCTTGTTCAAGAGGTGAGCCACATAAGATTACCAAGACATTTCAACAAGGCAGAACAAAGAGAGAAAAACAGGAAGGAGAGTGAGAAAGAAAGAGACTGACAAAACATTTGAATTGAAGGTTAAAGAAGATTAGACATCTCAGTCTCAGCAATGCAGAAACACACACCAACATTCCCATCTGATCTCATTCTGCCGTTACCCCGTTTCTGGCAACTAACCCAGTTGTTCAGTTCTATTATGTAAACAGACTGCTAGTAGGACTCAAGGACTGGGGTGTTTGTGACTGTTGTCTGTGGTGTGTAATGTGTGTGTACTACAGTGTGTGTGTAATGTGTGTGTACTACAGTGTGTGTGTAATGTGTGTGTACTACAGTTTAGTGTATGTATGGGTGTACTACAGTGTGCGTGTGTGTGTGTGTGTGTATGGGTGTACTACAGTGTAGTGTGTGTGTACTATAGTGTAGTGTGTGTGTACTACAGTGTGTATAGCTGTACTACAGTGTGCATAGGTGTACTACAGTGTGCGTGTATGGGTGTACTACAGTGTGTGTGTGTGTGTGTACTACAGTGTGTATGCGTGTGTACTACATTGTGTGTACAACAGTGTGTATAGGTGTACTACAGTGTGTGTGTGTGTGTATGGGTGTACTACAGTGTGTGTGTATGGGTGTACTAGTGTAGTGTGTGTATACTACAGTGTGCATGTGTGTGTGTGTGTGTACTACAGTGTGTGTGTACTATAGTGTGCACATGCGTGTGTACTACAGTGTGCGTGTGTGTACTACAGTGTGTGTGTGTGTACTACAGTGTGTGTGTGTGTGTACTACAGTGTGTGTGTGTACTACAGTGTGTGTGTGTGTACTACAGTGTGTGTGTGTGTACTACAGTGTGTGTGTGTGTGTGTGTACTACAGTGTGTGTGTGTGTGTGTATACTACAGTGTGTGTGTGTGTACTACAGTGTGTGTGTGTGTACTACAGTGTGTGTGTGTGTGTACTACAGTGTGTGTGTGTGTACTACAGTGTGTGTGTGTGTGTGTACTACAGTGTGTGTGTGTACTACAGTGTGTGTGTGTGTGTGTGTGTACTACAGTGTGTGTGTGTACTACAGTGTGTGTTTGTGTGTGTACTACAGTGTGTGTGTGTGTGTGTACTACAGTGTGTGTGTGTGTGTGTGTGTGTGTGTACATACTGGATTATGAATACAGTGAGCATTACATCAGCTCGTTGAAGTCTACTGTAACTGTGTAGTCAGAATATATTGGGACCTCAGAATGGTTGTTGTGTAATGCAGCAGAAACATTTATTTCAGGTTCAAAGACTCTGGAGTGGATTGGTGGTTGGGTGGTTGGGCAGGGTAAGGTGTGGGTGGGCAGGGTAAGGGGTGGTTGGGCATGGTAAGGTGTGGGTGGGCAGGGTAAGGTGTGGGTGGGAAGGGTAAGTGGGCAGGGTAGGGGGTGGGTGGGCAGGGTAGGGGGTGGTTGGGCATGGTAAGGTGTGGGTGGGCAGGGTAAGGGGTGGTTGGGCATGGTAAGGTGTGGGTGGGCAGGGTAAGGTGTGGGTGGGCAGGGTAGGGGGTGGGTGGGCAGGGTAGGGGGTGGGTGGGCAGGGTAAGGGGTGGGTGGGCAGGGTAGGGGGTGGGTGGGCAGGGTAAGGGGTGGGTGGGCAGGGTAGGGGGCGGGTGGGCAGGGTAAGGGGCGGGTGGGCAGGGTAAGGGGCGGTTGGGCAGGGTAAGGGGCGGTTGGGCAGGGTAAGGGGCGGTTGGGCAGGGTAAGGGGCGGTTGGGCAGGGTAAGGGGCGGGTGGGCAGGGTAAGGGGGCGGGTGGGCAGGTTAGGGTCGGTTGGGCAGGGTAAGGGGTGGGTGGGCAGGGTAGGGGGTGGGTGGGCAGGGTAAGGGGCGGTTGGGCAGGGTAAGGGGCGGTTGGGCAGGGTAAGGGGCGGTTGGGCAGGGGGTGGGTGGGCAGGGTAAGGGGTGGGTGGGCAGGGTAAGGGGTGGGTGGGCAGGGTAAGGGGCGGTTGGGCAGGGTAAGGGGCGGTTGGGCAGGGTAAGGGGCAGTTGGGCAGGGTAAGGGGTGGGTGGGCAGGGTAAGGGGGCAGGTGGGCAGGTTAGGGGGCGGTTGTGCAGGGTAAGGGGCGGGTGGGCAGGGTAAGGGGGCGGGTGGGCAGGGTAGGGGGCGGTTGGGCAGGGTAAGGGGCGGGTGGGCAGGGTAGATCTCAGAGGCGTGCTGATCTAGGATCAGGTCCCCCCCATCCATATAATCTAATTTACTATGATGTATAATGTAAACTGATCTCAGAACATCACTCCTACTATGAGACACTTTATGAATACGTGTCCTGGGTTAGGGCTGGTTTTGGCCTGTGTAGAAGTTACAACTTACCCTTCACCACTGTCAGGCCAAAGAAGTGCAGCTCTTTTATTCCAAGGAGCTCAGACACCTGATTGAACACATCCTGCCCTGTGGACTTGACCTGAGAGAGAGAGAGGAGAGAGAAGACTGCTATAAACAGGGTGACTAACAGGCTGACTGCTATAAACAGGGTGACTGTAACAGGCCGACTGCTATAAACAGGGTGACTGTAACAGGCTGACTGCTATAAACAGGGTGACTGTAACAGGCTGACTGCTATAAACAGGGTGACAGTAACAGGCTGACTGCTATAAACAGGGTGATTGTAACAGGCTGACTGCTATAAACAAGGTGACTAACAGGCTGACTGCTATAAACAGGGTGAATAACAGGCTGACTGCTATAAACAGGGTGACTGTAACAGGCTGACTGCTATAAACAGGGTGACTGTAACAGGCGGACTGCTATAAACAGGGTGACTGTAACAGGCTGACTGCTATAGACAAGGTGACTAACAGGCTGACTGCTATAAACAGGGTGACTAACAGGCTGACTGCTATAAACAGGGTGACTGTAACAGGCTGACTGCTATAAACAAGGTGACTAACAGGCTGACTGCTATAAACAGGGTGATTGTAACAGGCTGACTGCTATAAACAAGGTGACTAACAGGCTGACTGCTATAAACAGGGTGAATAACAGGCTGACTGCTATAAACAGGGTGACTAACAGGCTGACTGCTATAAACAGGGTGACTGTAACAGGCTGACTGCTATAAACAAGGTGACTAACAGGCTGACTGCTATAAACAGGGTGACTAACAGGCTGACTGCTATAAACATGGTAACTAACAGGCTGACTGTTCTAAACAGGGTGACTGCTATAAACAGGGTGACTAACAGGCTGACTGCTATAAACAGGCTGACTGCTATAAACAGGGTGACTGTAACAGGCTGACTGCTATAAACAGGGTAACTAACAGGCTCACTGCTATAAACAGGGTAACACAGAAAAAGTGAAGTGACCTCCCAGACATGGATCTCATGTACAACTCCATACATTTTATAGTACGGGACTAGAAATACTCTTGATACATTACTGGCCCAGGACTAAAACCTTTCATTGAAAAGCCGTCCATAGAAACCCCCCTGGCTGACTCATGGAATACCTACAGAATCAACAGGAGGAGTCATAATGGGACGTGCTCACCCCCACAGTGATGTCCAGCTGTTCTTTATTAGGGAGCAGAACACACAGGGTTCTCTCCTGTTTGGTGGTGGAGACAGACATGGTGTCTGCAATAAGTATCCTCTCTGGTCACTCCTTCAGTTTAGACCCTCTTCAGTCGCTCTCTCTCTCTTCTCTCCAACGATCTCCCCACTCCTTCAGTTTAGACCCTCTTCAGTCTCTCTCTCTCTCTCTCTCTCTCCAACGATCTCCCCACTCCTTCAGTTTAGACCCTCTTCAGTCTCTCTCTCTCTTCTCTCCAACGATCTCCCCACTCCTTCAGTTTAGACCCTCTTCAGTCTCTCTCTCTCTCTCTCTCTCTCTCCTCTCCAACGATCTCCCCACTCCTTCAGTTTAGACCCTCTTCAGTCTCTCTCTCTCTCTCTCTCTTCTCTCCAACGATCTCCCCACTCCTTCAGTTTAGACCCTCTTCAGTCTCTCTCTCTCTCTCTCTCTCTTCTCTCCAACAATCTCCCCACTCCTTCAGTTTAGACCCTCTTCAGTCTCTCTCTCTTCTCTCCAACAATCTCCCCACTCCTTCACTTCTTCTTTCTGGTTAGGGGGAATGTGTCGTTCATTTTCTGCTGTCTAAAAAGACAAATAGAGACGAGAGACGTTTTTGAGTCATAAAAGCTTTAAAGACGTTGTAGATGTAACACCAGGCATAACATAGCAATAACAGAGAATTTCATGGTTATAACAGTGCATAGCATGGTTATAACAGTGCATGGCATGGTTATAAACGCACAAAGCATTAAACATTGGACACAGAGTAGCGCTTTTTCAACAGGATCAAATTTTGGTGAGTGGTCTAAGGCACTGCATCTCAGTGCTAGAAGCGTCTCTACAGACCCTGGTTCGATTCCAGGCTGTATCACAACCGGCTGGGATTGGTATTCCCATAGGGCGACCCACAATTGGCCCAGCGTCGTCCGGGTTAGGCCGTCATTGTAAATAAGAATTTGTTCTTAACTGACTTGCCCAGTTAAATAAAGGTAACATAAATATACATATATAAAGTGGTTGATCCCTTTCAGACATCAGTCTAACCACAAAGGCCACTTGTATTTCCATCTACTTTGTTGTTGATATTTTTTGGGATTGACTCAAAAAGGAATTCAATCAGTCTAAAAAGAAAAGGCCAATCCGCTATCCGGACGAGAATAAACAGCATGGTGAGACTGGTGCATTCCTCCTCTATAACCATTATCTGGTCAAGTCCACACGGCTGGTCCCTGCTCTCTGGTCCCTGCTCTCTGGTCCCTGCTCTCTGGTCCCTGCTCTCTGGTCCCTGGTCCCTGCTCCCTGCTCTGTGGTCTCTGGTCCCTGCTCTCTGGTCCCTGCTCCCTGGTCCCTGCTCCCTGGTCCCTGCTCTCTGGTCCCTGCTCTCTGGTCCCTGCTCTCTGGTCCCTGCTCTCTGGTCCCTGCTCTCTGGTCCCTGCTCTCTGGTCCCTGCTCTCTGGTCCCTGCTCTCTGGTCCCTGCTCTCTGGTCCCTGCTCTCTGGTCCCTGCTCCCTGCTCTCTGGTCCCTGCTCCCTGGTCCCTGCTCTCTGGTCCCTGCTCCCTGCTCTCTGGTCCCTGCCTGATGGAGCTATCAACTGGAACAGGCCTCAAGAGAGTCTTGGTGCCTGGAGCCGGTTGTGTAATTAAAGCAGCCGGCCTCAGCAGCTGGTTGTGTAGTTAAAGCAGCCGGCCTCAGCAGCTGGTTGTGTAGTTAAAGCAGCCGGACTCAGCAGCTGGTTGTGTAGTTAAAGCAGCCGGCCACAGCAGCTGGTTGTGTAGTTAAAGCAGCCGGCCTCAGCAGCTGGTTGTGTAGTTAAAGCAGCCGGCCTCAGCAGCTGGTTGTGTAGTTAAAGCAGCCGGCCTCAGCAGCTGGTTGTGTAGTTAAAGCAGCCGGCCACAGCAGCTGGTCGTGTAGTTAAGGAAGTCGGCCTCAGCAGATGGTCGTGTAGTTAAAGCAGCCGGACTCAGCAGCTGGTCGTGTAGTTAAAGCAGCCGGCCTCAGCAGCTGGTCGTGTAGTTAAAGCAGCCGGCCTCAGCAGCTGGTCGTGTAGTTAAAGCAGCCGGCCTCAGCAGCTGGTTGTGTAGTTAAAGCAGCCGGCCACAGCAGCTGGTCGTGTAGTTAAAGCAGCCGGCCACAGCAGCTGGTCGTGTAGTTAAAGCAGCCGGCCACAGCAGCTGGTCGTGTAGTTAAAGCAGCCGGCCACAGCAGCTGGTCGTGTAGTTAAAGCAGCCGGCCACAGCAGCTGGTCGTGTAGTTAAAGCAGCCGGCCTCAGCAGCTGGTCGTGTAGTTAAAGCAGCCGGCCTCAGCAGCTGGTCGTGTAGTTAAAGCAGCTGACCACAGCAGCTGGTTGTGTAGTTAAAGCAGCCGGCCTCAGCAGCTGGTTGTGTAGTTAAAGCAGCCGGCCTCAGCAGCTGGTTGTGTAGTTAAAGCAGCCGGCCTCAGCAGCTGGTTGTGTAGTTAAAGCAGCCGGCCTCAGCAGCTGGTTGTGTAGTTAAAGCAGCCGGCCTCAGCAGCTGGTTGTGTAGTTAAAGCAGCCGGCCTCAGCAGCTGGTTGTGTAGTTAAAGCAGCCGGCCTCAGCAGCTGGTTGTGTAATTAAAGCAGCCGGCCTCAGCAGCTGGTTGTGTAGTTAAAGCAGCCGGCCTCAGCAGCTGGTTGTGTAGTTAAAGCAGCCGGCCTCAGCAGCTGGTTGTGTAGTTAAAGCAGCCGGCCTCAGCAGCTGGTTGTGTAGTTAAAGCAGCCGGCCACAGCACCTGGTTGGATGCCTAGGCCTACATCATACTATTAAATCCCAGTCCCACTGTTCTTCTACAGCCTATACTAAACCATATCTACAGCCTATACTAAACCATATCTACAGCCTATACTAAACCATATCTACAGCCTATGCTAAACCATATCTACAGCCTATGCTAAACCATATCTACAGCCTATACTAAACCACATCTACAGCCTATACTAAACCACATCTACAGCCTATACTAAACCACATCTACAGCCTATACTAAACCACATCTACAGCCTATACTAAACCATATCTACAGCCTATACTAAACCATATCTACAGCCTATACTAAACCATATCTACAGCCTATACTAAACCATATCTACAGCCTATACTAAACCATATCTACAGCCTATACTAAACCACATCTACAGCCTATACTAAACCATATCTACAGCCTATACTAAACCATATCTACAGCCTATACTAAACCATATCTACAGCCTATACTAAACCACATCTACAGCCTATACTAAACCATATCTACAGCCCCTCAATCTGCCTCCCATCCATTCATGTCAATCCCTTTTGATAAGCACACAAATACGAAAGGAGTGAAAATTCCCATGTGAAACCACACAGGCCCTTTCCTCCCCAGGTCTGGCCCAGAGCCGGACTCTGTAGGGCTCACATCATTAATCTGATTCATTGATTTGGCGAGATCAGGCTCTTTGTTAATCAGCAGTGGATTGTACCAGTCAGGGATTTGGGTCGGTCCGGGGGCAGAGGGGCAACCCCAAAACACAGCCTTCCCAGTGATAATGTTCTGTTGCCAAGATGCTCGAGGAAAGGCAAATAAAACCTGAAAACATTTTAAAGCTGTTCACAGAAAACAAGTGGCTAGTGGCTACTAAACTAACAATCCAAAAAACAACAACTTCCTCTGTGATCCTAAAAGGGCAAGCCTCTGCTGTGGTCTGTTCTGTTCTGTTCAAACATGATGAAACACGTTACCCAACTCCTACATTTAGAAAAGTGTCTTGATGTCAAACCCACACCCGTCATGACATGATTAAACATGTTTTTTATGTGCATCACACCTGTTATGATATTCACTCTGCGTTATTATTCCCACTAACTGACACGCCCATGGAGACATGAGATTTTGATCAGACTTCTAGTAGTATTGGTTCCATTCTGCCAGTCTAATGTACCTGAAGTATTTGAAAGAAAACACACGAGGTACTTTACTAGGTCTGTTTACATCCTCCAAGGAGGAACAATAAAAACAGTCCTTTATAAACGTTATTAGTCTTACTCACCTCCAAGAATTAAAGTCCAATCTGAAGGTATGTGTAAGAGAACTCCTGAGAGGTACTCTGGACAGCATGTTCAAACAAAGTCTCACACCTGCCACTCAGAAGAACAGCACACAACACGCAGCAAAGCCAAACCTGAAAAGCCAGCCTTGTTCTGAGACATTTGACTGTGAAGTCATACTATCCCCAGGGCCCAGGCAAAACTCTCTACGGTCCTAGACTATACAGGAACCTGTGTTCAGGAAGCCCCCACTACTGTGTGAACATCCCTTGTTTGGAACTTCCTTGTGATTTTTTTGTTGTTGCCATTTTGCTTCTAGTTGTTTTGAATAATCATGTACTGCCTAACCTTTTCAAAGGCCAGTTTTCATGTCTCTGTAAACCCCTGAGGAAGGTGATGTCCACAGGCCAAAATATTGCTGTGAAAACCATTCAATTGTGTGGAGCCTCCAAGCATTCAAGAGAATGCTGTGTCTCAACCGGTGACGGGCACAACAAACACCTAATCCCTCCCGGGTGGCGCAGTGGTTAAGGGCGCTGTACTGCAGCGCCAGCTGCACCACCAGAGACCCTGGGTTCGCGCCCAGGCTCTGTCGTAACCGGCCGTGACAGGGAGGTCCGTGGGGCGATGCACAATTGGCCTAGCGTCGTCCGGGTTAGGGAGGGTTTGGCCGGTAGGGAAATCCTTGTCTCATCGCGCACCAGCGACTCCTGTGGCGGGCCGGGCGCAGTGCGCGCTAACCAAGGTTGCCAGGTGCACGGTGTTTCCTCCGACACATTGGTGTGGCTGGCTTCCGGGTTGGATGGAGCTGTGTTAAGAAGCAGTGCGGCTTGGTTGGGTTGTGTTTCGGAGGACGCATGACTTTCAACCTTCGTCTCTCCCGAGCCTGTAAGGGAGTTGTAGCGATGAGACAAGATAGTAGCTACTAAACAATTGGATACCACACAATTGGGGAGAAAAAGGGGTCAAATTCAACAACTAAAAAAACCTAAAAACTCAAATAAAAACACACCTAAGACAATGTCAGATAGGGTCTAAGCTACAACATACGTGAAAACGAGACATCTGAGAGGATCTAAAAACGATCTGCCTCATCATCTGAAATGATCTTAACCATTTCAAAAAATGATAATAATCAAGCTACAACATACGTGCTACAACATACGTGAAAACGAGACATCTGAGAGGATCTAAAAACGATCTGCCTCATCATCTGAAATGATCTTAACCATTTCAAAAAATGATAATAATCAAGCTACAACATACGTGCTACAACATACGTGAAAACGAGACATCTGAGAGGATCTAAAAACGATCTGCCTCATCATCTGAAATGATCTTAACCATTTAAAAAAATGATAATAATCAAATAGTTTTACAACCCTCCCTGTTTGTAAGCCTTCAAATGATATCAAACTCATCCGTTTATCATTTTCATTGTAGAAGACATGGATGTCTCATGGTAGGGCGGGGAATGCAAAACGGGTCACGTGTGAGCACCTCTATCTCCTGAATGTTTTTGGCACTTTCTGACCACTTCTACCACGGGTAAACCTGTTTGGACTGATTTTTTCAAACCTAAAAGGGAGTGTAGTCAAAAAGTGAGTGAATTCATATGGAATGACCCAGTAACAAAAGGTCTGACACCTTCAGAGACAGTAGATGACCATCTTACTCACGCTGCAAAACAGTGTAGCAGAGGTGAGTTGAAAAGAAAAGCCTGACTGGCGTTGAGTACAGCGTTGGTTTTACAAGGCGTCCAGGAATGTGAGTTGTGCATAAGACAGACGTGAGTTAATTCCTTAGACTAGACGGTTCAATCCTTCGTCACAGTTTCTGTTGACAAAGGGAACTTTGGCCCAATGGTTTTGAATAGATGAGTAGATGCAACAAATGGAATGTGGTGATTCCTTGCACCTGAGTCCTTGCATTCATAGCTCTGTCCATGCATTGTTGAGTGGTTACATTTCTCCAGCCCCATCCCACAGCTGTACCAAAAAAGTGGTGGTGGAATCCCAGATTTCCCCTTTAAAATGTGAAGCAGTAAGATTGGAACTGACTGGGGTCAATAAGACTTAAAGTAGATACGACATAGTGTGTCTGATAGGCTTGACAACACACAGAAAGTATTCATACCCCTTGTCTTTTTGTTGTGTTACAGCCTGAATTCAAAATGGATTACATCTAATGTTTTCCCCTCACAATACCCTATAATAAAAATGAAATACAGAAATATCTCATTTAAGTCAATACTTTGTAGTAGCAACTTTGGGGGCAATTACAGCTGAGTCTTTTGGGGTATGTCTCTATAAGCTTGGCACAAGTCTCCAAGAGATTTCTAAGTTAATTTCTTTGCCACATTTTTTGCAGTTTTACTTTAGTGCCTTATTGACTGATTTTGAGCCCATTTAGGTTAGTATTAGAATTGTATTGTGGAGTAACTACACTGTTGTTGATCCATCTTCAGTTCTCATATCACAACCATTAAAACTGTAACTGTTTTAAATCCCCATTGGCCTCATAGTGAAATCCCTGAGCAGTTTCCTTCCTCTCCCGCAACTGAGTTAGGAAGGACACCTGCATCTTTGTAGTGACTGGGTGTATTGATACACCATTCAAAGTGTAATGAATAACTTCACCATACTCAAAGGGATATTCAATGTCTGCTTTTTACACATCTACTAAAGAGGTGCCCTTCTTTGCGAAGCATTGGAAAACCTCCCTGGTCTTTGTGGTTGAATCTGTGCTTGAAATGCACTACTCGATTCAGGGACCTTACAGATAATTGTATGTGTGGGTTACCAAGATCATTTTAACCACTATAATTGAACAATGAATGAGTCCATGCAACTTATTATGAGATTTCTTAAGCACATTTTTACTCCTGAACGTATTTAGGTTTGCCAGAACAAAAGGGTTGAATAATTATTGACTCAAGACATTTCAGCTTCTCATTTTGTATTCATTTCTAAAGTTTTATACAAATACAATTTCACTTTGACATTATGGGATATTGTGTGTTAATCAGTGACATAAAATCTAATTTGAATATTCAGGCTGTAACACAACAAATATGTAAAAAGTAAAGGGGTGTGAATACTTCCTGAAGGCACTGTACCCCCCACCTAGTCTTATCACTTAATATCCCCATCAAGTATCAATCAGAACAGTTACAGTCAGAACCAGTTTAAGTATGAGCCTCATCTAACACTCACAAACAAGTCTGCAGACAGGGCAGGCTGACGTGTGAAATGACCTCACTCGTCCTCCCCTCCGACATCCCCTTAGTCTAACCAGAGTGACCTCACTCGTCCTCCCCTCCGACATCCCCTTAGTCTAACCAGAGTGACCTCACTCGTCCTCCCCTCCGACATCCCCTTAGTCTAACCAGAGTGACCTCAGAATTGGCATCCAGACCTAGTTTCAACTACTATTTGAAATGGTATAAATAATGTAGTTTTTTTGCTTTACCCTGTATGGGATGCCAGGTGTGGCGGGGTTCGCACTTCACTTTTAACACTTTTCTATCAGTTCCATTGCAACAGGTTCAATCAAGCACAGCTAAAGTATTTGGACGATTTAAAATAGTATTTGAAGCCATGTTTTCCTCAGACCTGGCATCACATGAGAGCAGTCAGCCCAGACATCTGCAAGGCCTTAAATCCCCTTCAAGACTATTATAACCCCTTGTTCTTAGCACGCTCTTAATGTGCAAAAACAATACTGCACCAGACCGACCGCTGCACCGCCAGACCGCTGCACCACCAGACCGCTGCACTCTACATGCCATTTGCATCTCAAATGGCACCCTATTCCCTACTTAATGCACTACATTAGACCAAGGCCCATAGGGCTCTGGCCAAAATTAGTGCACTATATAGGGAATAGGGTGCCATTTGAGGTGCACATTGGACTACTGCACTGTAGTGTTCAAGCCCTTTAAGGTGCAAAGAGCTGCCAACGGACTGCTCTGTTGAACACTTTGAACAGTGAAGTGAACACTTCAGTGTACCGGTAGAATCTCGATGAGGGGACTGGGGAAGCGCACACACACACACACACACAAAACCACCAGACTGAAACTAATCACCTCATAACCATCCAGCATTCCAATCTCAGATGAGCAAGGCATCCATTTCATGGTGCAGAGACTAGAAACCTTTGATAGAAACATTGAGAGTGATCCAACACTAAAATCTGGGGGTTTCCAAGGAATATGAGAGTAACATTCAATTGTTACACAAGGAGCAGAGAGAGAGGGTCAGAGAGAGACAGACTGAGAGAAAGAGAGAGAGAGTTTCAGAGTGAGGGACAGAGTTAGGGAGAAATATGTATGGAAGGCTGAGGACGTGGAAACGTGGATATTTTCTGTGGATGCTTGGGGTAACAATAACCTTTGTTTTTTTTTTTAGAACTAATCATGCAGAAAGCAAAACAGAAAGCTTGAACACTAACAGGCCTCTGTAATATAGTGTACAACACTTCTTCAGAACACAGACAACGGGTTGAGAGGAAGGTGTCATTGAAGGAACCTGTGAGATTAGAGAAACATTTCATAAAGCATCGCCAAGTAGCCTCGGAGCAATAGAGGCTATGAGCGCACCTGCTTACAAAATAATCATATTCATACTTTCCTTGCTGAATGCAAATGTACATCCAACCTGGTTAAAAGTATGTGATGTGATGTAATTCAATTAGAGAATGATCATAACGATATCACATCGGAGCAGGTGTATGCTTATCAAAATGTATTCGATTCATAAAAATGTATTTCCTAGGCAACGTTAGAGCATACTAAGTAGCCTACAAACTAAAATAATAGCCGAAATAATGCAATACTGTATTGAATGAATAATGGAGACGTTAAACGCATCATGAACACACATAAACAAAAACATTAACGCGGAATAGAAGAGCAACATGCCTGCTTGCATGTTATGCCAATCTCCGCCCTAAATAGTTGAAAAGTAACACTTACCGACAGATGAAACCAGCAAACACCTGAATATCTTAAACAAAATGATGTTGTTGAGGTTATCCAGACATAGAAATTAGACAAATGATCCCTAAAATAACGGAACGTAGTTTGAGAGTTCTGGAGGACAGTGAAAAAGTAACAACATTGGCGTGATGTTGAAAAACTTTCAAGATGCTCCTCCGCTGAGCCAGACGCTGCCGCCTGGACTAGACCAACTGCAATGAGTCGAAGGGGTGTTTTAGCATAACTGAGAACTACACTGTCTATATTTTGCAATTAATAGAACGAATTCGTATTTACAATGACGGCCTATATACTTGTAACAATGTACTTTCCCATACTGACATAACGTCCATGTTAATCAACTAGGTTTGATATTCAATATTAGAATCAAATCCAACTTTATTTGTCACATGCACCGAATACAACAAGTGTAGTAGACCTTACCGTGAAATGCTTACTTACAAGCCCTTAACCAACAGTGCAAGAAGAGTTAAGAAAATATTTAACAAATAAACTAAAGTAAAAAATAATATAAAGTAACACAATAAAACAACAATAACGAGGCTATATACAGGGAGCTACAGGTTAGTTGAGGTCATTTGTACATGTTGGTAGGGGTGAAGTGACTATGCATATTAGAATTACATTTGTGTTCGGTTCAATAGGTGAGTTGAGTGTGAAACCAGGATATCCCAAAGTACACTCGCTATAATTTATTGGCCACGTTTTTATTGCATGGTAACCTGGATGATTCAGCATGATTGACAGCATGCTAATTTCATTACTCACCACTATAATATGCTAATATAGCCCATCAACGTGTGAAAGAAAATATTTTTTTGCCATATTTAATGAAAATTAGAAATTAGAAATCATTCTTCGAATCCAATTAATCAAATTGAAATGTAAAACAAGTCTAAAATTTGCCTCCATAATTTAAATTATATGATAATGTATTTTCTAATTTGATGTTGAAAAATGAAGGAAGTCTAACCTTCCCTAAACTAAAAACACAACATTGTATCTCCACCATGTCCTACGAGTTAGCCATGGTGCATTCAGTTTCAAGCCTCATTAACTGTCTGGGGTGATAATCCAGGGAATGCAACAATAATGAATGTTTGAGCCAGTCTGGCAGGGTTTACCCCAATAAGAGGCAGATTACCCAGATTAGCATTAGTTCATATGAGATTACAGCTAATTAGGTCCACAGTCCGAGACCATACTGCTGTCTCCATATCAACCTGTTGATTTCTATTGTTATCTCGTTTAGCTAATGGTTGTGATGAGATTTTCTAACAGATGCTTTAATGGTATAGGAGGGTTTCGAGGACACAGATTAAGGCTAGTCGTGAACTAATAGGTCATTTCAAGGGATATTCTCCAGAGTTAGATTACATGTTTAAGCAGTTGCTAATTTCCGGACAATCATCTGACACATATATACTACATAACACCTGTCTGTGAGAAAGAAATCAGCCCCAGTCCTCTTATCAAGCCTTAATTAGACTGTGTGAGATGTTTAACAACTTTGCAGTCTGCTGGTGGACAGGATGTGTAAAAGAGGGTGGATAAACTGCCCCCAGGACTGTGATCTCTGGACAATACTGTTGACAGACTCACACCTGGTGTTGTGGTATTTTGTTTCCCTGGCCCTGTTGACCTTTTCTTCAAGTCAAGAAAAGATGGCCATCCATTGTCTACTTCCCGTCATCTTAGGGGGGAGATGAGCCTAATAACACCCCCCCCTCCCCAAACCTCACCACCCCGTCACCCCTCATCTACCACCCTCTGACCCCTACACCCCCACTCCTCTTTCTTGCAGTCAGCTCAACCTAGTTTAGTTCCTTTGAAGGACTGTCTCATTTAGGAACACATTACGTCATCCCACAATGCCCCTCTGCTCTCTGAAAGGGGGCGTCGAGAGAGGAGAGACTGGGGTAAAAGGGGAGGCGTTTGTGTAGTGAGTGAGTGTGTGTGTGTGTGGAGAGGGAGGTCAATCGGGACTCCATTGTGTTACCATGGGCGACAACATTCCTAAAATCAGCTGGTTGCAACAGGCTTTTATGATTTACTCCAAACAGGGGCAAGGGAGCGAGGGGTAAACTAGGCTTGTAGACACTGAATAAATGGCATAGCCTACTAATAAATGTCCATTCACACATTCCTAGGATGGTTGACAGTCATTTGTTTTTACACAACCTCAAATAATGAGGAACATTCATCCCAAATCCATCAAACATTAAAACCAGAGACACTTTATTTGATGGCGGAATAAAATGGCCTCATTTGTTTTTAGCCTACTCCATTGTCATTTCATTGTCAGCCATCTTGGCAGTTGGCATGACAGTTCCATAAGGAGTTGGCATGACAGTTCCATAAGGAGTTGGCATGACAGTTCCATAAGGAGTTGGCATGACAGTTCCATAAGGAGTTGGCATGACAGTTCCATAAGGAGTTGGCATGACAGTTCCATAAGGAGTTGGCATGACAGTTCCATAAGGAGTTGGCATGACAGTTCCATAAGGTGTTGGCATGACAGTTCCATAAGGTGTTGGCATGACAGTTCCATAAGGTGTTGGCATGACAGTTCCATAAGGAGTTGGCATGACAGTTCCATAAGGAGTTGGCATGACAGTTCCATAAGGAGTTGGCATGACAGTTCCATAAGGTGTTGGCATGACAGTTCCATAAGGTGTTGGCATGACAGTTCCATAAGGAGTTGGCATGACAGTTCCATAAGGAGTTGGCATGACAGTTCCATAAGGAGTTGGCATGACAGTTCCATAAGGTGTTGGCATGACAGTTCCATAAGGTGTTGGCATGACAGTTCCATAAGGAGTTGGCATGACAGTTCCATAAGGAGTTGGCATGACAGTTCCATAAGGTGTTGGCATGACAGTTCCATAAGGAGTTGGCATGACAGTTACACAAGGAGTTGGCATGACAGTTCCATAAGGAGTTGGCATGACAGTTCCATAAGGAGTTGGCATGACAGTTCCATAAGGAGTTGGCATGACAGTTCCATAAGGAGTTGGCATCCAGGCTAGTCCTCTTCAAGTCTAGATAACCTTTTCATCCAGGCTCCTCGTCTTCCAAGTCTAGATAACCTTTTCATCCAGGCTAGTCCTCTTCAAGTCTAGATAACCTTTTCATCCAGGCTCCTCGTCTTCAAGTCTAGATAACCTTTTCATCCAGGCTAGTCCTCTTCAAGTCTAGATAACCTTTTCATCCAGGCTCCTCGTCTTCAAGTCTAGATAACCTTTTCATCCAGGCTAGTCCTCTTCAAGTCTAGATAACCTTTTCATCCAGGCTCCTCGTCTTCAAGTCTAGATAATCTTTTCATCCAGGCTCCTCGTCTTCATGCCTAGATAACCTATTGCCAATTGTTTTTTTTCTCTGGCAGGGAAAGGTGATTATCTTGCAGTGGAATCCACATACACTACCATCTAGTCAAACATTTGAGTTCTTAACGTTCAACCAAATTGCATAAATGAGCAAAAAAAAGATCAACAAATATTTATAATACATTTATTTAATGGTAAAGAGTGCAATGATACAAACCATTTTCACAAAGAAATGAGAAGTTGATTTTTTATCTAAAAACAATACTCATGTTAAAAAGCATAAATAATTCCCCCACCCATCTATGACAGCAAAACATAAATACTCTCCATGAACCAAAATATGTGCTATTCATAAGTACTGACCCTTGGCTACACCCCACCTTTACATCTGGGTCGTATTCATTTGGCACCAGGCGGAAGAAAACAGAATCAAACAGGGTTCTTCCCTACATGAACTTGTCCAATAAGCAAGGCTTTCTTTGCTTTCTGTTAGAAAACGTTTTGCTACGGTGAGCCCTAATGAACACGACCCTTCTGGCTATAACAGTTGAACGAGTTTATTTAAAACCTCTTGTAATAAAATGTTCTCATGCTTTAATCAAGCAAGGCTCGTATAATGTTCCCAACACCAGGTTGGGTTTAGTGTTGTGCACGATGCTGTAATGGCAAAGTAACAGCATACAGTATAAAACCTAGCTCTGGTCCATTGCGCAACGAGTTGTCTCTTCCCCTGTTCAGGAAGGCTCAGCGCCAACAACCTGCACCGAACGCCCTGGTCCAGAGCTATAGAAAACCGCAAAGCCTTATAAGTCCCAGGCTGCATTGTCCGAGTTACAATCAAATTGATTCCGTTAAGTTAGTTCGACTAGACTGGAAGCCTTTACCTTTGTAAAATAAAAAAATAACACAAATTAAAATTCTGATAGTAAAATATGTACTTAGTAAAAATGACCATCCTCAGTAGAAAATCAGTTTTTTTTAATACAGTTGTGGTGCAAATTAATGCAAGAGTATAATAGTTTGACTTTACGACTAATTTGTTGTTGTTGAAGAAAATGCACCTTTTAAATAAAGGTGACGACAATATGAGAAGATGAGTCAGCTCACCATTTTTAGCAGCTACATTTCCAGATCGGTATTGCAATCGTCTTAATAAATGAATGAATGGTTTGAACAAAACCATGTGAAAATATAACAATTTCATAGATAAATAACACTGAAAAGATTACAATATGAGAAGGAAAACCATCCCCCCACCACAAGTACATTCGTAAAATCAACTTGAAATCATCCTTTGAAAAACGGAAGTAGAACAATAAAAATGAGGAACATTCACTAACAAAACAATGAAAAAAAGAGCTAAAAAAAACTAAAAATAAACACTGATATTAGAATTTTGATCTTCCATATGGAAGCAGATGCATCTATAAAACCGTACGCCTCAACCAGATACAATATTGAGAATTGGGGTTTGGATGCAGTGAGGTAATATAAGCTACACATGATAGAAATAGCATCACTAGATTGATGGTCTAGTAATTATATTCTATGTATGCTCCACGTTCTCCTCTCTTCCCCTCTCCCTCCAGCCACAGGTTTTATTTGCTAGCCTGGTCCCAGATCAGTTTGTGCAGTCTTGCCAACTTCTATGGTCATTGGATGGAGATGGGCAGAGATATCACTTCAGCATCACTGACATGGTCTTAAATGTGTGAACTCCTTCCACAGGAGTTAGTTTGACCTCCACAGGATACAATGCATACATTTTTTTTTGGCATGTCAATGACTATAGGAGTTGACCAAAACGGTCAAAACAGATATGGGACCAGGTTATTGATTGGGAGGCCCCCATTCTCCCTCCTCCAGTCATTGATTTGATTGGGTGGCCACTCCTACTTCCTACTGAAAAAACGTCCCTCCGCTCCAGCCATTGGTTAGATTGGTAGAGCCCCCCTCCCATCCCCCCTTCCAGCCATTAGTTGGATTCATAGACCCCTCCCCTCCTACTGAAAGAACTTCAGGCCTGCGACCAGGAAGAACTTCTCCAGAAAGATTTCCGAGTCGAGGACGGCGATGTGTGCTGCTCGGCCAATCAGGGAGTTGGCGGTGTTGGGCAGGGCATGGATGACATCGTAACGCACCAGGTTACAGTCTCTGTTCTGGAGCACCGGCAGCAACAGGTTCTCTATCATCTCTACATATACTGAACCTGGGAGAGGGGGAGTGAGAGAGGGGGAGTGAGAGAGGGGTAGGGGAAGTGAGAAGGGACAGAAAGGGATTGAAGAGAAAAAAGGGAGTAACAGAGAGAATAAGAACAAGAATAAACTCCATTTAGAAGCGTGTGCATACATTTTACATCTGGGTGGCCCGGGAATCACCCAGATCAATGTTGCAAGGGCCATGCTCTAACCAACTGAGCCATACATGACAACAATCAATCAAATGTATTCATGAAGCCATTTCAACATCAACAGTTGTCACAAAGTGCTTAACTGTAACCCGGCCTAGCAAAGCCCCAACAGCAAGCAGCAGCGAGAGGAACCAGACTATTGGTCCAGTAGCTTGTCTACACTGTGAATAAATGTCCTGTGGGACACACGTTTGGGGCCTGCTCTGATAAATATGTAGGGCCCACCTGTTTGTTTGTCCTTCAGGGCTGTCTTACACATCTCTATCCTGGCTGAGTGATATGGGACGTAACGATCCTGCAGAGAGCCCACTAACACCACGTTCCTGAAGTGATGAAGACCTGCCACAATACATTGACACAGCACACCTGTTATTCATGTAACAATAGACAACAAGCTTCATTTAAATGCCCAGGAGAACAGATTGATACCAGGCGTTAACAATGTAACAAATTGCACTGTAAAAAACAACAACAATGATCTTTACTCTGCTCAACTCACCAGATTTCTTGCTAAGCTTGTAGAGGAAGGTCTGTCTGGGATCAGAGTGGTCTCTGCAGGTCAGCTGGAGCAGGGAGCCAGACTTCTTCCACTTCTGCATGAACCACAGGCCTGGGAGGGAGGAAGGAGGGAGAACACAGGGGTTAAAGACTGACTAAATCAACCAGGGAGCGGAAGACAATGACTTGTTTCCTTGACTGAGCGTAGCACAGTGTCGTAGTTAAAGGGAAGTATACATTCAACATTTTCACAGTACACTTTCCTGGAATAGTATACATAAAAATAAAATAAAAATTGTAACCTAGGAGCTTTTTAAATTGAATGTTGTATCCTGTGTTTTTAAAGATAAACTTCTCCTTAATGCAACTGGTGTGTCAGATTTCAAAAAAGCTTTACAGCGAAAGCACACCATGCAATAATCTTGAGTACAGCGCTCAGCCACCAAAACAAGCCAATACAGATATCCGCCATGTTGTGGAGTCCACAAAAGTCTGAAATAGCGTTAAATATTCACTTACCTTTGATGATCTTCATCGGAATGCAATCCCAGTTCCACAATAAATGTTTGTTTTGTTCAATAAAGTTCATCATTATGTCCAAATACCTCCTTTTTGTTTGCGCGTTTAGTTCACCAATCCAAATGCACAAGGCGCGGGAACTAAGTCCAGACGAAAAGTCCAAAAAGTTTCATTACAGTTCGTGGAAACATGTCAAATGATGTATATAATCAATCTTTAGGATGTTTTTATCATAAATCTTCAATAATGTTTCAACTGGACAATTCCTTTGTCTTTAGAAAGGAAAGGGAACAGAGCTCGTGCTCACAGCCGCGTGCGATAAACAACTCATAGCTTTCAACTGAGCCACCTACTCTGACTGGTCTAATTCGCTCCCCTTTCACAATAGAAGCCTGAAACAACGTTCTAAAGACTGTTGACATCTAGTCTTAGGAAGTGCAATATGACCCCATTTACACTGTTTTCGATAGGGAATGAGTTGAAAAACTACAAACCTCAGATTTCCCACTTCCTGGTTGGATTTTTCTCAGGTTTTCACTTGCCATATGAGTTCTGTTATACTCACAGACATCATTCAAACAGTTTTAGAAACTTCAGAGTGTTTCCTATCCAAATCTACTAATAATATGCATATCTTAGTTTGTGGGCCTGAGTAGCAGGCAGTTTACTCTGAGCACGCTTTTCATCCGAATGTGAAAATACTGCCCCCTAGCCCAAAGAGGTTTTAAAGTATTGTCTAATTGTCTCCTCTGCTTCCTTCTGCATGCATTGTAGCCTGCCTCAGCCTCACCACTGAGCGCCACATCACTGTCTGGCTCAGTAACCTACTCTCTGTAAACCACAGTTATTACAACTTAGTAGCCTATTTTTTTCTCTCCTGCTGAGGCAGGATCTGTTTAAATGTTAGCTTCTTACATCATCTTTCTAACTGGCTAAGTACTACTAGCCAGAGCCCTTCAGATTTTCTGCAATAGAAGTCTCTGCAGGCAGCTAGCCACCTGATTGACTGACAGTCACTTATAGATGGGCTATCAGTTGTCACACTCATTCTCGTAGAGTCGGTTTTTGCTTGTTTGGTGGATGTCTGTAGACGCTGCAGGAGTCACGGGACGGTTTTAAAACTGCCTTTAGTACGACATCTCGCAAACACACTGCGAGCATGAACTAAATAAATCTAATGAGGTAGGATATTTGTCAGATTCTTCAAAATCCCAACTGGTGGCCAGTGGTCCGATTTTGTCCCATGGATGGTTTTATTTCGCCCCTCCCAAGTTTTCTGAGCATAAATAAATACAAATTGTGTGCAGAATTTTCATCGTTGGACATAAAAGATGCTAAAAACACCAGGAAATCAGCTCCAAATTTAGTGAATTTAAGAAATGTGTTCCCAAGTATTCCCACGCATCAAACACACATGATCTAATACAAATATAAGCAAGGTTTGGAATAGCTATGTTTTAGTCAAACATATATATTTGAGCTTCTTGCGGTCAATTTGAATATTATTTATAATACCTGTGTTGACCAGAGCAGAGCTGTTGTACAGGGTACCCAGGTGAGGTCCAGACAGAGAGAGGAAGGTGTGAAGTCTGCTCAGGTAACATTTAAACCTGGGTCTGGTAAGTACTGAACGAACTATCAGGTTCCCCAGGGAGTGGCCTACGAAGCTGAGAAACAGAGAATATAGATACAGGTCAGAGATCACGCAGGAGCTCAAATCAAACAAGGTAACAGTAAACATGTCGTCCCCCACGAATGACACAGCAACCCTATAGCTTGGGCCAATCAGTGTAATTTTGTAAATGACTGATCTCTATGGCAAGATGCATCATTCACCCAAGTTTCCTCAGAATTGGGCCAGTGGTTTCTGAGATATCATTAGGTACTAACATATTAAAGGACCGAGAAGAACCCATATGTACCTGATCTTAGAGACGGTGAGGTTGTAGACCTGAAGAACCCATATGTACCTGATCTTAGAGACGGTGAGGTTGTAGACCTGAAGAACCCATATGTACCTGATCTTAGAGACGGTGAGGTTGTAGACCTGAAGAACCCATATGTACCTGATCTTAGAGACGGTGAGGTTGTAGATCTGAAGAACCCATATGTACCTGATCTTAGAGACGGTGAGGTTGTCGATCTGAAGAACCCATATGTACCTGATCTTAGAGACGGTGAGGTTGTAGACCTGAAGAACCCATATGTACCTGATCTTAGAGACGGTGAGGTTGTAGATCTGAAGAACCCATATGTACCTGATCTTAGAGACGGTGAGGTTGTCGATCTGAAGAACCCATATGTACCTGATCTTAGAGACGGTGAGGTTGTAGACCTGAAGAACCCATATGTACCTGATCTTAGAGACGGTGAGGTTGTAGACCTGAAGAACCCATATGTACCTGATCTTAGAGACGATGAGGTTGTAGATCTGAAGAACCCATATGTACCTGATCTTAGAGACGGTGAGGTTGTAGATCTGAAGAACCCATATGTACCTGATCTTAGAGACGGTGAGGTTGTAGACCTGAAGAACCCATATGTACCTGATCTTAGAGACGGTGAGGTTGTAGACCTGAAGAACCCATATGTACCTGATCTTAGAGACGGTGAGGTTGTAGACCTGAAGAACCCATATGTACCTGATCTTAGAGACGGTGAGGTTGTCGATCTGAAGAACCCATATGTACCTGATCTTAGAGACGGTGAGGTTGTAGATCTGAAGAACCCATATGTACCTGATCTTAGAGACGGTGAGGTTGTAGACCTGAAGAACCCATATGTACCTGATCTTAGAGACGGTGAGGTTGTAGACCTGAAGAACCCATATGTACCTGATCTTAGAGACGGTGAGGTTGTAGACCTGAAGAACCCATATGTACCTGATCTTAGAGACGGTGAGGTTGTAGATCTGAATGTACTGAACTATTTCATCCAACAGCCGGTCTGTCATCTGCTCAAAGTCAGCAAACGTGTCATTCTGTGGGGAAAACAACAAAAAGTCAGACCTAAAGTTCTACAGACTGACAAGGACAAGGCATTGTTTACTGCACTTGCATAAGAGGATATAGACGAAACTGCACTCCCGTGAGACGAAACTAGAAGAAATTCCTATTAACCATCCAATGTTGATTGTCAATCAAGTACGAATGTACTTGAAATACATAACGTCCCATAAAAATGTGAAGTAAAGAGGCAGATGAGGTAGTGTCGGTTGGTTCAGGTATCCCATAATGAGGTAGTGTTGGTTGGTTCAGGTGTACCATAATGAGGTAGTGTCGGTTGGTTTAGGTGTCCCATAATGAGGTAGTGTCGGTTGGTTCAGGTGTACCATAATGAGGTAGTGTCGGTTGGTTCAGGTATCCCATAATGAGGTAGTGTCAGTTGGTTCACGTATCCCATAATGAGGTAGTATCGGTTGGTTCACGTATCCCATAATGAGGTAGTATCGGTTGGTTCAGGTATCCCATAATGAGGTAGTATCGGTTGGTTCAGGTATCCCATAATGAGGTAGCGTCGGTTGGTTCAGGTATCCCATAATGAGGTAGCGTCGGTTGGTTCAGGTATCCCATAATGAGGTAGTGTTGGTTGGTTCAGGTATCCCATAATGAGGTAGTGTTGGTTGGTTCAGGTGTACCATAATGAGGTAGTGTTGGTTGGTTCAGGTGTACCATAATGTTGTAGTGTCGGTTGGTTCAGGTGTACCATAATGAGGTAGTGTCGGTTGGTTCAGGTGTGGTACACTATGGTTAGTTACCTGGTTGCGTTCGGACATGAGAAAGTCTATCCTAGCTCCAGGTAGGCCCAGCTCCAGGTAGGTCTTCACCAGACGCAGGTCAGCACTGTTACCTGGAAGACACAGAATGAAGGAACACCCAAGATATTTCACATTAGACCTGGGTTCAAATACCGTTTGAAATCTTTCAAATACTATGAGCGATGCATTAACATGTCTGGAACACCACTACTGGGGCTTTCCTATTGGTTCCATTGCCAAGTCAAGCTTGATCAAGCCCAGGTAAAGGATTTGAAATTTTCAATAGTATTTAAACCCAGATCGCTTTTCAATATATCAGACCACAACATGTCCTGTGCCAAAAGAACTGAAGCAGATAACAAGATGGGTTGATTATCTGACTAAATGGATAAAGTGTAGTTACCATCGAGGCCGTGGACACAGACGATGAGGTGGATGCCCTCGTCACAGTTGTCATCCTCCTCCAGGCTAAAGTAAGGGACACTGGAGGCCAGGTCTCCCACCTCACTGTACAGGAACCCTGGTAGTCTCAGCTGCTTCAACTCCTCTTTGGCCGCAACAAAACTACACCACGAGGATACGGAAGACATTTTTATTATTTGCCTGGCCAGTAATGTTGATTAATAATATAAGCTATTATGATAATCATAATAATACTACTACTGTACACTGAGCATATACACTGAGTGTACAAAACATTAAGAACACCTGCTCTTTCCATGACATAGACTGACCAGGTGAATCCAGGTGAAAGCTATGATCCCTTATTGATGTCACTTGTTAAATCCACTTCAATCAGTGTAGATGAAGGGGAAGAAAGAGGTTAAAGAAGGATTTTTAAGCCTTAAGACAATTGAGACACGGATTGTGTATGTGTGTCAGTCAGAGGGTGAATGGGCAAGACAAAAGATTGAAGTGCCTCTGAACAGGGTCTGGTAGTAGGTTCCAGGTGCACCGGTTTGTGTGAAGAACTGAAGACAAAAGGGGGGGAGCAATGCAATATTAGGAGGATGTTCCTAATGTTTTGTACACTCAGTGTATATGCCATATAGCAAATGCTTTAATCCAAATGGACTTACAGTCATGCATGCATACATTCTACATATGGGCGGTCCCAACAGGAATCGAACCTATGACCCTTGGCGTTGCAAGCGCCATTATCTACAGACTGAGCCACAAAGAACCACATTAAAGTGCAAATGGTGCATCGTCCCTGTCAAATCAACCTAATACAGTAAAGTTAACAGAGCAACATTTCCCTAGCTACGGCTTAAGACATAACCATCAAAGAAGCAGAAATGAAATTATGGAACTGTGGACTGTAGGACATGAGGTGACTAGACTGTGGACTGTAGGACATGAGGTGACTAGACTGTGGACTGTAGGACATGAGGTGACTAGACTGTGGACCGTAGGACATGAGGTGACTAGACTGTGGACCGTAGGACATGAGGTGACTAGACTGTGGACCGTAGGACATGAGGTGACTAGACTGTGGACCGTAGGACATGAGGTGACTAGACTGTGGACCGTAGGACATGAGGTGACTGGACTGTGGACCGTAGGACATGAGGTGACTAGACTGTGGACCGTAGGACATGAGGTGACTAGACTGTGGACCGTAGGACATGAGGTGACTAGACTGTGGACCGTAGGACATGAGGTGACTAGACTGTGGACCGTAGGACATGAGGTGACTAGACTGTGGACCGTAGGACATGAGGTGACTAGACTGTGGACCGTAGGACATGAGGTGACTAGACTGTGGACTCACGCTTTCATCTGTGGTGTGGGGGCGCTGTCATACCAGCGCAGGCTGTTGGAGGTGAGGGAGGTGGAGGGGGTAGGGACTAGAAGTCTCCCCTGGGAAGAGCCCACTGAGCTAGGGGCCAGGGGGGAGCGGACAGGGGCACCATAGCCTGGAGGAAGACCCCTGGGCTCCTGAACATGGTCCAGTCCCAACTGTTCAAACAACATAGTCCTTCCTACTGCCCCTCCATCTCCTTCATCCTCCTCCTCCTCCTCGTCAACGACACCGTTCACGAACGCCAAACCGTCTCCTTCCTCGTAGAAGCCGTTCTCTATCATCTCGTTGTCCTCTTCCTCGTCTTCCTCTACAGGCGGCCCCGGCCCCGCTCCAGACAGTATCCCCAGGGTGATAGCTGACGTCTCTACAGGGCTGATCTCTGAGACGTCTGTGCTGGAGCGCGAGCCAAAGTAGTTTTCTACCAGTCCCTTCTTGACCAGGTCACTGCTGCTGGCGGTGGAGTTAGAGGAGGGGTAGGAGGCTGTCTGGGGCTCACTACGGGGGGCACCTGGACCCCCTACAGCCCCCTCAGAGGAACCTGTTAACAACCTGGGATCAGTGTTAAGTGTTGACTCAGAGGTTGAGGAAAAAGTCCTAGGAGGCAGATATTGAGATGCAGAACCCCCACTAGCAGTGGTGTTGAGGCCCAACCCAGCGTCGGGGTGCGTTTGGCTGGGTACAGAGCAGCGTGTTGGGACAGATGGTGGTGGTTCTCCAGAGAACACCAGGCTCTGTTGCTCCTGTACCAGAACACTGGACTTCCTCATTCCCCCTGGGCCTGGTAGCCCCTCGGCCTCCCCTCCTCCTACACTGCTGGAGCCCCTGGACACAGACGTACCCCCCTCCGCCTCGTCATCCGAGGGCAGCGAGTTGATGGAGGTGAGGGAAGACTGGACGCCGCTGACCGCGCTGACTGTGCTCTCCGGGTTGAGGCCCTCTCCAGTCCCCATGCTGCCCTTATGGACAGAGGTGGGCTGGACGGGCCGGGGAGCAGGGCTGAGTAGGGGCCGTTCGGCCTGCTGGGGGCCCAACTCAGTCTCAGGGGCCCCAGCCAGCCCTACGGCCCCACCCTGGGTAGCCAGCTGGATAGCGAAGGAACTGGGCTCGCTCTCGATACCAGAGTCGGAGAGGCGGGAGGAGGCACTGGGGACAGCAGCCCCTCCGTCTGGTGGCAGCCTGATACAATCACCTTTCACCTGCTGTAGAAGCACCAGGCCTGGCCTCTGACTAACCTCTGTCATTACCTCTCTACCCCGAAGCCTGTCAGACACCTCAGAACTCCAGTCTCTCATAGCAAGGTGTTTAGAGTCGGGCATACACAGGTCTGTCTGGGTGATTTCTGGGATATCTCTTTTGGAGGTCCCATCCCCATCCGTCCGACAGGGCAGGAGAACTGTCACTGTGTCTCCTTGGTACGGGTCCTTGTTACTGGGTTGGACCTCGATGTGCCTGAGTCCAGTGGCGGTAGAACCAGGCGTGTAGTGATCGGGCAGCTGCTGGCTGCAGTGGTCAATGGCAGCATTTTTGTTAATTACTTGGTTATTATCTGTGGTGGCTAATCTGGCTACAGCTCCAGGACCAGCCTGGGCCGGCTTGTTCTGTGTGTCCAAGCTCACTAAGGCTGTGAAGTAACCTTTCTGACTAGCCACGCCACTAGCTACTAGGACGTCATCCTCAAGGAGAGAGTCAAAATTAAGAACAGCATTTGCCTGTCCAGCGGCGGTGGTAGCACCAGGCTCAGGAAAATATTTGGAGATCCTAGTCCTTAGGTCAGTGTTGGAGTCTCCCCCAGTTACCCCCAGCAAGGCATCCCTCTCCCCCTGCTCCCTCTCCTCCCTCTGCTGCTTCAGGCCAGCCTCTCCCTGGGCCTCTCTGTCATGGTCAGTTTCTCCATGTGTTAGCTGTGAAGGGTTGGCCGAGTTAGCGGCCTTCCCCAGGTTCTTATAAGCCACCAGAACCACAGAGTCCTTGGATCCCTGTCTGATGAGCTTCTTGGCGTTCTCCCTCTCCGTCTTGGCGTTCTTCTTCAGTTTCACCGACTTGCCTTTAATACAAAGAAAAAGCATGTGTTTTATATTTAAGGAGTTTTATCACAAACCCAACGTGCTTCAGATGAACTGATAAAACATCATGGTTCCCACTCTATTCAAGGAAGCATTGTCAAGGATTTGTCAGTGCCACATTTACCAAGACATATAGACTGAGACAGTACTCACTGGGGGCAGAACACACAATAACTATCACCTGAACGTCTAGCGTAGTAACTATCATCTGAACGTCTAGCGTAGTAACTATCATCTGAACGTCTAGCGTACTGTAGTAACTATCACCTGAACGTCTAGCGTACTGTAGTAACTATCATCTGAACGTCTAGCGTAGTAACTATCATCTGAACGTCTAGCGTACTGTAGTAACTATCACCTGAACGTCTAGCGTACTGTAGTAACTATCATCTGAACGTCTAGCGTACTGTAGTAACTATCTGAACGTCTAGCGTACTGTAGTAACTATCTGAACGTCTAGCGTACTGTAGTAACTATCATCTGAACGTCTAGCGTAGTAACTATCATCTGAACGTCTAGCGTACTGTAGTAACTATCACCTGAACGTCTAGCGTACTGTAGTAACTATCATCTGAACGTCTAGCGTACTGTAGTAACTATCATCTGAACGTCTAGCGTACTGTAGTAACTATCATCTGAACGTCTAGCGTACTGTAGTAACTATCACCTGAACGTCTAGCGTACTGTAGTAACTATCATCTGAACGTCTAGCGTACTGTAGTAACTATCATCTGAACGTCTAGCGTAGTAACTATCATCTGAACGTCTAGCGTACTGTAGTAACTATCACCTGAACGTCTAGCGTAGTAACTATCATCTGAACGTCTAGCGTAATAACTATCATCTGAACGTCTAGCGTACTGTAGTAACTATCATCTGAACGTCTAGCGTACTGTAGTAACTATCATCTGAACGTCTAGCGTACTGTAGTAACTATCATCTGAACGTCTAGCGTACTGTAGTAACTATCATCTGAACGTCTAGCGTAGTAACTATCACCTGAACGTCTAGCGTAGTAACTATCATCTGAACGTCTAGCGTAGTAATCATGATATCATGATAGATAACTATTCTTATAAATAACAACAACACACCTTTGGACTTGGGCAGGTCTGGGCAGTCATCGGGCCAGGTTGTGTCCATCATGGTTGGGGGCCGAGGCTCCAGGATGGGGCTGGGGAAGGATGCTGCGGCAGCTGCAGTGGAAGAGGATGAGGCCTTAGAGTTACCGGAGGACGTGGAGCCACTCCGGGGGTTATGTATGCCCAGCCACGGCCCGTCCCGATCTGAAGCAGGGAAACCAGAGTACGGAGAAAATCTCAATGACCTTTATCCACCAAGTAGATTTACATATACCCAGAATTACATGAGGTGAAATGGTGTTGCCATAGTAAACTGAATCAACAGACAGAAAATAGAGAGACGATACACAACAGACCAAATATATTCATAGAGAAAGACAAAGAAACACTTCCATGTTGCCACTTTCCAGTCTCACTTCAAATGTTCAAGGCACTTAAAATGAACAAGTTACTGTGATTGTAGGAATGATATTTTAAAGTGCAAGCGTGAATGTGATTTTCCCTGATTAATCACAAATTCCTGCTTATATGACATAACCCTCTATACATATATCATAACCTAGCCCGAAAACAATATTTACTTTCCTGACTTTTCTAAATTGAAGTGATCACATCCCTGCTTTAAATAGCTGTCTCTCTAACGGTCTGTCATATTACTCATAGAAGTATAGAAACAGAATCTATTTCATTCTATTTCTATTGCGTCGCTGACCTTCCGTGATAGAGTCCAGGTATCTGTCCTCGAAGATGATTGGCAGGGAGCTGACGTCCCCGTCCAGGTCGGCACATGCAACAGGAAGTGGTGGTAGAGACAGGAAGTAGGAGGAACTCTTGATGGCTGTGGTCATCTGCTGGTGGCTGTGAGCACTGACGTGAGGAGGGGAGAGAGAGCAGGAGAAGACGTGAAGAGGGGAGAGAGAGCGAGAAGACGTGAGGAGGGGAGAGAGAGGGAAAAGGGGAGAGAGGGAAGACGTGAGGAGGAGAGAGAAGACGTGAGGAGGGGAGAGAAGACGTGAGGAGGGGAGAGAAGACGTGAGGAGGGGAGAGAAGACGTGAGGAGGGGAGAGAAGACGTGAGGAGGGGAGAGAAGACGTGAGGAGGGGAGAGAAGACGTGAGGAGGGGAGAGAAGACGTGAGGAGGGGAGAGAAGACGTGAGGAGGGGAGAGAAGACGTGAGGAGGGGAGAGAAGACGTGAGGAGGGGAGAGAAGACGTGAGGAGGGGAGAGAAGACGTGAGGAGGGGAGAGAAGACGTGAGGAGGGGAGGGAAGACGTGAGGAGGGGAGGGAAGACGTGAGGAGGGGAGAGAAGACGTGAGGAGGGGAGAGAAGACGTGAGGAGGGGAGAGAAGACGTGAGGAGGGGAGAGAAGACGTGAGGAGGGGAGAGAAGACGTGAGGAGGGGAGAGAAGACGTGAGGAGGGGAGAGAAGACGTGAGGAGGGGAGAGAAGACGTGAGGAGGGGAGAGAAGACGTGAGGAGGGGAGAGAAGACGTGAGGAGGGGAGAGAAGACGTGAGGAGGGGAGAGAAGACGTGAGGAGGGGAGAGAAGACGTGAGGAGGGGAGAGAAGACGTGAGGAGGGGAGGGAAAACGTGAGGAGGGGAGAGAAGACGTGAGGAGGGAAAAATAAAACGGTACAAATCTTCATTTTCTGTTATTGTGAATTGGTGGTTTATGAATTATAAAAACAGAGACAGGACACACACACACACACACGTTAGTAATTTGTCTTACTGTAATTCCTGATAGGCCAGTGCCGTTTGTCTCGGGTGTTCCAGACAAAAGAAGGCCTCTGCAAATCTCCGCACCTGAAATATGGAGAGCAAGAGACCAGAATGAGAACACATGAACAGAGTGAGGTGCTCCACGGTCAGCAGGGTTAGTGAGGTGCTCCACGGTCAGCAGGGTTAGTGAGGTGCTCCACGGTCAGCAGGGTTAGTGAGGTGCACCATGGTCAGCAGGGTTAGTGAGGTGCTCCACGGTCAGCTGGGTTAGTGAGATGCTCCATGGTCAGCAGGGTTAGTGAGGTGCTCCACGGTCAGCTGGGTTAGTGAGGTGCATTACGGTCAGCAGGGTTAGTGAGGTGATCCACGGTTAGTGAGGTGCTCCACGGTCAGCAGGGTTAGTGAGGTGCTCCACGGTCAGCAGGGTTAGTGAGGTGCTCCACGGTCAGCTGGGTTAGTGAGGTGCTCCACGGTCAGCAGGGTTAGTGAGGTGCTCCACGGTTAGTGAGGTGCTCCACGGTCAGCAGGGTTAGTGAGGTGCTCCACGGTCAGCAGGGTTAGTGAGGTGCTCCACGGTCAGCTGGGTTAGTGAGGTGCTCCACGGTCAGCAGGGTTAGTGAGGTGCTCCACGGTCAGCTGGGTTAGTGAGGTGCTCCACGGTCAGCTGGGTTAGTGAGGTGCTCCACGGTTAGTGAGGTGCTCCACGGTCAGCAGGGTTAGTGAGGTGCTCCATGGTCAGCAGGGTTAGTGAGGTGCATTACGGTCAGCAGGGTTAGTGAGGTGATCCACGGTTAGTGAGGTGCTCCACGGTCAGCAGGGTTAGTGAGGTGCTCCACGGTCAGCAGGGTTAGTGAGGTGCTCCACGGTCAGCAGGGTTAGTGAGGTGATCCACGGTTAGTGAGGTGCTCCATGGTCAGCAGGGTTAGTGAGGTGCTCCACGGTCAGCAGGGTTAGTGAGGTGCTCCACGGTCAGCAGGGTTAGTGAGGTGATCCACGGTTAGTGAGGTGCTCCACGGTCAGCAGGGTTAGTGAGGTGCTCCACGGTTAGTGAGGTGCTCCACAGTCAGCAGGGTTAGTGAGGTGCTCCACAGTCAGCAGGGTTAGTGAGGTGCTCCATGGTCAGCAGGGTTAGTGAGGTGCTCCACAGTCAGCAGGGTTAGTGAGGTGCTCCATGGTCAGCAGGGTTAGTGAGGTGCTCCACGGTCAGCAGGATTAGTGAGGTGCTCCACGGTTAGTGAGGTGCTCCACGGTCAGCAGGGTTAGTGAGGTGCTCCACGGTCAGCAGGGTTAGTGAGGTGCACCACGGTCAGCAGGGTTAGTGAGGTGCATTACGGTCAGCAGGGTTAGTGAGGTGCTCCACGGTCAGCAGGGTTAGTGAGGTGCTCCACGGTCAGCAGGGTTAGTGAGGTGCACCACGGTCAGCAGGGTTAGTGAGGTGCTCCACGGTTAGTGAGGTGCATTACGGTCAGCAGGGTTAGTGAGGTGCTCCATGGTCAGCAGGGTTAGTGAGGTGCACCATGGTCAGCAGGGTTAGTGAGGTGTTCCACGGTCAGCAGGGTTAGTGAGGTGCTCCACAGTCAGCAGGGTTAGTGAGGTGCATTACGATCAGCAGGGTTAGTGAGGTGCATTACGGTCAGCAGGGTTAGTGAGGTGCATTACGGTCAGCAGGGTTAGTGAGGTGCTCCATGGTCAGCAGGGTTAGTGAGGTGCTCCACGGTCAGCAGGGTTAGTGAGGTGCTCCACGGTCAGCAGGGTTAGTGAGGTGCTCCACGGTCAGCAGGGTTAGTGAGGTGCTCCACGGTCAGCAGGGTTAGTGAGGTGCTCCACGGTCAGCAGGGTTAGTGAGGTGCTCCACGGTCAGCAGGGTTAGTGAGGTGCTCCACGGTCAGCAGGGTTAGTGAGGTGCTCCACGGTCAGCAGGGTTAGTGAGGTGCTCCACGGTTAGTGAGGTGCATTACGGTCAGCAGGGTTAGTGAGGTGCTCCATGGTCAGCAGGGTTAGTGAGGTGCTCCACGGTCAGCAGGGTTAGTGAGGTGCTCCACGGTTAGTGAGGTGCTCCACGGTTAGTGAGGTGCACCATGGTCAGCAGGGTTAGTGAGGTGCTCCACGGTTAGTGAGGTGCACCATGGTCAGCAGGGTTAGTGAGGTGCTCCACGGTTAGTGAGGTGCTCCATGGTCAGCAGGGTTAGTGAGGTGCTCCACGGTCAGCAGGGTTAGTGAGGTGCTCCATGGTCAGCAGGGTTAGTGAGGTGCTCCACGGTCAGCAGGGTTAGTGAGGTGCTCCACGGTTAGTGAGGTGCTCCACGGTCAGCAGGGTTAGTGAGGTGCTCCACGGTCAGCAGGGTTAGTGAGGTGCTAGGTGCTGCTAATCTACTCACTCTGAGTGTGTGATGTTCCACAGCCAGCAGGGCAGCAACATTCTCCTGCAGTGAGACCACCTCCAGGAACTGACCCCACAGGGCCATGAGGAGGGAACACAGCTGGGCCAGGTTCATATTGACCAGCTCTGCCAGCTCGTCCGGGCTCTCCGCTCTCTGCTGTTGGAGAGAGGGGGACATGGATTAGCCCAGTATAGACACCAGGGGGCGCCACAAAGACAAGCTAAAACACAAACATAGGCCCTGTTCCAATTCTTCCATGTTTCCTTGAGGTCAGCACATCTCTATTTGATTTCAAATCCAATCACACTCAATGAAGAACTTTGTCCAGGAGTTTAAGTCCAGGACTTTAATCTGGGTCAGGGAGACCTGCCATAGTGCTGGAAGTGATTAGTCCACTAAGTAGACCTATCGACTTGACTATGAAAAGGGCTCAGACAGTGAGCTGATGGCAGAAACTAATATCGTACCTTGACTTGATCACAGAGCTCAGTGAGACGGTTCTCAACGTCTAGTTCCTCTGGAGAACAAAACAAAGAGCATTAAAAGAGGTCCTTTTTTGTTGTCAATTCCACAATCATATACAGATCTGTCAAGTCTGACAGACAGGCTGGAAAATCAACGGTATCATTAGACATAAGAGCCAATCAGATGGATGAAGAGAAGACAAGAAGAGAGCCAGAGAGAGAGCGAGAGAGAGAGAGAGAGAGAGAGAGAGAGAGAGAGAGAGAGAGAGACCTGGCCCCCAGAGATATGACTGTGGCAGAAAAGGACTAGAAGATAGAAGAGAGCCAGAGAGAGAGAGAGCCAGAGAGCCAGAGAGAGAGAGAGAGAGAGAGACCTGGCCCCGAGAGATATGACTGTGGCAGAAAAGGACTAGAAGAAGAGAGCCAGAGAGAGAGAGACCTGGCCCCCAGAGATATGACTGTGACAGAAAAGGACTAGAAGAAGGAGAGAGAGAGAGAGACCTGGCCCCCAGAGATATGACTGTGACAGAAAAAGACAAGAAGAAGAGAGCCAGAGAGAGAGAGACCTGGCCCCCAGAGATATGACTGTGACAGAAAAGGACTAGAAGAAGAGAGCCAGAGAGAGAGACCTGGCCCCCAGAGATATGACTGTGACAGAAAAGGACTAGAAGAAGAGAGCCAGAGAGAGAGAGACCTGGCCCCCAGAGATATGACTGTGACAGAAAAGGACTAGAAGAAGGAGAGAGAGAGAGACCTGTCCCCCAGAGATATGACTGTGACAGAAAAGGACTAGAAGAAGAGAGCCAGAGAGAGAGAGACCTGGCCCCCAGAGATATGACTGTGACAGAAAAGGACTAGAAGAAGAGAGCCAGAGAGAGAGAGACCTGGCCCCCAGAGATATGACTGTGACAGAAAAGGACTAGAAGAAGAGAGCCAGAGAGAGAGAGACCTGGCCCCCAGAGATATGACTGTGACAGAAAAGGACAAGAAGAAGAGAGCCAGAGAGAGAGAGACCTGGCCCCCAGAGATATGACTGTGACAGAAAAGGACTAGAAGAAGAGAGCCAGAGAGAGAGAGACCTGGCCCCCAGAGATATGACTGTGACAGAAAAGGACTAGAAGAAGAGAGCCAGAGAGAGAGAGACCTGGCCCCCAGAGATATGACTGTGACAGAAAAGGACTAGAAGAAGAGAGCCAGAGAGAGAGAGACCTGGCCCCCAGAGATATGACTGACAGAAGAAGACAAGAAGAAGAAGGCCCACCTGTGGGGAGAAGGAAGTGTGTGAATAAATGACAGACAGAGGACTATGACAGGCACTGACCTCTAGGAGTTATAGTGACTGAAAGACTGAGGCATTGAAGCACACAGAAAGATTACCAGGTGTGTGGGGAAAAAGGAACCAAAAGAGGAGAAAGCAAAGAAACCAAACGGGAAAAGAAAAGATATGAAGAAGCAGGTTGAACTGAGTGTAGAGGGAAGGGACGGAGGGTAGGGTTCAGGTAGGGGGGACATACCTATAAAGACGTGCCTTTGGTCTGGAGGGAAGGGTCTTCTCAGTACTCTCTCATAAAGGACTTGCATGCTGGGCTTGGCTAGTAGGAGTGATTGGCACATATATAAGGGCATGTTTAACCTTGCTGTTGTTGTTACTATGCCCTCTAAGGTTAGAATGGATTAATAAGTACTTGATCATGTTCAGGATGAAACATTTGTTGTGACTGTGACTAACAGTCTGTGAAGCACCAGACCACAGCTAGTTGTAGGGAGGAGAGTTGATGTTGTGACTAACAGTCTGAAGCACCAGACCACAGCTAGTTGTAGGGAGGAGAGTTGATGTTGTGACTGTGACTAACAGTCTGTGAAGCACCAGACCACAGCTAGTTGTAGGGAGGAGAGTTGATGTTGTGACTAACAGTCTGAAGCACCAGACCACAGCTAGTTGTAGGGAGGAGAGTTGATGTTGTGACTGTGACTAACAGTCTGTGAAGCACCAGACCACAGCTAGTTGTAGGGAGGAGAGTTGATGTTGTGACTAACAGTCTGAAGCACCAGACCACAGCTAGTTGTAGGGAGGAGAGTTGATGTTGTGACTGTGACTAACAGTCTGTGAAGCACCAGACCACAGCTAGTTGTAGGGAGGAGAGTTGATGTTGTGACTGTGACTAACAGTCTGAAGCACCAGACCACAGCTAGTTGTAGGGAGGAGAGTTGATGTTGTGACTGTGACTAACAGTCTGTGAAGCACCAGACCACAGCTAGTTGTAGGGAGGAGAGTTGATGTTGTGACTGTGACTAACAGTCTGTGAAGCACCAGACCACAGCTAGTTGAAGGGAGGAGAGTTGATGTTGTGACTGTGACTAACAGTCTGTGAAGCACCAGACCACAGCTAGTTGTAGGGAGGAGAGTTAATGTTGTGACTGTGACTAACAGTCTGTGAAGCACCAGACCACAGCTAGTTGTAGGGAGGAGAGTTGATGTTGTGACTAACAGTCTGTGAAGCACCAGACCACAGCTAGTTGTAGGGAGGAGAGTTGATGTTGTGACTGTGACTAACAGTCTGTGAAGCACCAGACCACAGCTAGTTGTAGGGAGGAGAGTTGATGTTGTGACTGTGACTAACAGTCTGTGAAGCACCAGACCACAGCTAGTTGTAGGGAGGAGAGTTGATGTTGTGACTGTGACTAACAGTCTGTGAAGCACCAGACCACAGCTAGTTGTAGGGAGGAGAGTTGATGTTGTGACTCCAAGGGTGAGCAAGTCAACTACTACCATCAACTTCCTTCTAGAACGGCTGAAAGGAATTATTTTTGTAGGAGGCAGGGAGCAAATGATGACATGCAAATACTATGATAAACAACACAGCCAGTTGATGAAGACAAATGTACAATACATCATACTCATTCTAGATACAGACATTGGAAAAAGCAAGAGAGAGAAGAGCACAACATTAAACAAGAGCGTTCTAACAGTAAAGTCTGGCAGCAGGCTAGAGGTGTGTGTTTCTGGATCATGTTGAGGTGTAATACACAGTTGAATGTCCTGTAATTCTCTCACTGGGTATCAGGGCTCTCTAAATCTAATTCTTCAACTCAAACCCTGCAGTCAAATCAAGCTGCAGGTCCAGTGTTGTAATGTCAATGCCAAAACTGAGGTAATAAATGGACTATGGGGGAATGACCCAGTCTGTCAGCGCCACAGATCCATTACATCTGTGGAGCATCAACATCCTGGAGATTCTTTCCATTTCAGTTGACACTGTTTTTCTCCATGCAACCACCTGGCAATGTGATGGGTGTGTGACTGACTGTTTCTAGTGTTACCATGGTGTAGTGTAGGTCTACCTAGCTCCATGCGGTGTGAGGAGGGCAGGTCCTTGCTGACGGAGGTGAAGTAACCAAACAGGCCCTGGTAGGCCAGCAGTAGGCTGGCACAGAGACTGTGGTGAAGACTGAATGCATGCTGCAGACATTGGTCTGACACCAGGAATGTTCTGCCCTGAAGGGAGGGAGACACACAGGGTGTTAATAACAGGTCATAAATAACAGGTCATAACAGGCTATAACAAGTCACAGATGCTGTGACACACACACAGTCAAGACAAGGTCACAGAGAAGAGAATGGATTCCTCATTGCACTGCTTTCTGGTTTACTAAGTAATGGCTGCTTCCTAAACTTCAAATCCATTGTTCCCCTTTTATTCTATTGATACTATTATGCTGCTTTGCCTATGCCAAGATCTTTCTAAATGGGCCAAGATCTTTCTAAATGGGCCAAGATCTTTCTAAATGGGCCAAGATCTTTCTAAATGGGCCAAGATCTTTCTAAATGGGCCCCGATCTTTCTAAATGGGCCACGATCTTTCTAAATGGGCCAAGATCTTTCTAGCGGGCCAAGATCTTTCTAATGGGCCAAGATCTTTCTTACACGCCAAGATCTTTCTAATTGGCCAAGATCTTTCTAATGGGCCAAGATCTTTCTAATGGGCCAAGATATTTCTAATGGGCCAAGATATTTCTTATCTGATCACATTTTCCGTCTGTTATGGGAAGAATTAGCTGGCTTCCCCAAATACATCAGTCATAGACCAGCATCTCATCAGACCTGTCATCTGGCAAAATGTAACATATAAAATATGCAGCTCGAACATGATATGAATCATAACCCTTATCCCTTCCATTTACTGCCTGCAAATAATATGAATCATATAACCCTTATCCCTTCCATTTACTGCCTGCAATTAATATGAATCATATAACCCTTATCCCTTCCATTTACTGCCTGCAAATAATATGATGTGAAATAACCTGTATGGTACCACTGACTGGATAGCCATTACTAAGGAGGATGGCTGTTATGAAACTAGGAGAAGAGGTCGATGGATTTCACTGCTTTCTGAGCTCTCTCTGTGTGTCTGTGTGTGTGTTCTGAGCTGCCCCATTAGGTCTTGCTGCATGTATCTTAGAGTGACAAGGGGACTGAGCATTGTCTCTAGCATTCCACTTCAGTGAACATGTTGCATTCAGGCATCAACCCTGTGTGTGTGTGTGTGTGTGTGTGTGTGTGGGGGGGGGGGGTAGGGGGGTAGCTATTAGCTCCCCTTCTCCATGTCGGTGTTATTACAAACCAGTTACTCTTAGACCTCCAGCTAAATCCAACATCTCTCCCTAATGGTTTCTAGTAGAGCTTCTTCTTCCCCATCTCATCGGTCAATAACCTCTCCTACCACAACTTGTTTTCCTTCTGCCCTGTACCTTACAGTCTTTATGAAGTACAGCTTGTCCCTGGCAGCAGAACACTCATTCTTATAGAAGTCATTACTAGCAGCAGAACACTCATTCTTATAGAAGTCATTACTAGCAGCTTGTCCCTGTCAGCAGAACACTCATTCTTATAGAAGTCATTACTAGCAGCTTGTCCCTGTCAGCAGAACACTCATTCTTATAGAAGTCATTACTAGCAGATTGTCCCTGTCAGCAGAACACTCACTCTTATAGAAGTCATTACTAGCAGCTTGTCCCTGTCAGCAGAACACTCATTCTTATAGAAGTCATTACTAGCAGATTGTCCCTGTCAGCAGAACACTCATTCTTATAGAAGTCATTACTAGCAGCAGAACACTCATTCTTATAGAAGTCATTACTAGCAGATTGTCCCTGTCAGCAGAACACTCATTCTTATAGAAGTCATTACTAGCAGATTGTCCCTGTCAGCAGAACACTCATTCTTATAGAAGTCATTACTAGCAGCAGAACACTCATTCTTATAGAAGTCATTACTAGCAGCTTGTCCCTGGCAGCAGAACACTCACTCTTATAGAAGTCATTACTAGCAGCTTGTCCCTGGCAGCAGAACACTCATTCTTATAGAAGTCATTACTAGCAGCAGAACACTCATTCTTATAGAAGTCATTACTAGCAGCTTGTCCCTGTCAGCGGAACACTCACTCTTATAGAAGTCATTACTAGCAGCTTGTCCCTGTCAGCGGAACACTCATTCTTATAGAAGTCATTACTAGCAGCTTGTCCCTGTCAGCGGAACACTCATTCTTATAGAAGTCATTACTAGCAGCAGAACACTCATTCTTATAGAAGTCATTACTAGCAGCTTGTCCCTGTCAGCGGAACACTCACTCTTATAGAAGTCATTACTAGCAGATTGTCCCTGTCAGCGGAACACTCATTCTTATAGAAGTCATTACTAGCGGATTGTCCCTGTCAGCAGAACACTCATTCTTATAGAAGTCATTACTAGCAGATTGTCCCTGTCAGCAGAACACTCATTCTTATAGAAGTCATTACTAGCAGCTTGTCCCTGGCAGCAGAACACTCACTCTTATAGAAGTCATTACTAGCAGATTGTCCCTGTCAGCGGAACACTCATTCTTATAGAAGTCATTACTAGCAGCTTGTCCCTGGCAGCAGAACACTCACTCTTATAGAAGTCATTACTAGCAGATTGTCCCTGTCAGCGGAACACTCATTCTTCAGAATGCATCTTCTCCGGCCAATTCATTGTTTCATATTAACTGCGTGAATAGTTTGCCCTTCGATTGTTAAATTCTATCAATTCACCATGACACATAACACCAGTAGAACCTTTCATTCTCATCATATCTCATCTATCTATGTTTGTTTTGTTCCGGTCATTTCTGTTAATGGATTCAACATATTATTATTTGGCCTACAGTCAGGGAAGAAGAGGAGCTACTAGAAGCCATTAGTGAGAGATGACTGATTAATCTGGAGGTTGAGGACTAATTGGTTTGTAATTACCATTCTCCATGTCAGAGTGAACACGTTGTTTGCAGAGCTCACAACCTGTGCTACACTCGTGAGAGACACATTTTGGTTTATTTCATTCCATTTAAGAGTTTGGTCAATTTATTCATTGTATTATGTTTGGAGCGCTGCTGTTAATATTGTTTAAGGACGTGCACCTGATTATCCATAGATGTAGACCTAGGCTACCTGGCCTATGTAGAAATGTGCCTATTTGGGGAAGTCTGATAGTATCTGTGATTGTCTTAACTCATCACCACTAATGAGCTGTGGATCTTCTCAAAGTGTTTATTTCTTTACCCCAAACAGCAGGTGAACAAAGTATATTTTTACATCCATTGAGAAAGACAATAGTTCCTCAATGTATTTGAAAATTCTTTCCATCTTTCTCCCATCGATAAAAGGGAAACATATCATGGTCTGATCCAGTGGAAACGTCATAGCAGGAGCGGGAGGAGGAGGGTCGGGGAAAATGTATTTTTATTTTGGTTATGTTGATCTCTGGCTCCGTCTTGAGTCATCTGTGCGTCTTAATTATTCAATCACAGTGCCCTTAAAGCATCAGACAAGCTCAGTACATATAGTTGATTTTATAGGGTGTATCAATATATGGAAAAATACATGTTTTAGAACAGACAACTCAGACGAGAAACATTTTTTTTAGAGGAAGACAGCCCTGAGGCCTAATCTATACTTACATCAGCAGACAGCTGTTTGACATAGCTGGTTCCAAACACCACATTCTCCAGGGCCGGGATGACAGAGTCTTTACTCTGCTGGGGGGCGGTGCGATTCAGCCATGTACTCTTCACTAGCCGGGGGAAACTACAACAGACAACAGCCATTAAGGAATCAGGCCTTACTGGTCAACACCTTTCAGTTATACTGCACTGAAGACAAAGTCTAAACTGGAGGCTGGATAAATATAGTGTAGATTTACATCTTAGTCATTTAGCAGACGCTCTTATCCAGAGACTTATGCTTATTTATGAACGTGATGATATATCCTATACAGTGGGGGGGGGGGGGGGGGGGGGTGTTACCTGATGAGGGGTTGGTGCAGGGCAACCAGGGATGCGTGGACGGCCATAGAGACGACAGACAGGTGGAAGTAGTCGAACATGATATTGATGTGTTGGTGGATGCCTCGGTTCAGGCTAAAGTGCAAGCGGAGCGAACGACTGCTGATGTTCTGCAGGGAGCTGAGCTCCTCGGGCCTAGTGGGAAAGAACGTATCTGCTGGAGAAACTCAAATCATACAATAGAAAAATGTATTCATATAGATGCATAAAGAATATTAAAAAACTATGCGCAATGTTTCCATCTAAAGTATTGGGAAATATTCGACTTGAAATGCACTGCTGCACACTCCCTTGGTATAAACAGACCCCATCAGACGTGTCTAAAAAGTGCCGGCAGACGGGTTTATTAAGGACACCATAGCAGAGATCCAAAAACACAATCTTCATCTAAAAATAGCCAGATCTGGGTTAAAATACTACATGAAGAATTTAAAAAACTTTATCTGGGGTTGAATGAGCTTGTCTGGTGTTTTAGTTGCAAACCTGCCACCCCCATCCATCTGGCTGTCTGGGCAGGCTAAAGAAAACACTAGAAGTACAGTATCTAAGACTTCAAATGGTGTTTGAACACAGGTTTGGTAACAGCATAAGAAGCACAGTGTTCGGCCATGATGAAACGTACGAGAAGTCTCCATCTGTGAAGTATAACTCCAGAGACAGCTGGAAGTCCATGTCATTGAGGGATTCTTCTACCTGAAGAGGGATAGAAACAGACAGGGGAAACAATCATTTCAGAGGGGGAAAAGAAACGGAGTGAGTGATAGTGACAGTGAGCCTTTCTCCCATCGACAGAGGAACTGATTTCCACCATGACAACAACCCAAGAGCACCATTCACTAGCGTACTACTTAGTATGAAGCAATGTGCAGTACTGGGCATGCATTCTTAGTAGTACGTACTAGAGGTCGACCGATTATGATTTTTCAACGCCGATACCGATTATTGGAGGACCAAAAAAAGCCGATACCGATTAATCGGCCGATTTAAAAAATATATGTATTTGTAATAATGACAATTACAACAATATTGAATTAACACTTATTTTAACTTAATATAATACATCAATAAAATCAATTTAGCCTCAAGTAGATAATGAAACATGTTCAATTTGGTTTAAATAATGCAAAAACAAAGTGTTGGAGAAGAAAGTAAAAGTGCAATATGTGCCATGTAAGAAAGCTAACGTTTCAGTTCCTTGCTCAGAACATGAGAACATATGAAAGCTGGTGGTTCCTTTTAACATGAGTCTTCAATATCCCTATTTCCCTCTATACCATTTCCCTCTTTGTATTTCATTAACCTTTGACTATTGGATGTTCTTATAGGCACTTTAGTATTGCCAGTGTAACAGTATAGCTTCCATCCCTCTCCTCGCTCCTCCCTGGGCTCGAACCAGCAGCAAAACGACAACAGCCACCACATCGAAGCAGCGTTACCCATGCAGAGCAAGGGAAACAACCACCCCAAGGCTCAGAGCGAGTGAAATGTTTGAAACGCTATCTAGCCAGCCATTTCACTTCGGTTACACCAGCCTCATCTCAGGAGTTGATAGGTTTGAAGTCATAAACAGCGCAATGCTTGACGCACAACGAAGAGCTACTGGCAAAACACACGAAAGTGCTGTTCGAATGAATGTTTACGCGCCTGCTTCTGCCTACCACCGCTCAGTCAGATACTTAGATACTTGTATGCTCAGTCAGATTATATGCAACACAGGACACGCTAGATAATATCTAGTAATATCATCAACCATGTGTAGTTAACTAGTGATTATGATTGATTGTTTTTCATAAGATAAATTTAATGCTATCTAGCAACTTACCTTGGCTTACTGCATTTGCGTAACAGGCAGTCTCCTTGTGGAGTACAACGAGAGAGAGGCAGGTCGTTATTGCGTTGGACTAGTTAACTGTAGGTTGCAAGATTGGATCCCCCGAGCTGACAAGGTGAAAATCTGTCTTTCTGCCCCTGAACGAGGCAGTTAGCCCACCGTTCCTAGGCCGCCATTGAAAATAAAAATGTGTTCTTAACTGACTTGCCTAGTTAAATAAAGATTAAATAAAGGTGTAAAAATTTAAATAATCGGCACCCAAAAATACCGATTTCCAATTGTTATGAAAACTCGGCCATTCCGATTAATCGGTCGACCTCTAGTACGTACTACGTAGTATGAAGCAATGTGCAATACTGGGCATGCATTCTTATTAGTACGTATTACGTAGTATGAAGCAATGTGCAGTACTGGGCATGCATTCTTATTAGTACGTATTACGTAGTATGAAGCAATGTGCAGTACTGGGCATGCATTCTTAGTAGTACGTACTACGTAGTATGAAGCAATATGCAGTACTGGGCATGAATTCTTATTAGTACGTATTACGTAGTATGAAGCAATGTGCAGTACTGGGCATGCATTCTTAGTAGTACGTACTACGTAGTATGAAGCAATATGCAGTACTGGGCATGAATTCTTAGTAGTACGTACTACGTAGTATGAAGCAATGTGCAGTACTGGACATGCATTCTTATTAGTACGTACTACGTAGTATAAAGTAATGTGCAGTACTGGACATGCATTCTTAGTAGTACGTACTACGTAGTATGAAGCAATGTGCAGTACTGGGCATGCATTCTTAGTAGTACGTACTACGTAGTATAAAGTAATGTGCAGTACTGGACATGCATTCTTAGTAGTACGTACTACGTAGTATGAAGCAATATGCAGTACTGGGCATGAATTCTTAGTAGTACGTACTACGTAGTATGAAGCAATGTGCAGTACTGGGCATGAATTCTTAGTAGTACGTACTACGTAGTATGAAGCAATGTGCAGTACTGGACATGCATTCTTAGTAGTACGTACTACGTAGTATGAAGTAATGTGCAGTACTGGACATGCATTCTTAGTAGTACGTACTACGTAGTATGAAGCAATGTGCAGTACTGGACATGCATTCTTAGTAGTACGTACTACGTAGTATGAAGCAATGTGCAGTACTGGACATGCATTCTTAGTAGTACATTAGTATGAATGGATAGAAATCAGAGGAAACCCTTCAGAGTGGAAAAACCATACCGTGTCTCTCTTCCTATATCCATACCATCATACCACGTCTCTCTTCCTATATCCATACCATCATACCACGTCTCTCCTCCTATAACCATCCCATCATACCACCTCTCTCTTCCTACAGTGCCTTGCGAAAGTATTCGGCCCCCTTGAACTTTGCGACCTTTTGCCACATTTCAGGCTTCAAACATAAAGATATAAAACTGTATTTTTTTTGTGAAGAATCAACAACAAGTGGGACACAATCATGAAGTGGAACGAAATTTTTGGATATTCCAAACTTTTTTAACAAATCAAAAACTGAAAAATTGGGCGTGCAAAATTATTCAGCCCCCTTAAGTTAATACTTTGTAGCGCCACCTTTTGCTGCGATTACAGCTGTAAGTCGCTTGGGGTATGTCTCTATCAGTTTTGCACATCGAGAGACTGACATTTTTTCCCATTCCTCCTTGCAAAACAGCTCGAGCTCAGTGAGGTTGGATGGAGAGCATTTGTGAACAGCAGTTTTCAGTTCTTTCCACAGATTTTCGATTGGATTCAGGTCTGGAATTTGACTTGGCCATTCTAACACCTGGATATGTTTATTTTTGAACCATTCCATTGTAGATTTTGCTTTATGTTTTGGATCATTGTCTTGTTGGGAGACAAATCTCCATCCCAGTCTCAGGTCTTTTGCAGACTCCATCAGGTTTTCTTCCAGAATGGTCCTGTATTTGGCTCCATCCATCTTCCCATCAATTTGAACCATCTTCCCTGTCCCTGCTGAAGAAAAGCAGGCCCAAACCATGATGCTGCCACCACCATGTTTGACAGTGGGGATGGTGTGTTCAGTGTGATGAGCTGTGCTGCTTTTACGCCAAACATAACGTTTTGCATTGTTGCCAAAGTTTTGGTTTCATCTGACCAGAACACCTTCTTCCACATGTTTGGTGTGTCTCCCAGGTGGCTTGTGGCAAACTTTAAACAACACTTTTTATGGATATCTTTAAGAAATGTCTTTCTTCTTGCCACTCTTCCATAAAGGCCAGATTTGTGCAATATATGACTGATTGTTGTCCTGTGGACAGAGTCTCCCACCTCAGCTGTAGATCTCTGCAGTTCATCCAGAGTGATCATGGGCCTCTTGGCTGCATCTCTGATCAGTCTTCTCCTTGTATGAGCTGAAAGTTTAGAGGGACGGCCAGGTCTTGGTAGATTTGCAGTGGTCTGATACTCCTTCCATTTCAATATTATCGCTTGCACAGTGCTCCTTGGGATGTTTAAAGCTTGGGAAATCTTTTTGTATCCAAATCGGGCTTTAAACTTCTTCACAACAGTATCTCGGACCTGCCTGGTGTGTTCCTTGTTCTTCATGATGCTCTCTGCGCTTTTAACGGACCTCTGAGACTATCACAGTGCAGGTGCATTTATACGGAGACTTGATTACATACAGGTGGATTGTATTTATCATCATTAGTCATTTAGGTCAACATTGGATCATTCAGAGATCCTCACTGAACTTCTGGAGAGAGTTTGCTGCACTGAAAGTAAAGGGGCTGAATAATTTTGCACGCCCAATTTTTCAGTTTTTGATTTGTTAAAAATGTTTGAAATATCCAATAAATGTCGTTCCACTTCATGATTGTGTCCCACTTGTTGTTGATTCTTCACAAAAAAATACAGTTTTATATCTTTATGTTTGAAGCCTGAAATGTGGCAAAAGGTCGCAAAGTTCAAGGGGGCCGAATACTTTCGCAAGGCACTGTATATCCATACCATCATCGTCTCTCTTCCTATATCCATACCATCATACCACGTCTCTCCTCCTATATCCATACCATCATACCACGTCTCTCTTCCTATATCCATACCATCATACCACGTCTCTCCTCCTATATCCATACCATCATACCACATCTCTCTTCCTATATCCATACCATCATACCACGTCTCTCCTCCTATATCCATACCATCATACCACGTCTCTCTTCCTATATCCATACCACGTCTCTCTTCCTATATCCATACCATCATACCACATCTCTCTTCCTATATCCATACCATCATACCACATCTCTCTTCCTATATCCATACCACGTCTCTCTTCCTATATCCATACCATCATACCACGTCTCTCCTCCTATATCCATACCATCATACCACATCTCTCTTCCTATATCCATACCGTGTCTCTCTTCCTATATCCATACCATCATACCACGTCTCTCTTCCTATATCCATACCATCATACCACGTCTCTCTTCCTATATCCATACCATCATACCACGTCTCTCCTCCTATAACTATCCCATCATACCGTGTCTCTCTTCCTATATCCATACCATCATACCGTGTCTCTCTTCCTATATCCATACCATCATACCACGTCTCTCTTCCTATATCCATACCATCATACCACGTCTCTCTTCCTATATCCATACCATCATACCACGTCTCTCCTCCTATATCCATACCATGTCTCTCCTCCTATATCCATACCATCATACCACATCTCTCCTCCTATATTCATACCATCATAACAGGTATTTATTTTATAACCTGCTATTGTGAACAATATCCATGTGAGATATTAGGCTAAATTGTCTACATTAAATCTAAATAAATCTAGGCTAAATAGCCTGCATCTAATTGGCCAATCATATGGATCACTGCAGTGGAGCTCAAGCTCACTCAGTGTGAAGCATTGTATTGGGCATTCTAAGTAGTATGCTACTGTGGACATTTGAACACAGGCTAGCCAGAGCCTCAGTGAAAGTCAGCCTATTGTCCTCTATAGCAGAACTGATTCTAACCAGCACAACGACAACTTGGTCATTGGTCACGGTCTTAGCCTACAGTCTAGCTTCCTCAGCTTAGCCTACAGTCTAGCTTCCTCGTCTTATTTTAGCCTACAGTCTAGCTTCCTCAGCTTATTTTAGCCTACAGTCTAGCTTCCTCATCTTATTTTAACCTACAGTCTAGCTTCCTCATCTTATTTTAGTCTACAGTCTAGCTTCCTCATCTTATTTTATCCTACAGTCTAGCCTCCTCAGCTTAGCCTACAGTCTAGCCTCCTCAGCTTAGCCTACAGTCTATAGCCTCCTCAGCTTAGCCTACAGTCTATAGCCTCCTCAGCTTAGCCTACAGTCTATAGCCTCCTCAGCTTAGCCTATAGCTTCCTCAGTTTAGCCTATAGCCTCCTCAGCTTAGCCTACAGTCTAGCCTCCTCAGCTTAGCCTACAGTCTAGCCTCCTCAGCTTAGCCTACAGTCTAGCCTCCTCAGCTTAGCCTACAGTCTAGCCTCCTCAGCTTAGCCTACAGTCTAGCCTCCTCAGCTTAGCCTACAGTCTAGCCTCATCAGCTTAGCCTACAGTCTATAGCCTCCTCAGCTTAGCCTACAGTCTAGCCTCCTCAGCTTAGCCTACAGTCTATAGCCTCCTCAGCTTAGCCTACAGTCTATAGCCTCCTCAGCTTAGCCTATAGCTTCCTCAGTTTAGCCTATAGCCTCCTCAGCTTCGCCTACAGTCTAGCCTCCTCAGCTTAGCCTACAGTCTAGCCTCCTCAGCTTAGCCTACAGTCTAGCCTCCTCAGCTTAGCCTACAGTCTAGCCTCCTCAGCTTAGCCTACAGTCTAGCCTCCTCAGCTTAGCCTACAGTCTAGCCTCCTCAGCTTAGCCTACAGTCTAGCCTCCTCAGCTTAGCCTACAGTCTAGCCTCCTCAGCTTAGCCTACAGTCTATAGCCTCCTCAGCTTAGCCTACAGTCTAGCCTCCTCATCTTAGCCTACAGTCTAGCTTCCTCGTTTTAGCCTACAGTCTAGCTTCCTCGTTTTAGCCTACAGTCTAGCTTCCTCGTTTTAGCCTACAATCTAGCTTCATTACCTTCTTCTCATCCAGCAGCATCATGATTTTGAACACCAGCACATCATTGACAACCACCTCCTCGTTCTTATAGAGGATCTGGAAGGTCTTGCTGCAGATGACGTCATCGACCACAGCTGCAGGGAAGGCCAGATCAGAACCTGTAATGAGAAGACATTTGTTTGTTAGACACTGAGAGGAGGGGGGGGTTAGGTACTACTAATAGGGGGAAAAAGCCAAACAGTAACATATCAGGATAATATGACGATATATCGCATAATTATGACTATCGCAATTTACATTTTTGCGCTGCTTAGCTGTACCAAAACTTTTTTCTCCATCTTCTTTTTAAATAAGTAGCCAATTTGTTTTTAGTACTTTTATTTCCATGCCAGATCAAAACTTGTTTTCCATTGGCTATCTGTCCCTCTGCAGCAGACATATGGTGAGCAATATGTTTGGAACATGGAATCCTAATAAAATCACAGTATCGAATAGCAATACATATAGAATTGTGAGAATTGTGACACATATCACATCGGCACCAACGTATGGTGATAATATCGTATCGTGAGGTCCCTGGCAATTCCCAGCACTACTAGGTACCGGTGAGAAGTTGGCCAGTTAACTTCCTATGAACAGCTTACAGTACATGTTCCCTCTAGCAGACATCCAGGATGTCAGCTGTGACCTGGCAGCAGTCTGAGGCATGTCCTGGCAGCATAGACACAGCAAACAGACGCAGTCAGTCTGTTGGTTGTTTTTACACATGGCTGATGGCTTACAAGGATGACTAACCATTTCCTATCCTTTCTAGGTGATTAACAGCACTATAGAACCTGCAACTATGTGATCAGCCGTGGAGGAACTAACAGCACTATAGAACCTGCAACTATGTGATCAGCCGTGGAGGAACTAACAGCACTATAGAACCTGCAACTATGAGATCAGCCGTGGAGGAACTAACAGCACTATAGAACCTGCAACTATGAGATCAGCCGTGGAGGAACTAACAGCACTACAGAACCTGCAACTATGAGATCAGCCGTGGAGGAACTAACAGCACTATAGAACCTACAACTATGAGATCAGCCGTAGAGGTACTAACAGCACTATAGCCGTGGAGGGAAAGACCAGAGAGGAACAGGAATCCACCAACCCAGGAAGGAAAACACCATACTGCTGGTGGAAAATACAATACAAGCTCATGGAACAGCTTTCTGCTGAAAATGAAACAACGCCATTTTGGGGAATTAGCCTTTTTCACCACTTAAAGTATAACACCAACTCTAGTCAATTGGGTGTACTACCAATGCCAGAGAGACCTGGCTAGCAAGAGACCAGAGACAAGGCCTCTTATTAATAGGCCACTTAGAAACCCCAGGGTTGAGGTGAGGAGGAAGAACCAAACTCACTCAGCTAAAGCTCTCAGCCTCTCACTGACTCCTATCAGGCTCAGAGCAGAAAACACTGGAGCATCCTGCAATCTCATCCTCCTTTGTCCCCTCTTAATCCTCACTGTGACAGGAGGATTGGTTGTTGGGGGACAGAATGCAGCGTATTGTGAGGCTGCAGTGGAGGGAGCAAAGGCATTCCTCTCAGTGCAGACCAGGACAGGGATGAGCTGTGACTGTTCCAGGCTGCCAGGACTCAGAAAAGAGCTGGGAACAAGGCTGGTTTTGTGAGATCAACCAGTCCTGCCACTATGCCAACTCTAAACCAACAACAAAACCCAATGGAGGAGTAGACCAAATCCACATTCATCTGAAGGGCTTCCCTCAATGTCATTCAACCAAGAGTATCACTGTCAGTTCAAATGGATATTCAACTCACACATTGGAACTCTAGATGAACGCCATCTTTCACATTAAAAGAGACAGCATCACCATTCTGGAACGCACAAAATCAGACCAGACGATTTAGAGGAGAGCTTCATATCATATTTATCATCTCTCAGCTTGCTGCCCTTTGAAATAACCTCTCTGACAAATGAATCAACCATACAAGCTAGCTTTTATAGGTGGTCACTTACACTAGAAAATAGTATCAAGGATCCAGTTGGATAGGGGGCAGCATTTTCACTTTTGGATGAATAGCGTGCCCAGAGTGAACTGCCTCCTACTCTGTCCCAGATGCTAATATATGCATATTATTATTAGTATTGGATAGAAAACACTCTGAAGTTTCTAAAACTGTTTGAATGATGTCTGAGTATAACAGAACTCATATGGTAGGCGAAAACCTGAGAAAAATCCAACCAGGAAGTGGGACATCTGAGGTTTGTAGTTTTTCAAAGCTTGGCCTACCAAGTACACATTGAGATATGGATGAGGTTGCACTTCCTAGGGCTTCCACTAGATGTCAACTGTCTTTTTAAATGTGAATGAGGATTCTCCTATAAAGGAGGGGCTCATGAGACCTGTTTGAGTCAGTGTTCTGGCATAGTGCCTCGGTCTCATGACGCGCGCTCCCGACAGAGTTACCTCTCGTTCCAGTGCCTTTCTAAAGACAAAGGAATTCTCTGGTTGGAACATTATTGATTGATTCCATACATCGTTTGACATGTTTCTAAAGGACTGTAATGGAACTTTAATTTTTTTGTCTGGATGAAATGCTTGCGCCTCATGAAGATGGGTTACTGGGCTGAACACGCTAACAACAAGTGGCTATTTGGACATAAATGATGGAACAAATCAGTCATTTATTGTCGAACTGGGATTCCTGGGACTGCCTTCTGATGAAGATCAAAGGTAAGTGAATATTTATGGTGTTGTTTCTAACTTTGTTGATTCCAAAATGGCGGTTATTCCTCTGGCTGTTTTGGGTTCTGAGCGCCGTTCTCAGATTACGCTTTTTCCGTAAAAGTTTTAAAAGAAATCTGACACAGCGGTTGCATTAAGGAGAAGTCTATCTTTAATTCTGTGAATAACACTAGTATCTTTTATCAATGTTTATTATTAGTATTTCTGCAAAATCACCGGATGTTTTGGAATCAAAACATTACTGCACATAAGGCACCAATGTAAACTGAGATTTTTGGATATAAATATGCACATTATCGAACAAAACTTAAATGTATTGTGTAAAATGATGTCCTATGAGTGTCATCTGATGAAGATCAAAGGTTAGTGATTAATTTCATCTATATTTCTGCTTTTTGTGACTCCTATCTTTGGCTGGAAAAATGGCTGTGTTTTTTCGAGTTGGCGGTGATCTAACATAATCATATGTTGTGCTTTAGCTGTAAAGCATTTTTTAAATCGGACACGATGGGTAGATTAACAATATGTTTATCTTTCATTTGCTGTATTGGACTTGTGAAAGTTACATATTTCTAAAAATATATTTTTGAAATTCGCGCGCTGCCTTCTCAGCGGAATGTTGTCGAGGTGTTCCGCTAGCGGAACCCCTGCGCTAGAAAGGTTAACGTCTGGCCTAATCATTCCCTTCATAGTAAAATATGTTGAAGGCGAACCAAGAACTTAAACAAAACCCTCCCAAATGATGAACAATATGGAACCTGCTACACTCGCAATCAGAAAACATCCCTGTTAATTAATGAAGCATAACGAATGGTTAGAAAAAATACAGCACAACTTGGACTCGGATCATAATTCCATCTTGCTCTCACATCGTTACAAACAGAACATGCCATCTGAAAAACCTTGGATAACGTAGGTGAAGGATTGGTCTGAAATAAATATGGACATGTTATTAAAAGGCTGCTTTGACTGTATCATTTGGGGGGTATTATGTGACACAAACAAAAACATTAAGGAACTGAATGGGACCATTACTGACTACATACAGTGTGTTCTGAAACTATTCAGACACCCTTGACATTTTCTACATGTTACGTTTCAGCCTTATTCTAAAATTGATTTAAAAAAATCATCAATCTACACATAATACCCCATAATGACGAAGCGAAAACAGGTTTCTAGAAATGTTTGCAACCCCCCACCCCCCCACCCCACAAAAAAAGAAAAGAAATACCTGACTTACATACCTATTCAGACCATTTGCTATGGGACTCAAAAATGAGCTCAGGTGCATCCTGTTTCCATTGATCATCCTTGAGGATGTTTCTATAACTTGATTGGAGTCCACCTGTTATAAATTAAATTGATTGGACATGATTTTGAAAGCCACACAGCTGTCTATATAAAAGGTCCCACAGTTGACAGCGCATGTCAGAGGAAAAACCAAGCCATGAGGTCGAAGGAATTGTCCGTAGAGCTCCGAGACAGGATTGTGTCGAGGCACAGATCTGTGAAAGGGTATCAAACAATGTCTGCAGCAATCGGGGGAGAAGACACGATGGTAACTCCAGAGCTCCAGAGTTCCTCTGACCTGAATGCCAAGCGTCAAGTCTGGAGGAAACCTGGCACCATCCCTACAGTGAAGCATGGTGGTGGCAGCATCATGCTGTGGGGATATTTTTCAGCAGCAGGGACTGAAAGACTAGTCAGGATCGAGGGAAAGATGAACGGAGCAAAGTACAGAGAACATTGATGAAAACATGTTCCAGAACACTCAGGACTTCAGACTGGGGCGAAGGTTCACCTTCCAACAGGACAACGACCCTAAGCACACAGCCAAGACAACGCAGGAGTGGCTTCGGGACTAGTCTCTGAATGTCGTTGAGTGGCCCAGCCACTGATCGAACATCTCTGGAGAGACCTGAAAATAGCTGTGCAGCGACGCTCCCCATCCAACCTGACAGAGCTTGAGAGAATCTTCAGAGAAGAATAGGAGAAACTCCCCATACACATGTGTGCCGAGCCTATAGCGTCATAACCAAGAAGACTTGAGGCTGTAATCACTGCCAAAGGTACTGTTCCTTCTCCATTAATGTGACCTGACCACGGCCCCCATTCCACACTAATCCACATCTCTCCACCCTTATCAGTGACTGCAAACATGTGATTGTCTTTCCTTTACTCAGTACATTCCAAGCCTCTGGCTCATATCCACCCTTAATTAACCCGACCATATACATTCCTCCTACGGATACCCATTCACTTCTGGTGTAGAAACCAGACTGTGGCACTCCTCATTTCCTCATGATTAACAATATTTCAAGTTTAGAACTCAGAACCCATTATGCGTAAAGGGTCTGAATACGTATGTAAATTTAAAAAATGTATGTGCAAATGTCATCCATTTTAGAATAAGGATGTAACAAAATGTGGAAAAAGTCAAGGGGTGGATACAACTCTGATGAAATCCATTCAAAGAAACATTAAACAGAGTTTAAAAACTACTTGGATTACAAACTCAGAATGAAAAACATACTTGAAAATAACAATACATGGGATGACAGTCCCAGAATCATCCCAGAGTCCCAGAATCGTCTCTGAAAAGGTTGCCTTTCAGGTCTTCTCCAAACTCAATCCTCAGAAAGCAAAAGGCTGTGATGGTCTAAGTGGGATGTTATCAGGGAGTGTAAGTGGCTGTGTAACATGTACAGAATACTTTTTCAAATGTCATTGGACAGCAGCAGAACCACCCAAATCTAGAAAACTGAAACTATCGTGCCCATTCACAAAGTGAATCATCCCAATCCCTGAATGACGGTCATCCCATCTGCTTAACCTCTGTGATGATCTAATGTTTGGACCCCATTGTCCTGGGACACCTTCTCCTGCACACAGAGAGCCTACTGGACCCGTTCCAGCTGGCATATAAACCAGGCCGTGGAGCTGAAGATGCACCGGTCTTCCTCCTTCATCAAATCTACATGATCTGGATAAACCACGTTCAGACGCCACAATACTTTTTGTAGATTTGTTTTTATCTGCTTTCGACACATTACGTCCTGATATTCTGGTGAACAAACTAGTGACCATGAGCATCAACGCACGTCTCATCAACTGGATCAGGTGTTCTCTCACCAGTCGGGTCAGAAGAGTGAGGTTCAGTGTGAATACATCAGAACCCACTAACCGCCAATATAAGGGTACCCCAGAGCAGTGTCCTTTTGCTGGTTCGGTTCACCCTCTACACTAACATTTGCACCCAAATAACACCAGAAGGTGAAACAGTAAAGTATGCAGATGATACAGCAAGGTGTTGGTTTAATAGAGGTGTCCAGGATGACTACAGGACAGAAATAAGGAAAACACATTCTTAAAAGGGGGAAAACAAAGGAAGTGACAAACCTCAGAAATATAAAAGATGATACCGGGCCCATCCACATCGACTTCAAATAGAATCAGTTGAGCACAAATATCTTGGAACTATAATAGACTCAAAACTCTCCTGGACTCAAACACAACAGATATACAACAGATATACAACAAGGACTGTATTTCCTGAGAAAATTAAAGAAATATCAGGTCAATAAAAAACAACCACATTATGTTTCCAAGTCTGGTAGAACAGTTATCCATCTCTATTAAAACAACCACATTGTGTTTCCAAGCCTGGTAGAACAGTTATCCATCTCTATTAAAACAACCACATTGTGTTTCCAAGCCTGGTACAACAGTTATCCATCACTATTAAAACAACCACATTATGTTTCCAAGCCTGGTACAAACAGTTATCCATCTCTATTAAAACAACCACATTATGTTTCCAAGCCTGGTACAAACAGTTATCCATCACTATTAAAACAACCACATTGTGTTTCCAAGCCTGGTACAACAGTTATCCATCACTATTAAAACAACCACATTGTGTTTCCAAGCCTGGTAGAACAGTTATCCATCACTATTAAAACAACCACATTGTGTTTCCAAGCCTGGTACAAACAGTTATCCATCACTATTAAAACAACCACATTGTGTTTCCAAGTCTGGTAGAACAGTTATCCATCACTATTAAAACAACCACATTATGTTTCCAAGCCTGGTACAAACAGTTATCCATCACTATTAAAACAACCACATTGTGTTTCCAAGCCTGGTACAACAGTTATCCATCACTATTAAAACAACCACATTGTGTTTCCAAGCCTGGTACAAACAGTTATCCATCACTATTAAAACAACCACATTGTGTTTCCAAGCCTGGTACAACAGTTATCCATCACTATTAAAACAACCACATTGTGTTTCCAAGCCTGGTACAACAGTTATCCATCTCTATTAAAACAACCACATTGTGTTTCCAAGCCTGGTACAACAGTTATCCATCTCTATTAAAACAACCACATTGTGTTTCCAAGCCTGGTAGAACAGTTATCCATCACTATTAAAACAACCACATTGTGTTTCCAAGCCTGGTACAACAGTTATCCATCACTATTAAAAACAACCACATTGTGTTTCCAAGCCTGGTACAACAGTTATCCATCACTATTAAAACAACCACATTGTGTTTCCAAGCCTGGTAGAACAGTTATCCATCTCTATTAAAACAACCACATTGTGTTTCCAAGTCTGGTAGAACAGTTATCCATCTCTATTAAAACAACCACATTGTGTTTCCAAGCCTGGTACAAACAGTTATCCATCACTATTAAAACAACCACATTGTGTTTCCAAGCCTGGTACAGTTATCCATCTCTATTAAAACAACCACATTGTGTTTCCAAGCCTGGTACAACAGTTATCCATCACTATTAAAACAACCACATTGTGTTTCCAAGTCTGATAGAACAGTTATCCATCACTATTAAAACAACCACATTGTGTTTCCAAGCCTGGTACAACAGTTATCCATCACTATTAAAACAACCACATTGTGTTTCCAAGCCTGGTACAACAGTTATCCATCTCTATTAAAACAACCACATTGTGTTTCCAAGCCTGGTACAAACAGTTATCCATCACTATTAAAACAACCACATTGTGTTTCCAAGCCTGGTACAACAGTTATCCATCACTATTAAAACAATCACATTGTGTTTCCAAGCCTGGTACAACAGTTATCCATCTCTATTAAAACAACCACATTGTGTTTCCAAGCCTGGTAGAACAGTTATCCATCTCTATTAAAACAACCACATTGTGTTTCCAAGCCTGGTACAACAGTTATCCATCACTATTAAAACAACCACATTGTGTTTCCAAGCCTGGTACAACAGTTATCCATCTCTATTAAAAACAACCACATTGTGTTTCCAAGCCTGGTACAACAGTTATCCATCTCTATTAAAACAACCACATTGTGTTTCCAAGCCTGGTACAAACAGTTATCCATCACTATTAAAACAACCACATTGTGTTTCCAAGCCTGGTACAACAGTTATCCATCACTATTAAAACAACCACATTGTGTTTCCAAGCCTGGTAGAACAGTTATCCATCTCTATTAAAACAACCACATTGTGTTTCCAAGCCTGGTACAACAGTTATCCATCACTATTAAAACAACCACATTGTGTTTCCAAGCCTGGTACAACAGTTATCCATCTCTATTAAAACAACCACATTGTGTTTCCAAGCCTGGTACAAACAGTTATCCATCACTATTAAAACAACCACATTGTGTTTCCAAGCCTGGTACAACAGTTATCCATCACTATTAAAACAATCACATTGTGTTTCCAAGCCTGGTACAAACAGTTATCCATCTCTATTAAAACAACCACATTGTGTTTCCAAGCCTGGTACAACAGTTATCCATCTCTATTAAAACAACCACATTGTGTTTCCAAGCCTGGTAGAACAGTTATCCATCTCTATTAAAACAACCACATTGTGTTTCCAAGCCTGGTACAACAGTTATCCATCACTATTAAAACAACCACATTGTGTTTCCAAGCCTGGTACAACAGTTATCCATCTCTATTAAAAACAACCACATTGTGTTTCCAAGCCTGGTACAACAGTTATCCATCTCTATTAAAACAACCACATTGTGTTTCCAAGCCTGGTACAAACAGTTATCCATCACTATTAAAACAACCACATTGTGTTTCCAAGCCTGGTACAACAGTTATCCATCACTATTAAAACAACCACATTGTGTTTCCAAGCCTGGTAGAACAGTTATCCATCTCTATTAAAACAATCACATTGTGTTTCCAAGCCTGGTACAAACAGTTATCCATCTCTATTAAAACAATCACATTGTGTTTCCAAGCCTGGTACAAACAGTTATCCATCTCTATTAAAACAACCACATTGTGTTTCCAAGCCTGGTACAACAGTTATCCATCACTATTAAAAACAACCACATTGAGTTATTCTGAAGAACATGGAAGCGCCGTTCTTGGAGACAGTAGTGAGGGCAGGAGTGAGAATTGCCACTGACCTGACACACCCACTCAACCAGGAGTACAGCTCCTACCATCAGGCCACAGACACTGACTCCCATCTTTACAAAAACCCCAGAGCCCAGAAATCAGCTATTCCCACCAGTAGAAGTCAACTGAATAAATAACTAATAATAATAATAATAACAACAACAACTAATCCCTACTGTGCTGTGATTTGTTGAGATGCAAGACAAGTTTCCCGAAAATGGACACACAAATAATAATAGTTAATAATACAAAAGAAGGCTATTTCTTTATGGTTGGACACACACAACTAAAGCATTTTAGAGAGAGAGAAAGTGTGTGTGTGTTAACTGACCTGGTGGGTGGAGTAGACTGGCCTCTACTTTGTGAGGGACTCGTGATGGCACTTTCATACTGGCACGGATCTGGTAGAACCTGGGAGACAAACCGTTAGTAATGAAAACAACAGGGAGGACATAGTGTTCTTCCAGGACTGGAACCCAGGCTCTTACAGCTGTCACTCCAACATCTTGATGACGAAGGTAGACACTGCATGTTCTAGTTCAAGGTCGCTACAGAATGTAGGAATTCTAAGCACAGAACTCATTTGATGGGACATACTGTAGCTTTAACCCAACTGAAATTAGAACAATTGGCCTATTAAAAATCTCTAGCCTACAGAGCCTTCAGAAGGTATTCAAACCCCTGGACTTTCTCCACATTCTGGTATGTTACAGCCTGAATTTAAAATGATTAAATGTAGGTTTGTCACTGGCCTACACACCATAATTACAAAGTGGAATATGTTTTTAGATTTTTTTGACAGATTCATAAAAAATGAAAAGCTGAAATGTCTTAAATCAATAAGTATTCAACCCCTTTGTTAGGACAAACCGAAAGAAGTTCAGGAGTAAAAATGTGCTTAACAAGTCACATAATAAGTTGCATGGACTCCGTGTGCAATAGTGTTTAACATGAGTTTTGAGTGACTACCTCATCTCTGTACCCCACCACATATCTGTAAGATCCCTCAGTCGAGCAGTGAATTTCAAACACAGATTTAACCAAAGACCAGGGAGGTTTTCCAATGCCTCGCAAAGAAGGGCACCTATTGGTAGATGTGTAGAAATAAAAAAGAAGACATTGAATATCCCTTTGAGCATGGTGAAGTTATTAATTACACTTTAGATGGTGTATCAATACACCCAGTCACTACAAAGATACAGTCCTTCCTAACTCAAATTGCCTGAGAGGAAGGAAACCGCTCAGGGATTTTACCATGAGGCCAATGGTAAGTTTAAAAAAGTCAAGAGTTTAATGGCTGTGATAGGAGAAAACTGAGGTTGGATCAACAACATTGTAGTTACTCTACAATACAAACCTAAATGACAGAGAAAAAACATCTGTACAGAATCAAAATATTTCTAAACACACATCCTGAGATATTTCTGTATTTAATTTTCAATACATTTGCAAACATTTCTAAAAATATGTTTTCATTTTGTCATGAGGTTGTGTGTGTAGATGGGTGAGAAACACATGTATTTCATCCATTTTGTCATGAGGTTGTGTGTGTAGATGGGTGAGAAACACATGTATTTCATCCATTTTGTCATGAGGTTGTGTGTGTAGATGGGTGAGAAACACACGTATTTCATCCATTTTGTCATGAGGTTGTGTGTGTAGATGGATGAGAAACACATGTATTTAATCCATTTTGTCATGAGGTTGTGTGTAGATGGGTGAGAAACACATGTATTTCATCCATTTTGTCATGAGGTTGTGTGTGTAGATGGGTGAGAAACATGTATTTCATCCATTTTGTCATGAGGTTGTGTGTGTAGATGGGTGAGAAACATGTATTTCATCCATTTTGTCATGAGGTTGTGTGTGTAGATGGGTGAGAAACATGTATTTCATCCATTTTGTCATGAGGTTGTGTGTGTAGATGGGTGAGAAACATGTATTTCATCCATTTTGTCATGAGGTTGTGTGTGTAGATGGGTGAGAAACATGTATTTCATCCATTTTGTCATGAGGTTGTGTGTGTAGATGGGTGAGAAACACATGTATTTCATCCATTTTGTCATGAGGTTGTGTGTGTAGATGGATGAGAAACATGTATTTCACCCATTTTGTCATGAGGTTGTGTGTGTAGATGGGTGAGAAACATGTATTTCATCCATTTTGTCATGAGGTTGTGTGTGTAGATGGGTGAGAAACATGTATTTCATCCATTTTGTCATGAGGTTGTGTGTGTAGATGGGTGAGAAACATGTATTTCATCCATTTTGTCATGAGGTTGTGTGTAGATGGGTGAGAAACATGTATTTCATCCATTTTGTCATGAGGTTGTGGGTGTAGATGGGTGAGAAACACACGTATTTAATCCATTTTGTCATGAGGTTGTGTGTGTAGATGGGTGAGAAACATGTATTTCATCCATTTTGTCATGAGGTTGTGTGTGTAGATGGGTGAGAAACACGTGTATTTCATCCATTTTGTCATGAGGTTGTGTGTGTAGATGGGTGAGAAACACATGTATTTCATCCATTTTGTCATGAGGTTGTGTGTGTAGATGGGTGAGAAACACATGTATTTCATCCATTTTGTCATGAGGTTGTGGGTGTAGATGGGTGAGAAACACATGTATTTCATCCATTTTGTCATGAGGTTGTGGGTGTAGATGGGTGAGAAACACATGTTGAATCCATGTTGAATCCAGGCTGTAACAACATGTGGAATAGGTCAGGAGGTATGAATACGTTGTGAAGACAGAGTATAGAAAGAGTCTGGCTCTGTTGGGGTCATCTATAGGCCTGTAGTTTAGAGTGGAGACAGGGGACAGACAGCCTCGTAAGAAGAGAACAGTCGGTGTAGGTTTACTAAAGGAAAGTAAAACGAGCTTGAACTTTTCATGAATGAATAATGAGCACTTTCTTTAACACTCACTCGTGTGTTAAACTCACATTTAAAGTATTGATGGGTAAAGAAAGACCAGGGCCCATATTCAAACAAACATGTACTGATCTGGGATCAGTTCTCTCTTTACGATCATAATGAATAAGATTACACGACAACCTGGGTGGACCTGATCCTAGAACAGCAGTCCTACTCTGAGACTGTCTGCTGGTCAGTGCTCTGCTCAGGACAGGATTACAACATGCGGTCTCCTTTTGAATGTACATTTCCCAGATGTGAAAGAGATGTTTTGCTGGTATAACCTGACCGCTAGGCTGATTCAGAGCCGTGGCTGGTATAACCTGACCACTAGGCTGATTCAGAGCCGTGGCTGGTATAACCTGACCACTAGGCTGATTCAGAGCCGTGGCTGGTATAACCTGACCGCTAGGCTGATTCAGAGCCGTGGCTGGTATAACCTGACCGCTAGGCTGATTCAGAGCCGTGGCTAGTATAACCTGACCGCTAGGCTGATTCAGAGCCGTGGCTGGTATAACCTGACTACTAGGCTGATTCAGAGCCGTGGCTGGTATAACCTGACCACTAGGCTGATTCAGAGCCGTGGCTGGTATAACCTGACCACTAGGCTGATTCAGAGCCGTGGCTGGTATAACCTGACCACTAGGCTGATTCAGAGCCGTGGCTGGTATAACCTGACCACTAGGCTGATTCAGAGCCGTGGCTGGTATAACCTGACTACTAGGCTGATTCAGAGCCGTGGCTGGTATAACCTGACCACTAGGCTGATTCAGAGCCGTGGCTGGTATAACCTGACCACTAGGCTGATTCAGAGCCGTGGCTGGTATAACCTGACCACTAGGCTGATTCAGAGTCGTTGCTGGTATAACCTGACCGCTAGGCTGATTCGGAGCCGTGGCTGGTATAACCTGACCACTAGGCTGATTCAGAGCCGTGGCTGGTATAACCTGACCACTAGGCTGATTCAGAGCCGTGGCTGGTATAACCTGACTACTAGGCTGATTCAGAGCCGTGGCTGGTATAACCTGACCACTAGGCTGATTCAGAGCCGTGGCTGGTATAACCTGACTACTAGGCTGATTCGGAGCCGTGGCTGGTATAACCTGACTACTAGGCTGATTCAGAGCCGTGGCTGGTATAACCTGACCACTAGGCTGATTCAGAGCCGTGGCTGGTATAACCTGACCACTAGGCTGATTCAGAGTCGTTGCTGGTATAACCTGACCACTAGGCTGATTCAGAGCCGTGGCTGGTATAACCTGACCACTAGGCTGATTCAGAGCCGTGGCTGGTATAACCTGACCACTAGGCTGATTCAGAGCCGTGGCTGGTATAACCTGACCACTAGGCTGATTCAGAGCCGTGGCTGGTATAACCTGACCACTAGGCTGATTCGGAGTCGTTGCTGGTATAACCTGACCACTAGGCTGATTCAGAGCCGTGGCTGGTATAACCTGAACACTAGGCTGATTCAGAGCCGTGGCTGGTATAACCTGACCACTAGGCTGATTCAGAGCCGTGGCTGGTATAACCTGACCACTAGGCTGATTCAGAGCCGTGGCTGGTATAACCTGACCACTAGGCTGATTCAGAGCCGTGGCTGGTATAACCTGACCACTAGGCTGATTCAGAGCCGTGGCTGGTATAACCTGACCACTAGGCTGATTCAGAGCCGTGGCTGGTATAACCTGACCACTAGGCTGATTCAGAGCCGTGGCTGGTATAACCTGACCACTAGGCTGATTCAGAGCCGTGGCTGGTATAACCTGACCACTAGGCTGATTCAGAGCCGTGGCTGGTATAACCTGACCACTAGGCTGATTCAGAGCCGTGGCTGGTATAACCTGACCACTAGGCTGATTCAGAGCCGTGGCTGGTATAACCTGACCACTAGGCTGATTCAGAGCCGTGGCTGGTATAACCTGACCACTAGGCTGATTCAGAGCCGTGGCTGGTATAACCTGACCACTAGGCTGATTCAGAGCCGTGGCTGGTATAACCTGACCACTAGGCTGATTCAGAGCCGTGGCTGGTATAACCTGACCACTAGGCTGATTCAGAGCCGTGGCTGGTATAACCTGACCACTAGGCTGATTCAGAGCCGTGGCTGGTATAACCTGACCACTAGGCTGATTCAGAGCCGTGGCTGGTATAACCTGACCACTAGGCTGATTCAGAGCCGTGGCTGGTATAACCTGACCACTAGGCTGATTCAGAGCCGTGGCTGGTATAACCTGACCACTAGGCTGATTCGGAGCCGTGGCTGGTATAACCTGACCACTAGGCTGATTCGGAGCCGTGGCTGGTATAACCTGACCACTAGGCTGATTCAGAGCCGTGGCTGGTATAACCTGACCACTAGGCTGATTCAGAGCCGTGGCTGGTATAACCTGACCACTAGGCTGATTCAGAGCCGTGGCTGGTATAACCTGACCACTAGGCTGATTCAGAGCCGTGGCTGGTATAACCTGACTACTAGGTTGACTCAAAGCTGTGTGTGTGTGTGTGTGTGTGTGGTGTTATTACATTGTGATGCAGCACCAGAAAGGAACAGCCTATTCCACTGTTGTGTCCGTCTGAACCACATCCCATGTTTGTTTCCTGACTCGCCATGTGTTTCCAATGGAAGGAAAGCAGACAGCCGGACTCAGACCAAAATACACTAGGATGTGGACTAGTCTTATATCACACCTACGTAGCAGACACAGGACTCTGCATATGAGGTGCTGTTGAGATCACTAGAGATCAATGTTCCCTCTAAGCTGCGCTCGTGCGTAGCTCACTAGGACTGCCAAACAGAAGAAACATCAGCCCTCGCAGGGAAGCAGGAGATTGAATTTCAGTCAATTTTAGAGTTTCCCCCTTTAAATAAAACTATCAACGCTTCGCTCTACTGTGGGAATTGTGATCGAATCAATGCATATTAGCCACTTTCAATGTAACATATCGAAACAAAACTAACTATGCAAGACTTAGTATGCATAACTAACTGCAAGAGGTTTTGTTGTAGGCAGAACGCATCGGAATTCATTGTATTGGCAGGCAGGACTCAGTGTACTCTGCACCGGGATGTGCTTGTTTTGAGATCAAAGCAAGAGCTGCATGCAGCCACGTGTGCACATTCTGTTCATATCCTTTGTTAGTGAGTTATTAGTCCAGTTATAGATCATTAGTAGTCAACAACAGGGGAGTGCTTGCTTCCTACATGTCTAGACATCTTTTAAAAAAGTGAGTCTGGTAAAGAGCACTTTTTTTTGTCTTAAAAGGGGAAGTGTTAGATTATTCAAGCCTGTCTTATAATACAAGTAGCCAATAGGCAGAGGGTAGCATAATGTGTCTGAATCTCTGTAATAATGGTGTGGGTATAATAATGCATTTTATTTTGTAAAGTGGTTTCTTGCATTCAACAACAACAACATTTTCAGTCACCTCCTTGTCTGAAGGACAAGTGGATTAACATGTTAATGTCAAGTCAAAAGTCTCAAGGAACGTAGACCTACATTAAACACCACACATTGGCTGCTACTATAGGTTGAATGACAGAACAGCCATGTTAGAATGTTATGGGAGGCATTTTCTCCATTGTTTTTGATGGTAGGCCACTCTAAATTATGATCAAATAGCCACAGTTGCCTATCTGACCATTGTCTGAAACTGTAACTTAAAGCAGGTACAGCCTCAGTGTTCACAGTAAACGCACCCTGGAAGTTGCACAGAATTTTCACAACTTTCAAGTTTGCACTCAGCAGACCTGAAAATGAGAGGGAACATTGCTATGGAAACTGTACAGTTTTTTTTCTGGCTCAAAAAGGGGCTTAGGTGCTGGGCGTGGCGAGGAGGGTGTGGCAGCGGGCGTGGCAATGAGCACGTCTCAGTGTGGCTTCATCTTAGAGGCCCCCATCTTGGCTCTGTAGATTCAACATTTTGCCGTTTTAAAGCATATTTTCTGCGATTCTACATATTCTGCCATGGAGCCGAGAGAAAAAGACGCAGTTTTAAATGCTAGTTTTCTTCTATTCTACACATTTTGCCATGGCTAAGGCTGTGTTATTTTTCTCAAACATAATAACAAAATGAATACTGCTAAATTCATTGTTTTGGGATATTTTATTCTCCCTGAATGTGAAGCTTTATTTTGGCGATGGTTAGTTCTTAAAGATGATATTATTTCAAATATACACTGAGTGTACAGAACATTAGGAACACCTTCCTAATATTTAGTTACACCCCCTTTTGCCCTCATTACAGCCTCAATTCGTTTTTAGAAAGTAAAAGCATTCCACAGGGAGGCTGGCCCATGTTGACTCCAAAGCGTTCCACGGGGAGGCTGGCCCATGTTGACTCCAAAGCGTTCCACAGGGATGCTGGCCCATGTTGACTCCAAAGCGTTCCACGGGGAGGCTGGCCCATGTTGACTCCAAAGCGTTCCACGGGGAGGCTGGCCCATGTTGACTCCAAAGCGTTCCACGGGGAGGCTGGCCCATGTTGACTCCAAAGCGTTCCACGGGGAGGCTGGCCCATGTTGACTCCAATGCTTCCCACAGTTGTCTCAAGTTGGCTGGATGTCCTTTGGGTGGTGACCATTCTTGATACACACAGGAAAACTGTTGAACATGAAAACCCAGCAGCGTTGCAGTTCCTGACACTCAAACTGGTGCGCCTGGCACCTACTACCATACCCCGTTCAAAGGCACTTCAATATGTCGTCTTGTCCATTTACCCTCTGAACAGCACACATACACAATTCATGTCTCAAGGCTTGAAATTCCTTCTTTAACCCGTCTCCTCCCCTCCATCTACACTGACTGAAGTGGATTTAGTGACATCAACCAGGGATCATATCTTTCACCTGTTCAGTCTGTGTCATGGAAAGAGTAGGTTATCAGAATGTTTTGTCCCCTCAATGTATATAGGTCCATTATTCTTTCTACATATTTTATATCTGGTTTTAGTCATTTAACTTTACGATTTAATTGTTTTTCCATCACCAAAATTCATAATATAAAAACAGTTTGGAGCTAGGCGAACAGTTTAGGCTGCCTGCCCAATGATTACAATGGAAGAAAAATCCCTGCAATACAACGGTGGGTAGAGGCCACTGTGAAGCAGGAAGCAAAAAGAGAGCTTTCCATCCTCTCTGAAGCCGACGTCATGGGAACTCTGTTGGGGGAATATCTAGGCCGCAGCCGGCTTCCTGCTCTGCTCCACAGCTGAGTCCACTACAACCAGACACTCAGCCCGACTGCGTTCTGATGGCTACAGACACATTGTTCACTTAGTGTAGCCGAGTGTCACGCTACACTGGAATGTCAGCTTCCAGAGTAGTTTAGGCCTCAGGGACTGTGAAGAGTCAATGTTACAGTAGGACAATCTGCGTGATGAACATCAGTGTACAGTGTGGAGTTAAAGATCTGAAGGCATGTCAGTATCTCAGTGGTCTTGTCTTGCTAAAGCCAACCATTGCTGCAGGAAGCACATTTGGCCTTAAGGTTGTAAACATTACAAAGGCGTCAATGTGTACAAGAGGAGAGGCTAGATAGACTTTCTAATAGGTTCATTGTAGAATGATGTGTGGAGAAGAGCCCAAATCACCACTAAATTCATGTTTATCATTGCAGCTTAAAATGTCCAGCCATAAACCCCAAATAGTTTTGTGAAAGCTGGAAAGGCCAAGGCTCTCATTGTAAAGGTTTGACCCACAGCCACTGTTAACACAAATCAACACCTAGATATCACAGCACAGCTACACTGCCACTGTGAAGCGAAGGGAACTCTGCATTCCAACACTGAATGAAGCACCACAACAATGGCATGTCATGTGACCTGTCCTTGTCAAGACAATGGTCGTCAGGTCCTGTGTTAATATACACAAACCCTTGGACCTGGAAAAAAGACTGTTTTTCTACTTGGCTGAGGAAGACTGTTACTTTTGGTCTCTGCACTACATTTACACCAGTTAACATGGGGTTCCAAGGCCATTATCACACCATGCTCCACCATCAGGGTTGTGTTCATTAGGTATTAAATGGAAGGAAACAGATTGAAACAAGGAGGGACTACCTGAACTTGTCCAATAAGAAACACTCATTTTCATTTTGTTTACCGCTGTGTGTCTTATTGAACACAACCCAGACCATAATCAAGAGATCAGACATAATGGATATGTGTTTCACTACTCAGACCTGATGACTTGGGTGACAGGTTTCTGACACCATGTACAGGAACCATCGTGACAAATCTAGACTGGATTCCTCTCAAAAGGTAGCATGACGCACGGCATGCAGATGGTGGATGAAAATAAGAACTGGCAGTCAAACGAGTGCATCTACAAACGGGACTAATAGCCTATAGCGACAGTGGTAGCCTGGAAGCGTGCGGTAGGCTCGCTTAACATAGATATGACAGAGTCCCTCTGCTCAAAATGTCTACAAATAGTGTCCCTTTAAATAAAGTCAGTCAGGCCTCTTGAGGTGAGCCAGTGTTTACTTGCTAGTCAACTCAACGACCCCAGGCGGGGGCTTTCTACTCAGACTGCATTAGAAGGTGGAGGATGAGGACTTTTACACACACAAATCAATAGAAACGGCCATTTGAATAAATGACCAATAGCGTGTCTGAAGAGATGGACATCATTGTAACACAATTATGAGATGGAAGAATGTCACTATCAGTTTGTTCAGATGCAGAGAGAGCAGCCTACTTGGAGGACATGGGCTTGTTATTATCACTGACTAACGTGTCTCAATTCAACCTCTTTGCCTTGAAACGGATTTGAATAATCCTCCTGGTAACATCATTATCGTTCGGCTGAGGAAAAGTGTCCCACCACAACATACCTGGCATTGCCACCATATCTTAATCATATCCATTAGAACAGGGCGTGTGACATCTATATTGACATCAAAACGTCACAATCAAGCTTCCTTTCATTTACAAAATAGGGACTGGGGGCTAAGTGAGGATGAAAGTTTCAGTCTCTGTAGCTTCAAGCAATAACAACAGTATAACACTAAATGTAAACTTATTCAGAAACTTGAAAATCGAGGCCCGTGGAATTTCCCCAGAAAGCCTTGGTGTGCTTGATAAACAGGGCAGCCTAGAAGAAGCACCACAGAGGGCTGACAGTCAGTCTACAGAGCAGTGAAGAAGACACAGTCACTCACCCTCTTTGGAACAGGTCCACATTGTAGAACTTGTGGAGCTCAACAGAGAACTCCACCGTGGCTTGCACCTCACTCATGTTTGGCTTCAGAGGCAGACAGAAGGCTTACATCACCTGGGACATTATGACCCCTGTGGAAGGAGGAGAGCATCCATGTGAGTTACCTGAACTGATGTGAAGAGGAGTTATCATCACACTGGACACAAATACAGGAACAACCTTGAGGCCTTTCTCTCTTCACACTAGTAGAGAATTACAGTGGAGCATGTGTTCTCATCACACACACCCTGAGGCGGTCAGGCAGTCACCTACACACACACAGCGAAAGTACAAATCACGCAGGCACACACACACACACACCTAGTCAACAGCAAACAAACAGTCGCACTTGGCTCAGCTGTTTCTAATAACAAGCACCGAACACCCAATCCAAACAGACCCATGAGGGCTGCTGCCTGCTGGGTTCTCTGCTTCAGATGTAAATAACATGTCTTTCCTAATTGGCTGGCAGCTCAGCCAAACAGAGAGAGAAGGTGGGGGGAGACAGAGAGAGAGGGAGATGGATGGGGGAGAGCGAGAGTATGGGGGGGAAGGAACAGCTATGAATCACACGCTAAAATAGTCCTGAAATACTATATCAACTACTGGACAATACTAGAAATACACTAAGTACGTGTCTACAGGCCTCCTACAGGTCTCCAACAGGTCTTAAATTAATTCAACTTAGTCAAGCCAAGTCTTAGGGGCAGAGGAGAATTGAACCTAGTCTGAAACACACAGGTGGGACGAAGACCCAGAGGGCAGATTCGGCGCAATGGAGCTGAGAGAAATTGGCATAGCAAAATCACCCAGAAGCCCTATAAATGACTCATGTGAGGAATGAATAAATGACAGTCTTGTAGAGCTAATGGTGCCATGTTCCTGGCAATGAAAGCAGACGAGTTGGAGGGGGAAGACAATATGGCCGGCTGCAGATTTGAAGGAGATAGATGGCTTAGATGTGACTGAACTAAAGAGACCTGGGCTGGGTTGTTTAGAAAACACACAGGAAAGAGGCCAAGTAGGGCAGAGAGGGTACAGCTAGCAGGGTTGTTATGATATCTAATGCCAAGGAAGCCTTGAATACAGACTGTTTAGATCTCTCCCTAACACTCTCTTTCTCCCACCAAGTCTGTCATGTTCTGTCTCTCTGATCTCTGACTCTCTCTCTCCGCCTCGACCGCTCTCTCTGGCCCTCTGTCAGTTTCTCTCTTCCCTTCTCTCGTTTTCCTCTCTCTCTATCCCCCTGCCCCCACTCTTTCACTCAGAGATGAAGGAGGGAGACAAACAACAAGACTGGCATGGTTTTCTCAGGCAGATAACCAGAGAGACTCTTATGTATTCATAAACAACCAAAGCAAGCTACCATACATAACAAGCTCTCCATCTTACAGCAAGGAATGCTGTAAATTATTGAGTGAAAACGCAGGGAATTTACTTTAATCATATCAACACCGTATTCATAAAGCTTCTCCTCAGAGTAGGAGTGATGATCTGGGAACAGTTACGCATTTTAGATTATAATGAATGGACAGGGAGGACCTGATCCTAGATCAGCACTCCTCCTCTAGGCAATGCTTTACTTATTAATATAGGCACATAAATTATAGGATAGACAAGAATATCACTGTCTAACTAACAGTAGCATCATCCATAGACAGGCTGCAAGAAAATGAGAACACTGTGTTGCATGAGAACACTGTCTCTGGGTTTCCATAGTTTCCATAGCCATGTCATAAAGTGGATGTGCTGGGAGCAGGGCATGTTAAAACCTGTTGCACATTTCTCTTATAGGGGACAACACCAGTACCTGCATCTGCACGCTTCACAAAGCAAAGTGCATTCAAACGGAGATGGCATGGCTATCTGAAACAGGGCCAGAGATAGTGGTGCCAAGCCAACTTTAATTAGAACAAGTGTCATATTTCTCAACTGAGTGCAACGTTTCCGTTTGAGTGATCAAACGGGTTCCTTTAAGTTGGTAATAGTTTGAAAACGTTGTGGTGGTGAGCTGCTCCGAGTACAGTTACAAAGCCTAGATCCACTAAGTTATGTCTACCAGTAGGGTCTACCTGTCCAGCAGGATATTTGCTTTGCATAGCAGAGTGTGCATGCTGGTTTAGGCTACTGTTTGCATGGCCAGCTACCCATTTACTAACTGAACAAACAAATAGTCAAATGACTGAGATTTAGCAACACAATCACAATTCACAACTGAACTGACAGAATGATGCAAAACAATACAGTCTAGATCTAAGACAACATTACAGATTGTACTGATGAGGAAACAGGGGAATGTAGCCTACTTAAGATTAACCGGAGTCACCCTTATTGTTCTTCCCTCATAACTCAGCATGATGCAGACTAGAACACATTTAGGTTACAGTATAGTACAGTATACTTAGCTAGTATGCATGTGCTTTTCTAATGCACTGTGTAGTGTGGTGCCAACCCGTTTCCTTCCTGAGTGCAGCTATGTGTGCTGTCTGATTAATAATGCACCTTATAATAATCTATGGAATTCACACTCCACTCCCTGGTCTTTTGAAGCCAGTGCTACTCCTGGTCTTTTGAAGCCAGTGCTACTCCTGGTCTTTTGAAGCCAGTGCTACTCCTGGTCTTTTGAAGCCAGTGCTACTCCTGGAAGTTAAATGATTGTAGAGAAACAGTAAGCTCCATTCATGACAGTTTCAGTTTATTGATCTTTGCCAAGCAAAACAACTTTGCTACCTGTGTCTGTGAATGCTCTCGGAGTGTCTTTAACAATCATACATGTAGTCTACCTGCCTCTTTTTCCAACCTAGTCACACTCTTGACAGTGAGTCTATGAGGATACTTCAACATTGTGTAGGTAGCTTGCAAGCTAGCTAGTTACGCAACTGAACAGCAATAACATTTTGACAACTTACTGAGAAGAAATAGCCCAAGTCATGTCTGAGAAGAGATATAACAACATGGTATAGCTAGTTAGCTAACGTTAACTAGTTACCTTGACTGATGGAACGTATGACAGTTCAGGGGAGAGTAACATTTATATCCCAGGGTCTAGGAACATACTAATTATGGGTTCTGGTTCAGTAGTTAGTTAGCTATGTAACACATGCAGAAAACACTTCGTCTATATAGGTCCTGTTGATTGAGCAACTTACATAGGCCTACTATTTCCTCAAAAGTTTCACAGGATCATTCTCAGATGTTGAAATATTCTGTGACCATCCCCTACTGCAAACAAGGACAGAATGAATCACCACACATCATCTGTCTCGCAAGTGTAGTTAGTTACCTAGCCAGCTTCTACCATCAAAACGCCATAGCAAGATAACTAGTTAACTGGGAATTCTGTCAACTAACTAACTAGCTGGGGTTTCTTCAGAAGAAACAGACAAATAGTTGAGTCAACAACGCACAGTAGTTATATAGATAATGTGTTGGCTACAGTAGTTAACGTTAGTTAAATTAGCTGTCAGTCTCACCACATAACGTTAGCTAGCTACTGTTAGCTAACGTTACATTGCTAGTTTTGCAGTAACTAGCTAGCCGTCCTTACTTAGCTAGCCAGCACGATAGCTAGCTACGAGTTTAAAGTTAACTAGCTAATCTTTCAAGTACTAAAGCAGCAGCCAATGGCTTTATTTTCACACATCGGATCTGACGTTGCCGTTATCTAGTAGCTAGCTAGCTAGCTCGTTGGCGCGTTGATCTACTCAGTACTCACCAGATTCGGTGTCGACAGATCACTTCTCCTGATAGTTAAAATACGAAATACTATAACAAAACAGCATTAAGCCGACTTCAAAACCAAACGGGACAACGACATGGGTAGTCAATCCAGTCCCTTGATCTTGCACACAGCCTCCGCAGCCTGACAAGGCTAGCGACGATCCGCTGGAAAAAAGGAAAACAGTGGAAGCGACCACGCACGTTGTCGAACATAAAAACTGCGCAGTTGCTGCGCAGATCCTGTCAAGTGGTCCTCTGACGTCCTTGCCGGTGACTCTTTTGGTGCTTTCAAGACAACTGAGAACTCAAATAAGCGAGGTCAAATCATGAACTTGCCCTTCACACCTCTAGCCATAGCCAAACCGATTGGTTGCTAGGGCTCATGGTTGCCAGGGGCCTTATCACACAGTGGGGTCAGCCAATCACATCTTTGGTTCCAGATCCCCAGATCCTGCCTCTCTCTCAGTCTCCTTCAAGCAGACACAGAGAGACCAGCAAGCTCAACTCTGACCTGCACAACAACAGCTGGACTCCCTCATATCTCTTTGGACATGTGGGATGGTGTGCTTGCACAAAGTGAGTGTGTAACATGTATATAATTATTGCTTGTTGTTCTTTATAGTTTTTACTATTGCCTATTGCATTCTGCCTCTGTGTATATCGTTGGTAGCATATCCATTTATACAGTCCTTTATTACAATTATCATTGCTCTCGTGCTATCATATAGTATGTACAATGTATTCATTATCCCTGTTTTCTGTCCAGTACAGAACTACTACCATTCCACTACCTTTTCATGTACATTTCATCCGTGTGTGTGTGTGTGTGTGTCTGTGTGTGTGTGTGTGTGTGTGTGTGTGTGTGTGTGTGTGTGTGTGTGTTAATAAAGTATCCTTGTGTGTAACTCTGAGGTTGCCTTATTCCCCTCTTACCTGGGGAGGTGCTAGCAGGTTAAAGATTAGCCCAAATGGAGAGTCGCTCTCTTTCAGGTACCATAGAGAATGATAGAGGACTCTAGTGCCCAAAAGCTTGTTTTAGCATGGGCAGGGTCAGTGAGGACTTTCAACATTTAAGTTGTTTACTGGGTGGGACATCCTATGTGTCGAGGAGGGATCACACAATGCCATCCAGGTCAGCAGGAGGGATCATCCAATGAATTATACCTGTGAGCAAATATGCCATACCTGCAGGTGGAGTAAGTCCCCAACCTTGCCTTTATAGCTGTTCAAACACACTCCAGGTGGTAGCATGCACACTTTCAGTTTGTTTTTCAACTCATAGAAAATGGACTACTTCAAAATGGAGATGGCCTCAATGGCTCGCTCACAGACTCCATAATGGGACAGATACAAAGAAGAGTCCTCTATCATTCTCTATGAGTGGTAATTGTTACGACTGATGTGACAGATCCAGATTCTTCAGTGATTGAGTTTAGATGGGTTGCTTGGTCCATATCCCACCTGGATATGGTTGGAGATGAGGCATGCCAGGGTAAATGTGAAATCATCTTTTATAACTACTATCTATTATAGTGGTTGAGGGGGAACTGGCAGAACAGGGCTTGAACCAGTGACCCTGTAGGGCGGAGACCACCTGTGCCATAAAAGCCCTGGCCTCTTTGCAGACGTGCAGTAGTCTTTATACTACTCTGTTAACTTTCTGTTGACATGTGATCTCTGGCACCTATTGGATACTGTGAAAAGGGAATAATGCAACTCCCAAAGATATCTGTAATGGTATAGTGTAAACCAGGGGTAGGTAACCCTGGTCCTGGAGGGCCGCAGAAACTTCATGTTTTTGATTTAACCGACCTGGAAGACCAAGTGTGTTGAATTTAGGCAATCACTGAATTGATACATTTTTAACTAAGTTGCTCAGTGTGCTGCCTCTTTGGGATAGAATCCTGCAGTACCTGTGGCACACCAGGTACAGGGTTGTCTACCCCTGATGTGGGCTATGTATTACATATTAATGCAGGTGGCAGGCTATAAGGCTACAAAATAAATATCATATTGGGAGCCAATAGTCTATTTACTTCCTGCTTTAATTTGATCTCTGACTTGTATGAACACGGTAATGCATTTGATAAAGACATGGAGTATGTCCCAGATGGCACCCTATTGTGCATTTATTTTGACCAGAGCCCAATGGGATAACCTATGGATATCCTATGGGATGCTCTATGGGATACCCTTTGGATACCCTATGGGATGCTCTATGGGATAACCTATGGATACTCTATGGATACCCTATGGATCCTCTATGGATACCATATGGATACTCTATTGACACCCTATGGATACCCTATGGATACCCAATGGGATACCCTATGGGCCACCCTATGGGAGACCCTATGGATACCCTATGGGCCACCCTATGGGCCACACTATGGGATACTTTATGGATGCTCTATGGAAACCCTATGGAATACCCTATGGGATACCCTATAGATACCCTATGGATACTCTATGGAAATCCTATTGGATACCCTATGGATACCCTATGGAAACCCTATGGATACCCTATGGGCCACCCTATGGATACCCTATGGATAACCTATGGGCCACACTATGGGATACCCTATGGATACCCTATGGATACCCTATGGAATACCCTATGGAAACCCTATTGGATACCCTATGGAAACCCCATGGGATACCCTATGGGATGCTCTATGGGATAACCTATGGATACCCTATGCGATACCCTATGGATACCCTATGGATACTCTATTGATACCCTATGGATACCCAATTGGATACCCTATGGGCCCCCCTATGGGATACCCTATGGATACCCTATTGGCCACCCTATGGATACCCTATGGATGCCCTATAGGATACCCTATGGATAACCTATGGGCCACCCTATGGATAACCTATGGGCCATCCTATGGGATACCCTATGGGCCACCCTATGGATACCCTATGGATACCCTATGGGCCACCCTATGGGCCACCCTATGGGCCACACTATGGGATACCCTATGGATGCTCTATGGAAACCCTATGAAATACCCTATGGATACCCTATAAATACCCTATGGATACCCTATGGATACTCTATGGAAACCCTATTGGATACCCTATGGAAACCCTATGGGATACCATATGGGGTGCTCTATGGGATAACCTATGGATACCTATGGATACCTTATGGGATACCCTATGGATACCCTATGGGCCACACTATGGGATACCCTATGGATACCCTATGCGATACTCTATGGATACCCTATGGGATACCCTATGGATACCCAATGGGATACCCTATGGGCCCCCCTATGGGATACCCTATGGATACCCTATAGGATACCCTATGGATACCCTATTGGCCACCCTATGGATAACTTATGGGCCATCCTATGGGATACCCTATGGGCCAACCTATGGATACCCTATGGATACCCTATGGGCCACCCTGTGGGCCACCCTATGGGCCACACTATGGGATACCCTATGGATACTCTATCGATACCCTATGGAAACCTTATGGGATACCCTATGGAAACCCTATGGGATACCCTATGGAACCTATGGAATACCCTATGGATACCCTATGGATACCCTATGGAAACCCTATGGAAACCCTATGGATACCCTATGGGATACCCTATGGGCCACCCTATGGGCCAAAAGTAGTGCACTATAAAGAGAATAGGGTGCCATATGGGACACAACCATGGGCTATAGAAACATATAACATTGTTAACCCTTATTAGCTCTTCCTGACCTTCAAAACTGAGTGCTAGTTGAAGAGTCTTTCTTCACATTACCTTCACCAAACAACGGTTTTGTTGGTGTCCTAAGTGTGAATCTATGGTGTGAACTGTGTGGAAATGTTTCAGTCAGGCTTGTATGGGAACAGATCACAGAGAATGAAGAGGACAGAAATATTGGGAACACTGACTGTTCAAATAGGTCACCAGATAGGGGTGAGGGTGGTGTGGGTGGGGCTTGTCCGTCATACCATAACACCAAACGTGGATTCGGTTGATCCATTTTTCTCCTTCAATACATGCTCAGTATTAGTTGCATTTTTTGGGGGCCTACTACATGACATCTACCATCTGACCGACGATTAGTCATCATGATAATCAATGGTTTTAATCAATCTCATGTGACAGGGAGATGGTAATGAAATAACTAAACATGAAGACACACAGGTTCTTTCTTATCAGGGATGGAGCACGGGACACTTGCGTTATAATCCCTCTGAGATAAACATGTACATCATATTTGGCATGGCCCCTCAGGAACTTCTATAGATGCACCGTTGACAGCATCTTGTCTGCATCCCCACCTGGTATGGCAACTGCACTTCCATGAACTGCAAGGCTCTATAGAGGGTGGTGTGGACTGTCCAATACATCACTGGGGGTGAGCTTGCTGCCCTCCAGGACATTTACACACAGTCAACGCTGTTGTTCTATTTACACTCTATTTATTCACCTGTGTGACCAAGACACTATCCACTTTATAATGATAAAAACAGTCATACTTGACATAGTACATTCATCATTTTGACTGTATATCTGATCGTGTACATAACTGTTTGATTACTATGCATAATACCTTCTTACTACTTCTTGACTTTTGATTATTATGGAGATTGATATTGTACTGCACTGTGGAAGGAGCACCTTTATACCCGCTGTAAACTGTGTATATGACGAATACAATTTGATTTGAAATGGGATACTAACCCTAGTACAGTGTTTAACCACCGGACCCACTCCCCACCCCCGGAGAACAGTTTCAGTCACGCCTCAAAGAAAACCTCCTCAGTTTGCTAGTCCTACCAGAGGTGTTATTTTGTAGGTTCTTCTTGTTCCTCACACAGCTGGGACTCCTGGACAGACTTGACCATCCACAGAGAACCTGCTAAAGGCCTACTGAATGGGTGGATTAAAAAGGTATACATTCATTTATTGATTGATGTATGGAGGTATTGCTTTGCATTATCATGCTGCTATTATACAGTCATTCATGTATTAAAGTTCACAGACCAAGCTATACATTTTGAACTGAACTGCAAATCTGTAGATCTTGGGTCTCCGACCTTGTTCCTGGAGAGCTCCCCTACTGTAGGCTTTTGCACCATCTCCTGTTGTAACTAACCTGATTCATTTTATCAACCAGCTAATGATTCAAATCAGGTGCACTAGATTAGGGTTGGAAGTTAAAATGTGCAGGACGGTAGCTCTCCAGGAAGAGGGTTGCAGAGCCCTGCTGTTGATGATATAGGATTCTATATATAGGATTCTGTTTTTGGTACAAAGAGGGCTTATTCATCTGCTAACATCTGTATTCCTAACATCTGTGTTCCTAACCTAACATCTGTGTTCCTAACATCTGTGTTCCTAACATCTGTGTTCCTAACATCTGTGTTCCTAACATCTGTTTTCCTAACCTAACATCTGTGTTCCTAACCTAACATCTGTGTTCCTAACCTAACATCTGTGTTCCTAACTTAACATCCGTGTTCCTAATCTAACATTTGTGTTCCTAACATCTGTGTTCCTAACATCTGTGTTCCTAACCTAACATCTGTTTTCCTAACATCTGTGTTCCTAACCTAACATCTGTGTTCCTAACATCTGTATTCCTAACATCTGTGTTCCTAACCTAACATCTGTGTTCCTAACTTAACATCTGTGTTCCTAATATATGTGTTCCTAATATCTGTGTTCCTAGCATCTGTGTTCCTAACATCAGTGTTCCTAACAGCTGTGTTCCTAAAATCAGTGTTCCTAACATTTGTGTTCCAACATCTGTGTTCCTAATATCAGCGTTCCTAACATCTGTGTTCCTAACATCTGTGTTCCTAACATCTGTGTTCCAACATCTGTGTTCCTAATATCAGCGTTCCTAACATCTGTGTTCCTAACATCTGCGTTCCAACATCTGTGTTCCTAATATCAGCGTTCCTAACATCTGTGTTCCTAACATCTGTGTTCCTAACATCTGTGTTCCAACATCTGTGTTCCTAATATCAGCGTTCCTAACATCAGTGTTCCTAACAGCTGTGTTCCTAAAATCAGTGTTCCTAACATTTGTGTTCCAACATCTGTGTTCCTAATATCAGCGTTCCTAACATCTGTGTTCCTAACATCTGCGTTCCAACATCTGTGTTCCTAACATCTGGGTTCCTAACATCAGCATTCCTAACATCAGCGTTCCTAACATCTGTGTTCCTAATATCTGCGTTCCCAACATCTGTGTTCCTAACATCTGGGTTCCTAACATCAGCGTTCCTAACATCAGCGTTCCTAACATCTGTGTTCCTAACATCTGGGTTCCTAACATCAGCGTTCCTAACATCAGCGTTCCTAACATCTGTGTTCCTAATATCTGCGTTCCTAACATCTGTATTCCTAACATCTGCGTTCCTAACACCTGTGTCCCTAACATCTGCGTTCCTAACATCTGGGTTCCTAAAATCTGGGTTCCTAACATTTGTGTCCCTAACATCTGCGTTCCTAACATATTTATTCCTAACTTCTGCGTTCCTAACATCTGTATTCCTAACATCTGGGTTCCTAATATCTGCATTCCTAACATCTGGGTTCCTAAAATCTGGGTTCCTAACATCTGTGTTCCTAACATCTGGGTTCCTAACATCTGTATTCCTAACATCTGTGTTCCTAACATCTTTATTCCTAATATCTGTGTTCCTAACATCTGTGTTCCTAACATCTGTATTCCTAACATCTGTGTTCCTAACATCTTTATTCCTAATATCTGTGTTCCTAACATCTGTATTCCTAATATCTGTGTTCCTAACATCTGTATTCCTAATATCTGTGTTCCTAACATCTTTATTCCTAATATCTGTGTTCCTAACATCTGTATTCCTAACATCTGTGTTCCTAACATCTTTATTCCTAACATCTTTATTCCTAACATCTGTGTTCCTAACATCTTTATTCCTAACATCTGTGTTCCTAACATCTTTATTCCTAACATCTGTGTTCCTAACATCTGTATTCCTAACATCTGTATTCCTAACATCTGTGTTCCTAACATCTTTATTCCTAATATCTGTGTTCCTAACATCTGTATTCCTAATATCTGTGTTCCTAACATCTGTATTCCTAATATCTGTGTTCCTAACATCTTTATTCCTAATATCTGTGTTCCTAACATCTGTATTCCTAACATCTGTGTTCCTAACATCTTTATTCCTAACATCTTTATTCCTAACATCTGTGTTCCTAACATCTTTATTCCTAACATCTGTGTTCCTAACATCTTTATTCCTAACATCTGTGTTCCTAACATCTGTATTCCTAACATCTGTGTTCTTAACATCTTTATTCCTAACATCTGTGTTCCTAACATCTTTATTCCTAATATCTGTGTTCCTAACATCTGTGTTCCTAACATCTGTGTTCCTAACATCTTTATTCCTAATATCTGTGTTCCTAACATCTGTGTTCCTAACATCTGCGTTCCTAACATCTGCGTTCCTAACATCTGTGTTCCTAACATCTGCGTTCCTAACATATGTGTTCCTAACATCTGCGTTCCTAACATCTGCGTTCCTAACATCTGTGTTCCTAACATCTGCGTTCCTAACATCTGCGTTCCTAACATCTGAGTTCCTAACATCAGCGTTCCTAATATATATGTTCCTAAAATCTGCGTTCCTAACATCTGGGTTCCTAAAATCTGGGTTCCTAACATCTGTGTTCCTAAAATCTGCGTTCCTAACATCTGGGTTCCTAAAATCTGGGTTCCTAACATCTGCGTTCCTAACATCTGCGTTCCTAACATCTGCGTTCCTAACATCTGCGTTCCTAACATCTGCGTTCCTAACATCTGAGTTCCTAACATCAGCGTTCCTAATATATATGTTCCTAAAATCTGCGTTCCTAACATCTGGGTTCCTAAAATCTGGGTTCCTAACATCTGTGTTCCTAAAATCTGCGTTCCTAACATCTGGGTTCCTAATATCTGTGTTCCTAACATCTGTATTCCTAACATCTGTGTTCCTAACATCTGGGTTCCTAAAATCTGTGTTTCTAAAATCTGGGTTCCTAACATCTGTATTCCTAACATCTGCGTTCCTAACATCTGGGTTCCTAACATCTGCGTTCCTAACATCTGGGTTCCTAAAATCTGGGTTCCTAACATCTGGGTTCCTAACATTTGTGTCCCTAACATCTGCGTTCCTAACATCTGTGATGACATGACATTTGTATTTTAGGGAGGTCCTCCTCTACTTGTTATGCCATGTGATCCCACAATGCCTCAGCACAGGCCTTCACTCGCAGAGTAAGTATTGTTTAATACTCTGTAGAAGACATACAAACAGTAGGGTAGTACATGTAATTATCTTCTTAAACTCTGGAAAAAGCTTAATGTATAAGCGATGTGAATTCCCAATTTATGATGATGTGAACAGTTCTCATAGAAATGTATGGCTTACACTGCTGCCTTAGGAGATGTTACTAAAGATGTGAGGTCAGGAATGAGGGATGCTGAGGATGACGATAATGATGATGATCATGATGGTAATCTAATTTCAACATTTCATGATGGTAAGAAACTGATTGATACAATGGTGCAGCTAGGTATGACTGCATCAGTGAGCCAAGATGTCAAGTCTCGAGCCAGGGTGTTAGGCTTAAGAGGAAACAACCGACACTCAGAGATAATATTTATTCAGTGCTCACAGCAGGGCTACGTACAGCAGTGCAGCAGCTTTTCAAACACTGGGTGATTGGATGTCTGTCTGTCCACGTACTGTAATCACTGCAGTGGCAGCTTCTTTCGGTGTGAAGGTCAGGCTACAAGGCAATCAGCACTGGTGCAGGCTAGGAAGAAGGTGGCACTTGGATGTGCACACACACACACGCACGCACGCACACACACACACACACACACACACACACACACACACACACACACACACACACACACACACACACACACACACACACACACACACACACACACACACACACACACACATCCTACTTCAGCCAAGACAAGTCAGTCTGTCTCTTCCTCTTTGCAGGGGTGTATTTTTCCTCTGGAGCTGACATTCAAACTGAGCAGGGCCTGTGTCCTCCGATTAAGGTCGGAGAGGATGGTTTCCCAGGTGAGAGTTCAAATTACTGGGAACAAAACAACCATTCAAAAACGAATTAAAAATATCCACGTCAACAAGTATCCCTGATGTACTGTAACCTACCAACAGGTTTTTATATCATGTCCCAGTTTCACATTGCTGAGCTGGCCAGAAGAGGAACTGTTCAAAAGGGGCCTGGATCAACCTCTCAGCATGTTGCCTACAAAATAGGGCCAGCATTCAACTTCAGAATTAACACAAGGTAAATAGCACTGATCCAGTGGGAGGCTAGCGCTGTAGATGTAATGGATTATAATTTTAGGATGATTATTCTTTATTTATTCAGGGAAAACCCATTGAGACCATGGTCTGAATCCCAAGGGTGCCCTGATCACAGCAATACAACAACCAATACAATGTCAAACAAAACAACAATCAATCCCGAGTGGCCCCAGAACATCTAATTGTAAACAAGCTTTGTAAACAAACAGGGAGTAATGAATTGATCTACGGGACTTCAATGAGAACCAGCCAACCTTTTGATACAGGATGCAGTTGTGAGTATTAAAACTGTCACCTGTGATAAAGTGAAGGGCTCTATGGTAGACAGCATCCTAAGGGTTAAAAGTAGTTAGTGGCTGTTTGTTGTATTCTGGGTATTGTGTCACCATAGTTAAGAACTGTCAGGAAAGTTGACTGTACAATCTCTTTCCTGCTGTTTAGGGAGAGGGAAGATCTATTTTTTTTTAAATAAGCCCACTTTATATCTTAGCTTTTTAACAAGTTTATTTTAATTTAACTAGGCAAGTCAGTTAAGAACAAATTCTCATTTTAAATGACAGCCTAGGTACAGTGGGTTAACTGCCTTGTTCAGGGGCAGAACAACAGATTTTTACCTTGTCAGATCGGGGATTCAAACTTGCAACCTTTCAGTTACTAGTCCAATGCTCTAACCACTAGGCTACCTGCCACAGTATGTTTTTTAAACGATAAATCCTTGTCAATCCAAAAGCCCAGATATTCATAGGCAGGAACCTGATCAATGGGAGAACCATTCAATTAATAAATATGTAGTCCATTGGAGAAAAAAAGTGTGAGAATTAGAGAAAAACATATATTTAGTGTTGCCCACATTAAGTCCACCTTTAAAAAAACCAGGGCATTCTGTAAGGCAACAAAGTCAGATTGCAGCTCTAACAACACCTGGTCAACAGTTGGGGCAATGGCATACATAACAGGATCATCTGCATACAGATGAATATTACAAGTTGGAACAAATAGACCAATATTATATATAGAAATAGTGAAGAGAACAGATCTCAGTACCGACCCCTGTGGTACACCTTTCCTAATATCCAGGAACCTAGACTTTGACACTATCACAAATCACACACTGTACCCTGTCTGTCAGATCATTCTCAAACCACTTGCAAGAAGCCTGATTCAGGCCTATGTCAGTCAACCTTTGAATGAGAGTGTGATGGTCAACAGTGTCAAAGTCCTTGGAAAGCTCTATAAATAAGGCAGCACAATGATTTTTATGATCCAAGCAACTTAACGCTTTATCTAAAAGGAGCGTAGCGGCTGAAACGGTGCTACTGTATGACCAGCTCTGAAACTCAATTCACATTAAGAGTAGAACGAGAAGTTCTTATCTGACAGTTGGTCAGGGATTCTAAAAGTTTGGAAAAGCAAGATCATTTGGAGATTGGACGGTAGTTATCTAAGGCAGAAGGATCTCCTCCTTTTGGTAGGGGGAGGACATGTGCCACTTTCCAGATCTTAGGGATAACACCAGAAACAATAGTCAAATTAAATATATACTGTTGGTTAACGGTTCTGCAATATTTGGCCAAAGAGCTGCAGTATTGGTGAACACTGCCATCTACCGGTCATGTTTGGTACTGTCCCTGTCCATGGTGCTGAATCTGGGTAACTCACAGCACATTGCAGTATCTCATCTAGAGCAACTAACAAGAGCAATTAGGGTTAAGTGCCTTGCTCAAGGTCACATCGACAGATGTTTCACCCAGTTGACTCGAACCAGCGACCTTTCAGTTACTGGCCCAAAGATCTTAACCGCTGGGCTACCTCCCGCGCTAATAGGCCACATGAAGGGCCACTGCTCACTTTAGAAGAATTATACATTGTTTTAGGCATATCATCACTTGTGTATAATTTAACTACAATTATATACGCTTTTTTGTAAATTACTCTGGACTCGATGTGTAAAGCATGTAGATGAAGAGACAACTAGGCCTTAACATTTAGGCCTATTATGCATGGCGATGTTTGCCAACTTATCAAAGGCTAATATGTACAAGATAGGTGACTATTTCTCTCCCATGTTTCAGATCAGCGTATCCCCTTGGACTACCGGTTGAATTTGCGTTTGTGACAGTTTTACGAATGAACGGCAGTACCGTAACCAAGAACTGGAATATTTGGCAAATGCTAGATTTGAACGGCGAAGAGCAGCTTGCCGTTAGACTGAACGGAGAATCGCTCTCTCTTGAATTCACCTTCACAACATTGAATAAAACACGAGAGACGGCCGTTTTCCCTTTCCTACCGTTCCTCTTCAACTCTCAATGGCACAACATCTTACTGAAAGTCAGCAAGCGTTCTGTAACTCTGTTCGTGGATTGCATTATGGTGGACTCTCAGAACACACCCCAGAGAGGTATAGTCAACCTGGATGGATACACGTTGATTGGAAAGCTGAAGGATAACCCCGTTTTAGCAGTGCCAGTAAGTTGATTCTTTTGTAAACTTGTGCTTAGCCTCATTTCATAAGACTAGTCCTATGGCAAGTACAAGAGGTTTGGGACTTTAAGGCACAATAGTGACTGCGCTTGTTAAGTAACGGCAGGGCCACTCCAAATATTCAAACCTAGCTTTTCGGCATACACTCTAGCCTACATTGGAGAGTTTTACTGTAAATGACCTACACCGAGAGTGACTTTTTAGCTGAATGCGGCCTATGTGGAATGCGTGGCGCTCCGCCATGTCAATTTCTACAAATAAGTGGGAATTGTAACACAGAGGTTCTAGTCCAGAAGATGACCTGGCTGTGTCTAGGGAAGACCAGGCAAAGTTTCTATGATGGCAGCGCAATATTATAGGGAGATGTTTGTAATATAGTCCCAAAACTAAATCACAGAGTAAAAGTCCGCGTAATATCGCGCTTAATTGCCCTTTGATAATAATTGTCCAAGTGGTTTGGGATGTCTTTAAACAAATATATTTATCATCAGGCAGGTTCACTCTATTCGTGGTCACAGTAAAGAGATATTAATAACATTACAATCAGTAGTTATCTTACTGCTAGGGTCAAATTAGTATGATTAGTTGAGAATCAAGCATGTGATGTGATGTGAGGACTAGGCCTACATGATGATTTAGCCGATTGAGGATTGGTGACGATACCTAATGATTTAAATTAATAACATTACAATCAGTAGTTATCTTACTGCTAGGGTCAAATTAGTATGATTAGTTGAGAATCAAGCATGTGATGTGATGTGAGGACTAGGCCTACATGATGATTTAGCCGATTGAGGATTGGTGACGATACCTAATGATTTAACTATCACTATTTTGCCAATTATAATATTTATAGGTTGTGAATGTGACTTATGTCCGAGTGATTATTATTATTGTATGTCTTTTTCAGTTTGAACTCCAATCGATGCACATTGATTGTGATGTGGGGCGACCACAGACCTGCAATGACCTACCAGCCAGGACGTCGGTAAGAACCATTGACAAAACAGACTGCAACCACGGTCAAATTATCAGACTTAATTATCAAAATAGCCAGTACAGAGGCTGGTATTATCTAGTCCAGGCAACCATTGTAAATAAACAACATGAAAGATGAACAATTAAATCCCAAGCCAATAAATCACAAGCCATTTAAATCGCCCGCAATTATTTTCCATTTTCCATTTGCCCTCTGCACCCATAATAAACCCTCCCAGTCTGTTCGGGCGCAGTCCGTGAATTCTGCCAATCACTTCCTATAACTAAGCAGGTCATGAATATGCATAAGGCTTTGATGCCTATGGTACCTCTGGCGGTTCAGTTGGTAGAAACGGATTCAGCCGGGTGACTTTTTTTGTCGGGGTCCGTCAACCCAACTCATCCAAGAAAAAGGAAAACATTTTTACCCGTTCTTGCTGTCCGGGAGAGGGAAGAGCCGGAGAGACCATGGCTCACGGGCAACTTTTTTGGGTACTTTTGGTGCAGATTGTCCTTATTTGCTCCACACAGGTAAGTCCTTCTCTGTGTACCTCTGTTTTCAGGTTGACGAAATAGTACTTCAGGTGAGTGTATCTACAGTATGTTATTCTCATGGATTTATTGTTGTGGAATCAACTAGCAGAATGTCCAGATTCTAGTTGGTCTACTCATGCAAGAGAATTTGTTCTATAAGAAAGACTGAAACAAATCAAAGGATGATAATTTCATTTTTGTAGCTGGGTGACTGTGACTGAGCATACAGTATTTATTTACATAGTGTACTCACTGGGTACACACTGGTTGAATCAACGCTGTTTCCACATCATTTCAATGAAATGACGTTGGAACCTAAATGTAATAGATGTTGAATTGTTGTCTGCCCAGTGGGTAGCTACTATCACATGGATTCAACCCATTTCTCAGAACAAAGGGTATTTGCTTCAGTTGTGTTGGTGTCTTATGTTTGCTTTGCTGTGGCGGTTATGCACCTGTTGTTCCTTGAATTAATTATTTTTGGCTAAGCCTAACGGAGACTTCTGCTTCATTTTCAGACATACAGTATGTCCCATACAGATGTATGTTCATTATGTATAGCAATAATATCCATAGCTGATTGCGTTGTTTGACCGTCTCTTTGTCCAGAGGGCCTCGGGCCCCGTCGGCCCTCCAGGACCCGCAGGTGTCCCAGGAATTGATGGTGTCGCTGTAAGTTCTCTCCTCTATTAACTTGAATTATCTTCCAAACGATAAAGAACATTATCACAACTCATGTTCATAATTATGCGATTATGTGATTTGAATGGTGGGCGAGCACAACCCTTTTTACAAACATAACCAGCTGCATGCTGAAGAGTTGGAATTAGACCAATTATGTATAAACACATATGTATACATTTGTGAATATATATAGATATATGTTTATATATTTATCTATGCATTTCACATGTAGGCCTTTTTTTATTTCAGGGTGAGAGGGGAGACGACGGAGAGGATGGCCCTGCTGTAATTATACACTTTTTATTACATCTTTTATTGTTAACACAATACTATGTCATTATCATCTAGTAATTCTGATGTATTTGACTGTCAGTATGTTGTTCTGCTTTCTATTGTGGTTGTGTTGTTAGGGTCCTGATGGAGATGCAGGTAAACTAGGCTCAGCCGGGTTGCCAGGTGTGCCCGGGGCTGATGTGAGTATCCTGTTTCAAATCATTCATCCTTTTTGCCTTCAATTTCCTGTTTGTCGTCATTGGCGCCTTTTTTGTCATCTTTGATGATAGCAATAGTGAACTAGTCATGATTACTGTCATACTCAGGTTATAGCAGCAGTACAGTTGCTAGGGGGTGGAACTTCTCAATATGTGCACCTTCTACCCTTAAAATTATTATCTTGCTTCATCAAGTGGTAATGACCACTTCTTTACCTAAGAGAGGCGCCAATCAATCAACCAGGGTGTCTGTAGAGATGCCTCTAGCACTGAGATGCAGTGCCTCAGACCGCTGAACCAGGGTGTCTGTAGTGATGCCTCTAGCACTGAGATGCAGTGTCTCAGACTGCTGAACCAGGGTGTCTGTAGTGATGCCTCTAGCACTGAGATGCAGTGCCTCAGACTGCTGAACCAGGGAGTCTGTAGAGATGCCTCTAGCACTGAGATGCAGTGTCTCAGACCGCTGAACCAGGGAGTCTGTAGAGATGCCTCTAGCACTGAGATGCAGTGCCTCAGACTGCTGAACCAGGGAGTCTGTAGAGATGCCTCTAGCACTGAGATGCAGTGTCTCAGACCGCTGCACCAGGGTGTCTGTAGAGATGCCTCTAGCACTGAGATGCAGTGCCTCAGACTGCTGAACCAGGGAGTCTGTAGAGATGCCTCTAGCACTGAGATGCAGTGTCTCAGACCGCTGCACCAGGGTGTCTGTAGAGATGCCTCTAGCACTGAGATGCAGTGTCTCAGACCGCTGCACCAGGGTGTCTGTAGAGATGCCTCTAACACTGAGATGCAGTGTCTCAGACCGCTGAACCAGGGAGTCTGTAGAGATGCCTCTAGCACTGAGATTCAGTGTCTCAGACCGCTGAACCAGGGAGTCTGTAGAGATGCCTCTAGCACTGAGATGCAGTGTCTCAGACCGCTGAACCAGGGTGTCTGTAGTGATGCCTCTAACACTGAGATGCAGTGCCTCAGACCGCTGAACCAGGGAGTCTGTAGAGATGCCTCTAACACTGAGATGCAGTGTCTCAGACCGCTGAACCAGGGTGTCTGTAGAGATGCCTCTAGCACTGAGATGCAGTGCCTCAGACCGCTGAACCAGGGTGTCTGTAGAGATGCCTCTAGCACTGAGATGCAGTGCCTCAGAACGCTGCGCCACTCAGGAGCAAAGAAAAGGCTAAGAATCTGACAGTTTCCTTTGTAACACAACAGTCTCTTTGTTCAGGCAGAGAGAAGGAAGGCCTGCACTTAATTAACTGTAGCTTCCATCCAAATTGGAGGGAGAGAAGAGGGTTAGGAAAACACTCGTAGGATATTAGTTTGTACTGATATCCTAAAGCATACTGTTAAGTGTACATGATCCATGTATCACTTTGTACGCAGTTTGCATTTCAGTCACACTTCTGCTGTAGGTTCACAAAGTGACTGTAGTAGGTTTATAGAGGGTGAACAAAGGCATACGGATGAGATATCAAACACTAGGAACACCTTCCTAATATGGAGTTCCCCCTTTTGCCAGTACTGCCTCAATTTGTCAGGGCATGGACTCTACAAGATGTCCAAAGCGTTCCACAGGGTTGACGCCAATGCTTCCCACAGTTGTGTCAAGTTGGCTGGATGTCCTTTGGGTGGTGGACCATTGTTGATACACACAGGAAACTGTTGAGAGTGTCAAAGCCAGCAGCGTTGCAGTTCTTGACATAAACCGGTGCGCCTGGCACCTACTACCAGACCCCGTTCAAAGGGAACTTAAATATTTTATCTTGCCCATTCACCCTCTGAATGGGACACAATATTTTTTCTCACGCCCGTAAAGCCTTAGTGAAACAGTACCCAGCAGTGTTTGTGCTGTGGGTGTCGCCAGTCCCAGTTGGATCCTCAGGCTGCTGTGGAATGGTACCTGTCAATGGGGCTTGTTTGAGTTGGACCAGAGGAATGTGGGTTAGGGTTAACCACTCTCCCAGTAACTGTCTCAGAGAGATGTCTCAGATGCTCTGTAGTGTCCTGACCGTGGTGTCCGTGGAGATGATTCCTATTCCAGACTAGATGCCATCATCTATTCCAACTAAACATGATTTATCTTAAATCAATATAATCCAAGGAAGCATTTGTTGAATCTATTTTGAAAATGCCAACCTAAGTCAGAGAATGGAAAACTGCATGTATTTCACAGCTTTGCCATTCTGTCAAGCTGTGCTGAAAAGTACTGGATACACGTTTCTGCTAATGCACAGTATTTACCGATTCATTCATTGTGGGTGGGGCATCGTTTAGTCCTGCCCACGTACACACGCCTACTTCTGAGCCCCTCCCACTCCATTAGCTGTGTGACATACGCAACTTTTTTTGTGACATCATGTACATATATATACAGCTGGAATTATTATGAGATTAGGAAGACTTAAAGCACACCTTAAAGTTGGTAAAGTTGCAAAAACATTTCTTAGAGAAAGGTACTTTGTTATGATCGCGTATGAAAAGGTAACTAACTCTTATGGTTTTCTAGCGTACAGCTGATCTCCTACTGACGTTGGACAACATTTCTGTCTTTGTTGTGATGGATTAGTGAAGCCTGGTCTCTCGCTCCTCTCTTCCTGTCTCTGCAGGGTTTGACTGGTCCTACTGGAGACGAAGGTCCCGATGGTCCCCTTGGACAGAAAGTGAGTAACTAATCACTAATGAGCCCTTTAATGTTTCTGCTTCATAGACTCTCAGACAGTCTGGTCCCAGGTGTGTTGGTGCTGTCTTGTCAATTCCTTTGGTCATTGTCACACCAGACAGTCTGGTCCCAGATGTGTTGGTGCTGTCTTGTCAATTCCTTTGGTCATTGTCATACCAGACAGTACAATCAGATCTGGGACCAGGGTAACTCTCAGCCGGGTGACTGCGCCAAGCTGCTGACCGTCCATTCGCCCACTGTGTTGGCAGGCAAGACAGCAGGAATTACAATTACAACGCGTAAAGCAATTCCTCATGACAAATGAGCTTTAATCCCTGATCCCTGATCCATCCCTGCCAGAGTTCTGGGTAATCTCCGTGGGGAACCAGGCCCAAGCATCATAGTCGTGTTCATTAGGAAAAGCAAGGAAAACATTTTTAAAACGTTTTGCAACGGAGAACAAAATTAGAGTTTCTTATTGGACGAGTTCACTAAGTCCCTCCCAAAATGTTTTCTTCATTTTGGTGCATAATGAACAGGACCCAAGCCTTGGGGGAACATTTGCTGGGCCAAGTGCACCCTGCATGGCTCAGGTTCTCAGTCACAGGATTAAACTGAAAGAATGTTAATTCAGTCTGTGAAGTCTCTGGTTAAGTAATTACTCAGACGGCTTCATTTGTCTGAGAAGGAAATTGTCCAGTATATTTGGTGGAAGTGGCAAAAGGATACGGAGTAGGATCCTGTTGGTCTGTGTTTCTGATGAGATGAAAGGATACGGAGTAGGATCCTGTTGGTCTGTGTTTCTGATGAGATGAAAGGATACGGAGTAGGATCCTGTTGGTCTGTGTTTCTGATGAGATGAAAGCATGTCTTTATGGAGAAATACTTTTGATGTTTTACACATACATAGTTTGTTGAGTCTCTAGTTAATTTTACTCAGATGGCTTAATTTGTCTAAGAAGGAAAATAAATTGTGGAGAATATTACAGTACAGGAACCAAACACCGGCAAAATTTAGTTGGTGTGTGTTTGGTGTGTGTTTGGTGTGTGTTTAGTGTGTGTTTGTTGTATGTTTGGTGTGTGTTTGGTGTGTGTTTGGTGTGTGTTTGGTGTATGTTTGGTGTGTGTTTGGTGTGTGTTTAGTGTGTGTTTGGTGTGTGTTTAGTGTGTGTTTGGTGTGTGTTTGGTGTGTGTTTGGTGTGTGTTTGGTGTATGTTTGGTGTGTGTTTGGTGTGTGTTTGGTGTGTGTTTGGTGTGTGTTTGGTGTGTGTTTGGTGTATGTTTGGTGTGTGTTTGGTGTGTGTTTGTTGTGTGTTTAGTGTGTGTTTAGTGTGTGTTTAGTGTGTGTTTAGTGTGTGTTTGTTGTGTGTTTGTTGAGTGTTTGGTGTGTGTTTAGTGTGTGTTTGGTATATGTTTGGTGTGTGTTTGGTGTGTGTTTAGTGTGTGTTTGTTGTATGTTTGGTGTGTGTTTGGTGTGTGTTTGTTGTGTGTTTAGTGTGTGTTTGTTGTGTGTTTAGTGTGTGTTTGGTGTATGTTTGGTGTGTGTTCGTTGTGTGTTTAGTGTGTGTTTGGTGTATGTTTGGTGTGTGTTTGGTGTGTGTTTGGTGTGTGTTTAGTGTGTGTTTGGTGTGTGTTTGGTGTGTGTTTGGTGTATGTTTGGTGTGTGTTTGTTGTGTGTTTGTTGTGTGTTTAGTGTGTGTTTAGTGTGTGTTTGTTGTGTGTTTGGTGTATGTTTGTTGAGTGTTTGGTGTGTGTTTAGTGTGTGTTTGGTGTATGTTTGGTGTGTGTTTGGTGTGTGTTTGGTGTGTGTTTGTTGTGTGTTTAGTGGATGTTTGGTGTGTGTTTGGTGTGTGTTTGTTGTGTGTTTAGTGGATGTTTGGTGTGTGTTTAGTGTGTGTTTGATGTATGTTTGGTGTGTGTTTGGTGTGTGTTTGTTGTGTGTTTAGTGTATGTTTGGTGTGTGTTTGGTGTGTGTTTGTTGTGTGTTTAGTGTGTGTTTGGTGTGTGTTTGGTGTGTGTTTTGTGTGTGTTTGGTGTGTGTTTAGTGTATGTTTGGTGTGTGTTTGTTGTGTGTTTAGTGTATGTTTGGTGTGTGTTTGTTGTGTGTTTAGTGGATGTTTGGTGTGTGTTTGGTGTGTGTTTGTTGTGTGTTTAGTGGATGTTTGGTGTATGTTTGGTGTGTGTTTGGTGTGTGTTTGTTGTGTGTTTGGTGTGTGTTTGTTGTGTGTTTAGTGTATGTTTGGTGTGTGTTTGTTGTGTGTTTAGTGGATGTTTGGTGTGTGTTTGGTGTGTGTTTGTTGTATGTTTAGTGGATGTTTGGTGTATGTTTGGTGTGTGTTTGGTGTGTGTTTGTTGTGTGTTTAGTGGATGTTTGGTGTATGTTTGGTGTGTGTTTGTTGTGTGTTTGCTGTGTGTTTAGTGTATGTTTGGTGTGTGTTTAGTGTGTGTTTGATGTATGTTTGGTGTGTTTGCTGTGTGTTTGCTGTATGTTTGGTGTGTGTTTGGTGTGTGTTTGACAATGTCTAAGGATTTGGAACAGTCGCTAGACTATTACAGTATAAGAATACAAGTCGTGTGAATATATGCAACAGAGGCTTTTATCCAAAGCATCTTATATTTGTAGTATGTGTCTGTGGTCCTGGTGGAAATAGGAAAGGATACTGAATTCTGTTTGTGTTTACATGACAAGCTAAAAACATGTCTTCATGGAGAAAATACTTGTATGTCTTCTACATGCATAGTTTGCTTTGGGTGCTGGATGGGGGATGATTAACTCACAGTATATATTAGATATTCTCTTTACTGTTGTCTCATGTTCACTGTGTTTTCAAACTGACATGCTATTTTACTTTGTTTCAGGGTGAACCCGGGAAACCAGGACCTCGTGGACTAGCTGTGAGTTACATTATTCTCTATGAACCACTCATTCATTAGTGGAATCAGTCCACACTGAAGACTCAGAGGGCCCAGCTATAGAACATTCAGCTTTCTCACATCACTTGAAACGTAGCTTCTAGGGCTTATTAATGAAGCCTTCATAGAGCCTTCATAGAGCCTTCATAGAGCCTTCATAGAGCCTATAAAGATGCTGTAGTATCTTATGTCATTGACTCGTCTGGTGCTTCTGTTTTCCTCCATAGGGCGTTGGAGACGATGGACCCCCTGTTAGTATTTTACAGTATTATTAATTAAACATTCACACATGACACATGTATTACATCTTTATAGTACAGTATCTAGTAAAATGTCGTTCACATTAGCCATGGTAAGATAGCTTTGATGCATTGGGAAGACATTTTGTTGAAAAACTTTCAAAACTATGAAAAATGCAACAACAAAACAAAGTATATGATAAATTAGTACAAGTCATGATTTTCAGTGAATTAATACGTGTTTCTCTGAACAGGGACCCCCGGGGCCAGGAGGACTTCCAGGTGATTTGGGAAAAGGTGGACCCCCTGTGAGTATCAGTTACAGACCCTCATAACCTAACGATCCTCATCAACTAACGATTCTCATTACCTAACAATCCTCTTGCCTTAAGGATCCTCATGACCTAACGATCCTCATCACCTAACGATCCTCATCACCTAACGATCCTCATGACCTAACGATCCTCATCACCTAACGATCCTCATCACCTAACGATCCTCATCACCTAACGATCCTCATGACCTAACGATCCTCATCACCTAACGATCCTCATCACCTAACGATCCTCATGACCTAACGATCCTCATCACCTAACGATCCTCATCACCTAACGATCCTCATCACCTAACGATCCTCATCACCTAACGATCCTCATGACCTAACGATCCTCATCACCTCACCTCACACTCCTCATGACCTAACGATCCTCATCACCTAACGATCCTCATCACCTCACACTCCTCATCACCTAATGATCCTCATCACCTAACGATCCTTATCACCTCACAATCCTCATCACCTCACACTCCTCATCACATAACAATCCTCATCACCTAACGATCCTCATCACCTAACGATATCAGGACATATAGATCCTCAGGACACAATGATTCTCTATGCGGACAGAGCATGAATTGGGCCGGAACAGACCGGTGCTTTTCTCCTGCTTGATATCCGCCAGGTGAAAATAAACAGCGTACCAGCTCCTATTTCAGTCCTCTTCAAGCACTGCATGTAGATAGTTTGGGAGCTGGAGTCTTAGGGCCAATTATGGCTGATTGGATGTACAGCATAAGAGGCTGCTGAGGGGAGGATGCCTCATAATAACGGCTGGAACGGAGCGAATGGAATGGCATCAAACGCCTGGAAAACATTGGAAACCACGTGTTTGATGTATTTGATACCGTTCAACTAATACCGCTCCAGCCCGTCCTCCCCAATTAAGGTGCCACCAACTTCCTGTGATGTACAGTACCTCCTCTGTCAGGAACGTCAATCAAAAGGTGAATGAAAATGGACCATGTTTGTTTGATCTGCTTTCTATGTCCGTTACCACAGGGTGCTATGGGAGTCAGAGGACCAACAGGACCTGGTGGATCAGCAGGGCCGAGAGTGAGTAGTACATCTGTGGATCAGTAGGGCCTAGAGCGAGTATTACATCTGTGGATCAGTAGGGCCTAGAGTGAGTAGTACATCTGTGGATAGTACATCTGTGGATCAGTAGGGCCGAGAGGGAGTAGTACATCTGTGGATCAGTAGGGCCGAGAGTGAGTAGTACATCTGTGGATCAGTAGGGCCGAGAGTGAGTAGTACATCTGTGGATCAGCAGGGCCTAGAGTGAGTAGTACATCTGTGGATCAGTAGGGCCGAGAGTGAGTAGTACATCTGTGGATCAGTAGGGGCTAGAGTGAGTAGTACATCTGTGGATCAGTAGGGGCTAGAGTGAGTAGTACATATGTGGATCAGTAGGGCCTAGAGTGAGTAGTACATCTGTGGATCAGTAGGGCCGAGAGGGAGTAGTACATCTGTGGATCAGTAGGGCCTAGAGCGAGTATTACATCTGTGGATCAGTAGGGCCTAGAGCGAGTATTACATCTGTGGATCAGTAGGGCCGAGAGGGAGTAGTACATCTGTGGATCAGTAGAGCCGAGAGTGAGTAGTAAGTACATCTGTGGATCAGCCGGGCCTAGAGTGAGTAGTACATCTGTGGATCAGTAGGGCCGAGAGGGAGTAGTACATCTGTGGATCAGTAGGGCCGAGAGTGAGTAGTACATCTGTGGATCAGCAGGGCCTAGAGTGAGTAGTACATCTGTGGATCAGTAGAGCCGAGAGTGAGTAGTACATCTGTGGATCAGTAGGGCCGAGAGGGAGTAGTACATCTGTGGATCAGTAGGGCCTAGAGCGAGTAGTACATCTGTGGATCAGTAGGGCCTAGAGCGAGTAGTACATCTGTGGATCAGTAGGGCCTAGAGTGAGTAGTACATCTGTGGATCAGCAGGGCCTAGAGTGAGTATTACATCTGTGGATCAGTAGGGCCGAGAGTGAGTAGTACATCTGTGGATCAGTAGGGCCGAGAGTGAGTAGTACATCTGTGGATCAGTAGGGCCGAGAGTGAGTAGTACATCTGTGGATCAGTAGGGCCGAGAGTGAGTAGTACATCTGTGGATCAGTAGGGCCTAGAGTGAGTAGTACATCTGTGGATCAGTAGGGCCTAGAGTGAGTATTACATCTGTGGATCAGCAGGGCCGAGAGTGAGTAGTACATCTGTGGATCAGTAGGGCCGAGAGTGAGTAGTACATCTGTGGATCAGTAGGGCCGAGAGTGAGTAGTACATCTGTGGATCAGCAGGGCCTAGAGTGAGTATTACATCTGTGGATCAGTAGGGCCGAGAGTGAGTAGTACATCTGTGGATCAGTAGGGGCTAGAGTGAGTAGTACATCTGTGGATCAGCAGGGCCTAGAGTGAGTAGTACATCTGTGGATCAGTAGAGCCGAGAGTGAGTAGTACATCTGTGGATCAGTAGGGCCGAGAGGGAGTAGTACATCTGTGGATCAGTAGGGCCTAGAGCGAGTAGTACATCTGTGGATCAGTAGGGCCTAGAGCGAGTAGTACATCTGTGGATCAGTAGGGCCTAGAGTGAGTAGTACATCTGTGGATCAGCAGGGCCTAGAGTGAGTATTACATCTGTGGATCAGTAGGGCCGAGAGTGAGTAGTACATCTGTGGATCAGTAGGGCCGAGAGTGAGTAGTACATCTGTGGATCAGTAGGGCCGAGAGTGAGTAGTACATCTGTGGATCAGTAGGGCCGAGAGTGAGTAGTACATCTGTGGATCAGTAGGGCCTAGAGTGAGTAGTACATCTGTGGATCAGTAGGGCCTAGAGTGAGTATTACATCTGTGGATCAGCAGGGCCGAGAGTGAGTAGTACATCTGTGGATCAGTAGGGCCGAGAGTGAGTAGTACATCTGTGGATCAGTAGGGCCGAGAGTGAGTAGTACATCTGTGGATCAGCAGGGCCTAGAGTGAGTATTACATCTGTGGATCAGTAGGGCCGAGAGTGAGTAGTACATCTGTGGATCAGTAGGGGCTAGAGTGAGTAGTACATCTGTGGATCAGTAGGGCCGAGAGTGAGTAGTACATCTGTGGATCAGCAGGGCCTAGAGTGAGTAGTACATCTGTGGATCAGTAGGGCCCGAGAGGGAGTAGTACATCTGTGGATCAGTAGGGCCTAGAGCGAGTAGTACATCTGTGGATCAGTAGGGCCTAGAGTGAGTAGTACATCTGTGGATCAGTAGGGCCGAGAGGGAGTAGTACATCTGTGGATCAGTAGGGCCTAGAGCGAGTAGTACATCTGTGGATCAGTAGGGCCGAGAGGGAGTAGTACATCTGTGGATCAGTAGGGCCTAGAGTGAGTAGTACATCTGTGGATCAGTAGGGCCTAGAGCGAGTAGTACATCTGTGGATCAGTAGGGCCTAGAGTGAGTAGTACATCTGTGGATCAGTAGGGCCTAGAGCGAGTAGTACATCTGTGGATCAGTAGGGCCGAGAGGGAGTAGTACATCTGTGGATCAGTAGGGCCTAGAGTGAGTAGTACATCTGTGGATCAGTAGGGCCTAGAGCGAGTAGTACATCTGTGGATCAGTAGGGCCTAGAGTGAGTAGTACATCTGTGGATCAGTAGGGCCTAGAGCGAGTAGTACATCTGTGGATCAGTAGGGCCGAGAGGGAGTAGTACATCTGTGGATCAGTAGGGCCTAGAGCGAGTAGTACATCTGTGGATCAGTAGGGCCTAGAGTGAGTAGTACATCTGTGGATCAGTAGGGCCTAGAGTGAGTAGTACATCTGTGGATCAGCAGGGCCTAGAGTGAGTAGTACATCTGTGGATCAGTAGGGCCTAGAGTGAGTAATACATCTGTGGATCAGCAGGGCCTAGAATGAGTAGTACATCTGTGGATCAGTAGGGCCTAGAGTGAGTAGTACATCTGTGGATAGTACATCTGTGGATCAGTAGGGCCGAGAGTGAGTAATACATCTGTGGATCAGCAGGGACTAGAATGAGTAGTACATCTGTGGATCAGTAGGGCCTAGAGTGAGTAGTACATCTGTGGATCAGTAGGGCCTAGAGTGAGTAGTACATCTGTGGATCAGTAGGGCCTAGAGTGAGTAGTACATCTGTGGATCAGTAGGGCCTAGAGTGAGTAGTACATCTGTGGATCAGCAGGGCCTAGAGTGAGTAGTACATCTGTGGATCAGTAGGGCCTAGAGTGAGTAATACATCTGTGGATCAGCAGGGCCTAGAGTGAGTAGTACATCTGTGGATCAGTAGGGCCTAGAGTGAGTAATACATCTGTGGATCAGTAGGGCCTAGAGTGAATAGTACATCTGTGGATCAGTAGGGCCTAGAGCGAGTAGTACATCTGTGGATCAGTAGGGCCGAGAGTGAGTAGTACATCTGTGGAATAGTAGGGCCGAGAGTGTGTAGTACATCTGTGGATCAGTAGGGCCTAGAGTGAGTAGTACATCTGTGGATCAGTAGGGCCGAGAGTGAGTAGTACATCTGTGGATCAGTAGGGCAGAGAGTGAGTAGTACATCTGTGGATCAGTAGGGCCTAGAGTGAGTAGTACATCTGTGAATAGTACATCTGTGGATCAGTAGGGCCTAGAGTGAGTAGTACATCTGTGAATAGTACATCTGTGGATCAGTAGGGCCTAGAGTGAGTAGTACATCTGTGGATCAGTAGGGCCTAGAGTGAGTAGTACATCTGTGAATAGTACATCTGTGGATCAGTAGGGCCTAGAGTGAGTAGTACATCTGTGAATAGTACATCTGTGGATCAGTAGGGCCTAGAGTGAGTAGTACATCTGTGAATAGTACATCTGTGGATCAGTAGGGCCTAGAGTGAATAGTACATCTGTGGATCAGTAGGGCCTAGAGTGAGTAGTACATCTGTGAATCAGTAGGGCCGAGAGTGAGTAGTACAACTGTGGATCACTGTCACTGTGTTACGTCCCTAGTTGATGATACGTTGACAAGCACATCAAGAGAATGTCGTGAGCTGTTTGTGTGTCACGTTGAACAGTCATCTACTCTTCCTAATCAACTGATTAACAATTCTCAAAATGATGTGTTTTTCAGGGTGCAGCAGGGATGCAGGATTTGAGTGCCGAGCTGGTAAGACTTTGTTTGTTCAAGTTCACACAACTCAGTGCCTGGCATTACACGTATGAGTGATAATCTGACCCTGTTGATTTATCCTGCTGCTGTCTAGTGCCCTGGTGCCTGTCCACCTGGGACACCTGGTCATCCCGGCCTCCCTGGCATGAAGGTGAGTCAAGGGTCAGGGGTCAGGGGCCAAGGAGAGTGCATGCCCTCACTAGTGTATCATATGAAGTTATGTAATGGATAAACGTTCTCAGTGGTGTGCTAGGAAGGGCATTGGAACATAGTCAGTGGTGTATTGATAGCTTGGTCTCATAAGTTGTCATATATTGTGCTAATGGTAACCATAGCTGCTTCAACCTACGGCCTCACAGAAGTCATTGGTTTAAATATATTCTATTGTCTTCACAGTTAGTATAATGATACTCTAACGGTGATATGTGATAGAGATTGGGGAGGGTGTTTAAGCTTCATGTTCCTCTGTTTTCTAGGGTCACAAAGGAGTAAAAGGGGAAGGAGGAGAGCCTGGGAAACAAGGGCACAAGGTAAGGGCTTACATTTTAGACACATTCAGAGAACTGAACAAAAACCTACACGGTATTAAAATGACTTGGTCCAGAACTAGGTTTAGTCTGTTTCTTGGAAAACCAGACCAGATGTTTCCGTGACATAGAATAAGCTTGGAGCTTTGTAGCTCCTCTGGTCTCATTGCGTCATGTGATGCGTCATGAGATCAGCTTTACATCTTGACTGACCAAGATATTCAGATTAGACATGACAAGAAATACTCTCACGGCTACTTCTTAGCTGTCAGTATGCGTCCAGTCAGGTGATCCATGTGGTCAGGGCCTGTGATCCATGTGGTCAGGGCCTGAGATCCATGTGGACATGTCTGTCTGGATTCAAGACTCCATGTATCCATATGGGCTGTAAATGACTTTCTCCATGTATAGAATTCAGCCTTGCTTAGTGGCTCTATTGAAGGGTGTCTGGTGTAGAACATGCAGGCTTTTCACTCACAAGTCAAAGCGTGTAGTCTCTGACAACTGACAGCACTCACACCTTTGGCAATGTGATCAGCGGTAGAGTCAATTTCATTGAAACGTGTGTCATGTATCTGAGTCAACGAGGCTGTAGGAACATTGATTTAAAGTCCATGGGAGTTGTTTTGCGGCCATTAAAGTTGTTTTGAAACAGCTTACATTTGAAATCCATCTTTCTATCCTCCTATAAATGTACCTACTTATGTTTTAATGTCTCTGTCATACGCAGCTGTTCATCTTACTGATGTCTGCATGTTACCTCTCTCTCTCTCTAGGGTGAAGAGGGTGACCAGGGAACCACAGGGGACCTCGGATCCCAGGGCCCAACGGTTTGATACTCTCATTAACCTACCTTTAACAGATAATATAACAGACCGTCTGTAGTGATAATATAACAGGTTGTCTGTAGTGATAATATAACAGACTGTCTGTAGTGATAATATAACAGACTGTCTGTAGTGATGATATAACAGACTGTCTGTAGTGATAATATAACAGACTGTCTGTAGTGATAATATTACAGACTGTCTGTAGTGATAATATTACAGACTGTCTGTAGTGATGATATAACAGACTGTCTGTAGTGATAATATAACAGGTTGTCTGTAGTGATAATATAACAGACTGTCTGTAGTGATGATATAACAGACTGTCTGTAGTGATGATATAACAGACTGTCTGTAGTGATAATATAACAGACTGTCTGTAGTGATACTATAACAGACTGTCTGTAGTGATAATATAACAGACTGTCTGTAGTGATAATATAACAGACTGTCTGTAGTGATAATATAACAGACTGTCTGTAGTGATAATATAACAGACTGTCTGTAGTGATATAATAACAGACTGTCTGTAGTGATAATATAACAGACTGTCTGTAGTGATAATATAACAGGTTGTCTGTAGTGATAATATAACAGACTGTCTGTAGTGATAATATAACAGACTGTCTGTAGTGATAATATAACAGACTGTCTATGGTGACAGTTAGTGACAGTTTGTCTTTCTGCTGTTGTGTGATTCCAGGGTCCTCAGGGAATCAGAGGCTCCACTGGAATGATGGGGCCCAAAGGTGGACTGGTAAGAGTCACTCTTTGAAGTTCATTGTATTTCCACCCTCTCTGTCATCTTAATGCTAATATACCCCTGGTGTTGTGACAGGGAGCACGAGGACATGATGGAGATCCAGGTCCCCAGGGTGTTGAAGGAGCCACTGTAAGTATTCTCCCATAATCCCCTTCTCCTGTTCATTATGATTTCACTAATGTTAGACCTCTGGAAAGGTGAGTGTTTCAGGAATAAGGCACTGTGTTGTGTTCTCAATCAAGGACCTGATTAAACATCTGTAAAAAGGTTTTGTCTTACAATATGTTGATGCTGTCTCTTGTTAGGGTGACCAAGGCCAGAGGGGCGTGATGGGCGAGTCTGGTCCTAAAGGTGATGAGGTGGGTTTCAGAGTAAAAAAATACACCTACCATGGTTTCACATGGTTGATTCTTGTCTTTAGTCACTGTCTGGGGTGGTGGTGATGGTGTAATGCTGATGCCCTGATTGGTTCCTTATCCTATTGTGTTGTTATCTAGGGATCTCAAGGTGGAAGAGGAATCACAGGTCTTCCTGGGCCCAAGGGAAAGGGTGTAAGTATTACTGTAACTATTGTATCACAGCATAAACAATCAGTCTTGGCGGTGCAAAATGTAAGCATATCCTGTCTGTTGTGTATTCATAGACTCTTAGAATCGTTTAAGCCACAGAACCATTCATAGAACCATAGAACCTTCTTGGAACATTAACACTTGTCATGGAATAATTGTCGTGGTTCTTTTTTCATGTCTAGGGTTTGTCAGGAGTAGATGGCCGTGAAGGTATTCCTGGATTGCCAGGTGGAAAGGTATGGACAGGATCGACTGTAAGATGTTTAGATGCATCGTTCTAGTTTTGCTGTGCCCTCTCATAGGTCTACAGTGATTATTTTCTGCAACGATTTCTATTGGCTTGGCAATGGAGATCACAGCATTCTGAAAAGTCTACTATAAAATGGGATTCATAATGTTTGAACAGAGGAATCAGCAGGAGTTGTCAAATCAAGTTAAGATTACAACTGTGATGTCAAAAGTTCATCTTAACTCACATAACTCGCTTTCTCCACAGGGCACCATTGGCAAGGCCGGGTCTCCAGGGGAGGTGGGGCTTCAGGGACTTCCTGTAAGTATGACCTTTGACCTCACACTAACAGGTGTTCTGATTGGTTGCGCCTGTGTAATCCTCCTCAGCCTCCCATATTCTAATCCTGATGTGAAATAACATAATAATAATAACATGAGATAATTGTTTCTGATTGACAACCACCATTGTGTAGGTTCTTTTGTTTTACAAACATTTGAGATTTTCATGTTTTCAACAACTTCTTTGAAATAGATAACAAATGCATGAGTGGTTTGGTCAGATGTATTCTAGGTATTTACATGATAATTCTTGTTACTGTAGATTGATTTTGATTGACAATGTTGTGTTTCCTCTCTAGGGATTACCTGGTTCTCCTGGCTCTAAAGGAACTGGTGGAGAGAAGGTAGGCATCATAGAGATCCTATTAAAATAGTATTCTAATTCCTAATTCACCCACAATGCACCACTTACATCAATTCATCTACAGCCAATGGGCATTAATTACTCTGTGCCATAAACTCAACCCTTTTGACAAATAGAGCTAATCTATGTCACTGAGGAGCTGCAGCTGGATAAGAGCATGGGTACTGGCCTACAGTGAGGGGAAAATGTATTTGATCCCCTGCTGATTTTGTACGTTTGCCCACTGACAAAGAAATTATCTGTATAATTTTAATGGTAGGTTTATTTGAACAGTGAGAGACAGAATAACAACAAAAAATCCAGAAAAACGAATGTCAAAAATGTTATAAATTGACTTGCATTTTAATGAGGGAAATAATTATTTGACCCCTCCAAAACGTGACTTGGTACTGGGTGGCAAAACCCTTGTTGGCAATCACAGAGGTCAGATGTTTCTTGTAGTTGGCCACCAGGTTTGCACACATCTCAGGGGGGAGTTTGTCTCACTCCTCTTTGCAGATCTTCTCCAAGCCATTAAGGTTTCGAGGCTGACGTTTGGCAACTCGAACCTTCAGCTCCCTCCACAGATTTTCTCTGGGATTAAGGTCAGGAGACTGGCTAGGCCACTCCAGGACCTTAATGTGCTTCTTCTTGAGCCACTCCTTTGTTGCCTTGGCCGTGTGTTTTGGGTTATTGTCATGCTGGAATACCCATCCACGACCCATTTTCAATGCCCTCGCTGAGGGAAGGAGGTTCTCACCCAAGATTTGACGGTACATGGCCCCGTCCATCGGCCCTTTGATGCGGTGAAGTTGTCCTGTCCCCTTAGCAGAAAAACACCCCCAAAGCATAATGTTTCCACCTCCATGTTTGACGGTGGGGATGGTGTTCTTGGGGTCATAGGCAGCATTCCTCCTCCTCCAAACACGGCGAGTTGAGTTGATGCCAAAGAGCTCCATTTTGGTCTCATCTGACCACAACACTTTCACACAGTTGTGTCCTCGGAATCATTCAGATGTTCATTGGCAAACTTCAGACGGGCATGTATATGTACTTTCTTGAGCAGGGGGACCTTGCGGGCGCTGCAGGATTTCAGTCCTTCACGGCATAGTGTGTTAATAATTGTTTTCTTGGGGACTATGGTCTCAGCTGCCTTGAGATCATTGACAAGATCCTCCCGTGTAGTTCTGGGCTGATTCCTCACCGTTCTCATGATCATTGCAACTCCACGAGGTGAGATCTTGCATGGAGCCCCAGGCCGAGGGAGATTGACAGTTCTTTTGTGTTTCTTCCATTTGCGAATAATCGCACCAACTGTTGTCACCTTCTCACCAAGCTCCTTGGCGATGGTCTTGTAGCCCATTCCAGCCTTGTGTAGGTCTACAATCTTGTCCCTGACATCCTTGGAGAGCTCTTTGGTCTTGGCCATGGTGGAGAGTTTGGAATCTGATTGATTGATTGCCTCTGTGGACAGGTGTCTTTTATACAGGTAACAAACTGAGATTAGGAGCACTGCCTTTAAGAGTGTGCTCCTAATCTCAGCTCGTTACCTGTATAAAAGACACCTGGGAGCCAGAAATCTTTCTGATTGAGAGGGGGTCAAATACTTATTTCCCTCATTAAAATGCAAATCAATTTATAACATTTTTGACCTGCGTTTCTCTGGATTTTTTTGTTGCTATTCTGTCTCTCACTGTTCAAATAAACCTACCATTAAAATGATAGACTGATCATCTCTTTGTCAGTGGGCAAACGTACAAAATCAGTAGGGGATCAAATACTTTTTCCCCTCACTGTAACTGTCCTGACACTGACCTGACTGTCCTGACACTGACCTGACTGACCTGACTCTTCTGACACTGACCTGATTGTCCTGACACTGACCTGACTGTCCTGACGTGACTGTCCTGACACAGACCTGACTGTCCTGACACTGACCTGACCTGACTGTCCTGACACAGACCTGACTGTCCTGACACTGACCTGACCTGACTATCCTGACACTGACACTGACCTGACTGTCCTGACACTGACCTGACTGTCCTGACACTGTCCTGACTGTCCTGACACTGACCTAACTGTCCTGACACTGACCTGACTGTCCTGACACTGACCTAACAGTCCTGACACTGACCTGACTGTCCTGACACTGACCTGATATACTTCATCTCAGACACACAGAACTAAGTTGTGGGAGGAAATGTGTTAGAAAAGATTCTACAATGGGGATGGAATCAGGGCGGTAGCTCCACCCCCTGCTCTCTGTAAGTTTCGGGCAAGTCTATGGGCCAAATGTCCCAAATCAGTGATGGAAAAATCTGCACATTGGACAAAGTTCCTTGTTAGTTGTGGCATCCCAGTCTGTTGACAGACACTACGATACCATCCTATGGTCCACGAGAGATTATGACACTAAACTCTGTTTCTGTTGCTCTACTTCAGGGTAGCTCTGGAGAGGCAGGTCTTCTTGGAACAATAGGATCTGCTGGTAAAACAGTAAGTCCAATTCAAATCCAAGTTTATTTAAAATGCATTTCAAGTTGTCCATCCAGTAACGACCTGTTCACTGTGATGTCTCTGTGTAGGGAGAGCAAGGCAAAGCAGGAGGTCTAGGACCCATTGGACCCATTGGCGGACCAGTGAGTATCCTGTCATGTATTATATTTCCCAGCAGGCAAAGCTGTTTTTATGACGCCATCACAACCAGATTACAACTGGTAGTAATTGGGTTACAATGATGTCGGTGATGTCAATGCAACCAGTTTTGCCCTCTTCCATTTTAATGTCCTTTATCGTCCTTTATTAATGTGTCATAAAACAAACCTCTTCTTCTCTCTTGTAATTCCCTTTGACACCTCTCTAGGGAGACAGCGGAGTACAAGGACCAGCCGGTCCACCGGGCAAACCAGGGGCCAGGGTGAGTTATTGTTGTTGTTGTTGTTGTCTGGTTGCTGTGTGATGCTGTGTGTCTTCGTGTCAGGTATAATATAAGGATTAATGAAAGGAAACGTACTTTGTAACAACGACTCAAAGATGACAAAGTTAGGCTGGAACACCAAGATGTTTCACAGTGAGAGAGAGAGAATGAGAGAGAGACAGAGAGAGAGAGAGAGAGAGGGAGAGAGAGAGAGAATGAGAGAGAGAGAGAGAGAGAGAGAGAGAGAGAGAGAGAATGAGAGAGAGACAGAGGGAGAGAGAGAGAGAGGGAGAGAGAGAGAGAATGAGAGAGAGAGAGAGAGAGAGAATGAGAGAGAGAGAGAGAGAGAAAGAGACTGAAACAAAGAGAAGATGAAGAATGAGAAAAAGAAGAGAAAGAGAGGGAGAGTGGGGACCTGGCTGTGGTTACAGAGAGGGGGGACCTGGCTGTGGTTACAGATAGTGAGGACCTGGCTGTGGTTACAGAGAGTGGGGACCTGACTGTGGTTACAGAGAGTGGGGACCTGGCTGTGGTTACAGAGAGTGGGGACCTGGCTGTGGTTACAGAGAGTGGGGACCTGGCTGTGGTTACAGAGAGAGTGGACCTGGCTGTGGTTACAGAGAGAGTGGACCTGGCTGTGGTTACAGAGAGTGGACCTGGCTGTGGTTACAGAGAGTGGGGACCTGGCTGTGGTTACAGAGAGAGTGGACCTGGCTGTGGTTACAGAGAGAGTGGACCTGGCTGTGGTTACAGAGAGAGTGGACCTGGCTGTGGTTACAGAGAGTGGACCTGGCTGTGGTTACAGAGAGTGGGGACCTGGCTGTGGTTACAGAGAGAGTGGACCTGGCTGAGGTTACAGAGAGTGGGGACCTGGCTGTGGTTACAGAGTGGGGACCTGGCTGTGGTTACAGAGAGTGGGGACCTGGCTGTGGTTACAGAGAGAGGGGACCTGGCTGTGGTTACAGAGAGAGTGGACCTAGCTGAGGTTACAGAGTGTGGACCTGGCTGTGGTTACAGAGAGTGGGGACCTGGCTGTGGTTACAGAGTGTGGACCTGGCTGTGGTTACAGAGAGAGGGGACCTGGCTGTGGTTACAGAGAGTGTGGACCTGGCTGTGGTTACGGAGGGGGGACCTGGCTGTGGTTACAGAGTGTGGACCTGGCTGTGGTTACAGAGAGTGGGGACCTGACTGTGGTTACAGAGTGAGTGGACCTGGCTGTGGTTACAGAGAGAGTGGACCTGGCTGTGGTTACAGAGAGAGTGGACCTGGCTGTGGTTACAGAGAGAGTGGACCTGGCTGTGGTTACAGAGAGTGGACCTGGCTGTGGTTACAGAGAGTGGGGACCTGGCTGTGGTTACAGAGAGAGTGGACCTGGCTGTGGTTACAGAGAGAGTGGACCTGGCTGTGGTTACAGAGAGAGTGGACCTGGCTGTGGTTACAGAGAGTGGACCTGGCTGTGGTTACAGAGAGTGGGGACCTGGCTGTGGTTACAGAGAGAGTGGACCTGGCTGAGGTTACAGAGAGTGGGGACCTGGCTGTGGTTACAGAGTGGGGACCTGGCTGTGGTTACAGAGAGTGGGGACCTGGCTGTGGTTACAGAGAGAGGGGACCTGGCTGTGGTTACAGAGAGAGTGGACCTAGCTGAGGTTACAGAGTGTGGACCTGGCTGTGGTTACAGAGAGTGGGGACCTGGCTGTGGTTACAGAGTGTGGACCTGGCTGTGGTTACAGAGAGAGGGGACCTGGCTGTGGTTACAGAGAGTGTGGACCTGGCTGTGGTTACGGAGGGGGGACCTGGCTGTGGTTACAGAGTGTGGACCTGGCTGTGGTTACAGAGAGGGGACCTGACTGTGGTTACAGAGAGAGTGGACCTGGCTGAGGTTACAGAGTGTGGACCTGGCTGTGGTTACAGAGAGTGGGGACCTGGCTGTGGTTACAGAGAGGGGGGACCTGGCTGTGGTTACAGAGAGTGGGGACCTGGCTATGGTTACAGAGAGTGGGGACCTGGCGGTGGTTACAGAGAGTGGGGACCTGGCTGTGGTTACAGAGAGTGGGGACCTGACTGTGGTTACAGAGAGTGGGGACCTGGCTGTGGTTACAGAGAGTGGGGACCTGGCTGTGGTTACAGAGAGAGGAGACCTGCCTGTGGTTACAGAGAGGGGACCTGGCTGTGGTTACAGAGTGTGGGGACCTGGCTGTGGTTACAGAGTGGGGACCTGGCTGTGGTTACAGAGAGGGGACCTGACTGTGGTTACAGAGAGAGTGGACCTGGCTGAGGTTACAGAGTGTGGACCTGGCTGTGGTTACAGAGAGTGGGGACCTGGCTGTGGTTACAGAGAGGGGGGACCTGGCTGTGGTTACAGAGAGTGGGGACCTGGCTGTGGTTACAGAGAGTGGGGACCTGGCGGTGGTTACAGAGAGTGGGGACCTGGCTGTGGTTACAGAGAGTGGGGACCTGACTGTGGTTACAGAGAGTGGGGACCTGGCTGTGGTTACAGAGAGTGGGGACCTGGCTGTGGTTACAGAGTGGGGACCTGGCTGTGGTTACAGAGAGTGGGGACCTGGCTGTGGTTACAGAGAGTGGGGACCTGGCTGTGGTTACAGAGAGGGGGAACCTGGCTATGGTTACAGAGAGTGGACCTGGCTGTGGTTACAGAGAGTGGACCTGGCTGTGGTTACAGAGAGTGGACCTGGCTGTGGTTACAGAGAGTGGGGACCTGGCTGTGGTTACAGAGAGTGGACCTGGCTGTGGTTACAGAGAGTGGGGACCTGGCTGTGGTTACAGAGAGTGGACCTGGCTGTGGTTACAGAGAGTGGGGACCTGGCTGTGGTTACAGAGAGTGGACCTGGCTGTGGTTACAGAGAGTGGGGACCTGGCTGTGGTTACAGAGAGGGGGGACCTGGCTGTGGTTACAGAGAGTGGGGACCTGGCTGTGGTTACAGAGAGTGGGGACCTGGCTGTGGTTACAGAGTGTGGACCTGGCTGTGGTTACAGAGTGTGGACCTGGCTGTGGTTACAGAGAGTGGACCTGGCTGTGGTTACAGAGAGTGGGGACCTGACTGTGGTTACAGAGAGGGGGGACCTGGCTGTGGTTACAGAGAGGGGACCTGGCTGTGGTTACAGAGTGTGGGGACCTGGCTGTGGTTACAGAGTGGGGACCTGGCTGTGGTTACAGAGAGGGGGGACCTGGCTGTGGTTACAGATAGTGAGGACCTGGCTGTGGTTACAGAGAGTGGGGACCTGGCTGTGGTTACAGAGAGGGGGGACCTGGCTGTGGTTACAGAGAGTGGGGACCTGGCTGTGGTTACAGAGAGTGGGGACCTGGCTGTGGTTACACAGAAATTCCCTAGAGAATAGTTCTGAACGGGATCTCAGGATCTCACACAGAGGCTATTTTCACAGTAAGGAGAGAATGGGGGCCAGGGCCAGCTGGCTGAAAGAGCCTTCTGTTGCTTTGGCATTCCTCACACACACACGGTCAGCAATCAAAGGTGTGCCCAGCACAGAGAACAAAGAGACACACACACACACACACACACACATAATCATACAAAATAAAAATTGCAGCCAGGTTTTTAGAAATTCTCTTTCTTTTGTGCACGTCTTGAGTCACGACCCTGATATAGCCATCTCATGAACAGTTAATTCACCAGTGTATGTTGCCCTAATGACTGAAGAGCTTGTGGTTAGTTTCTTCATACTCTGCTGTCTTATCTGAGGTTTCCACTACTTTCTGCTGTCGTGTTCTGTAGGTTTAGATATTTACATACAGTATTCCATTCAGCAGAGGCTTGTATTCCTACAGTCATGTTACATATGGTCTGTCCCAGGAATCTAACCCACAATCCTGGCACCGCAAGCACCTTGTTCTAAGGACATACAGTAGTGTGGTGTTGACCTCTGACCTCATTGTTGTCGCCCTACCTTTGTTTTGTAGGGACCAAAAGGGGATCTTGGTCTTCCTGGTGTTCCCGGACCCCCAGGCCTCCCCGGAGTGAAGGGAGAGAGGGTAAGATAAGAGGACTTTCTATTCTGACTGGTATCTATCCCCTCTGTAGAGACCTGCTGTCTGGTGGGGAAACAATCACTGATATTATACAACCAAACCTACTACTGATATTATACAACTAAACTACTGATATTATACACCTAAACTACTGATATTATACAACTAAACTACTGATATTATACAACTAAACTACTGATATTATACAACTAAACTACTGATATTATACAACTAAACTACTGATATTATACAACTAAACATACTACTGATATTATACAACTAAACTACTGATATTATACAACTAAACTACTGATATTATACAACTAAACTACTGATATTATACAACTATATATACTACTGATATTATACAACTAAACATACTGATATTATACAACTAAACTACTGATATTATACAACTAAACTACTGATATTATACAACTAAACTACTGATATTATACAACTAAACTACTGATATTATATACTACTGATATTATACAACTAAACTACTGATATTATACAACTAAACTACTGATATTATACAACTAAACTACTGATATTATACAACTAAACTACTGATAATATACAACTAAACTACTGATATTATACAACTAAACTACTGATATTATACAACTAAACATACTACTGATATTATACAACTAAACATACTACTGATATTATACAACTAAACTACTGATATTATACAACTATATATACTACTGATATTATACAACTAAACTACTGATATTATACAACTATATATACTACTGATATTATACAACTAAACTACTGATATTATACAACTAAACTACTGATATTATACAACTAAACTACTGATATTATACAACTAAACTACTGATATTATACAACTAAACTACTGATATTATACAACTAAACTACTGATATTATACAACTAAACTACTGATATTATACAACTAAACTACTGATATTATACAACTAAACTACTGATATTATACAACTAAACTACTGATATTATACAACTAAACATTCTACTGATATTATACAACTAAACTACTGATATTATACAACTAAACTACTGATATTATACAACTAAACTACTGATATTATACAACTAAACATTCTACTGATATTATACAACTAAACTACTGATATTATACAACTAAACTACTGATATTATACAACTAAACTACTGATATTATACAACTAAACTACTGATATTATACAACTAAACTACTGATATTATACAACTAAACATACTACTGATATTATACAACTAAACTACTGATATTATACAACTAAACTACTGATATTATACAACTAAACTACTGATATTATACAACTAAACTACTGATATTATACAACTAAACATACTACTGATATTATACAACTAAACTACTGATATTATACAACTAAACTACTGATATTATATACTACTGATATTATACAACTAAACTACTGATATTATACAACTAAACATACTACTGATATTATACAACTAAACTACTGATATTATACAACTAAACTACTGATATTATACAACTAAACTACTGATATTATACAACTAAACTACTGATATTATACAACTAAACTACTGATATTATACAACTAAACTACTGATATTATACAACTAAACTACTGATATTATACAACTAAACATACTACTGATATTATACAACTAAACTACTGATATTATACAACTAAACTACTGATATTATACAACTAAACATACTACTGATATTATACAACTAAACTACTGATATTATACAACTAAACTACTGATATTATACAACTAAACTACTGATATTATACAACTATATATACTACTGATATTATACAACTAAACATACTGATATTATACAACTAAACTACTGATATTATACAACTAAACTACTGATATTATACAACTAAACTACTGATATTATACAACTAAACTACTGATATTATATACTACTGATATTATACAACTAAACTACTGATATTATACAACTAAACTACTGATATTATACAACTAAACTACTGATATTATACAACTAAACTACTGATAATATACAACTAAACTACTGATATTATACAACTAAACTACTGATATTATACAACTAAACATACTACTGATATTATACAACTAAACATACTACTGATATTATACAACTAAACTACTGATATTATACAACTATATATACTACTGATATTATACAACTAAACTACTGATATTATACAACTATATATACTACTGATATTATACAACTAAACTACTGATATTATACAACTAAACTACTGATATTATACAACTAAACTACTGATATTATACAACTAAACTACTGATATTATACAACTAAACTACTGATATTATACAACTAAACTACTGATATTATACAACTAAACTACTGATATTATACAACTAAACTACTGATATTATACAACTAAACTACTGATATTATACAACTAAACTACTGATATTATACAACTAAACTACTGATATTATACAACTAAACATTCTACTGATATTATACAACTAAACTACTGATATTATACAACTAAACTACTGATATTATACAACTAAACTACTGATATTATACAACTAAACATTCTACTGATATTATACAACTAAACTACTGATATTATACAACTAAACTACTGATATTATACAACTAAACTACTGATATTATACAACTAAACTACTGATATTATACAACTAAACTACTGATATTATACAACTAAACATACTACTGATATTATACAACTAAACTACTGATATTATACAACTAAACTACTGATATTATACAACTAAACTACTGATATTATACAACTAAACTACTGATATTATACAACTAAACATACTACTGATATTATACAACTAAACTACTGATATTATACAACTAAACTACTGATATTATATACTACTGATATTATACAACTAAACTACTGATATTATACAACTAAACATACTACTGATATTATACAACTAAACTACTGATATTATACAACTAAACTACTGATATTATACAACTAAACTACTGATATTATACAACTAAACTACTGATATTATACAACTAAACTACTGATATTATACAACTAAACTACTGATATTATACAACTAAACTACTGATATTATACAACTAAACATACTACTGATATTATACAACTAAACTACTGATATTATACAACTAAACTACTGATATTATACAACTAAACATACTACTGATATTATACAACTAAACTACTGATATTATACAACTAAACTACTGATATTATACAACTAAACTACTGATATTATACAACTAAACTACTGATATTATACAACTAAACTACTGATATTATACAACTAAACTACTGATATTATACAACTAAACTACTGATATTATACAACTAAACATACTACTGATATTATACAACTAAACTACTGATATTATACAACTAAACTACTGATATTATACAACTAAACTACTGATATTATACAACTAAACTACTGATATTATACAACTAAACATTCTACTGATATTATACAACTAAACTACTGATATTATACAACTAAACTACTGATATTATACAACTATATATACTACTGATATTATACAACTAAACTACTGATATTATACAACTAAACTACTGATATTATACAACTAAACTACTGATATTATACAACTAAACTACTGATATTATACAACTAAACTACTGATATTATACAACTAAACTACTGATATTATACAACTAAACTACTGATATTATACAACTAAACATACTACTGATATTATACAACTAAACTACTGATATTATACAACTAAACTACTGATATTATACAACTAAACATACTACTGATATTATACAACTAAACTACTGATATTATACAACTAAACTACTGATATTATACAACTAAACTACTGATATTATACAACTAAACTACTGATATTATACAACTAAACTACTGATATTATACAACTAAACATACTACTGATATTATACAACTAAACTACTGATATTATACAACTAAACTACTACTCATTGGATTAAAGCTCCCTGGACCGTTTACGTTCTGCATGCATGATATTTGATGAAAAGATAGAGAAGAAGCTCAACTGAAGAGCACTGTGGCTTGTGTTTAGTCATTTCAGGTTCCACAGACTTCATATGACAATTTTCCATTTTCATGAAACCACCACTTTTGATTGGACTTTCCACTGTTCTGTACAATCATGAAGACAGCAATGTATCCTCAATTGCTAATAGAAAGTCAAATTCTTAACATACTCACCTGACAAGGACACACTTTGTGAAATACATCCTTTTGATCCCCTCTAGTGTTACAAGTTCAATCATTCATTCATAAGACTAGTCTTGCTGTTGCATTACATAGTAGTATAACTAGTGTTGTTGTCTAACTGTATAAATCTACTGTATAACTTTACATAGTAGTATAACTAGTGTTGTTGTCTAACTGTATAAATCTACTGTATAACTTTACATAGTAGTATAACTAGTGTTGTTGTTTAACTGTATAAATCTACTGTATAACTTTACATAGTAGTATAACTAGTGTTGTTGTCTAACTGTATAAATCTACTGTATAACTTTACATAGTAGTATAACTAGTGTTGTTGTTTAACTGTATAAATCTACTGTATAACTTTACATAGTAGTATAACTAGTGTTGTTGTCTAACTGTATAAATCTACTGTATAACTTTACATAGTAGTATAACTAGTGTTGTTGTTTAACTGTATAAATCTACTGTATAACTTTACATAGTAGTATAACTAGTGTTGTTGTTTAACTGTATAAATCTACTGTATAACTTTACATAGTAGTATAATTGTTTAACTGTACTGAAGTTTAAAGATTTTCAATAGTGAACTGATTTCTCCTCAACTTCAGGGAGAAGCTGGCGAGGGAGGACCTAAAGGGGAGCAGGTAAGAAATCCATCTTTTAAAATGTCTGTTTATCTCTCACAACAATATCTGCCTGTATCTTAAGGTCAATGTGATACTCCAGCAGCAGAGTGTGGATGGGCCCTTTCCAGTTTCAGGTTTTATTAGTCGTATGTTCAGGATACACATGGTAGACACTGTCCGACCAAATGCTTACTGGCAGGTTCCTTCTGGACAACGCAACAACAATAAGAAATAATAAAAGATATGAATACCAACATAAAATAAATGGTTCAGTAGATTTATAGTCCAACATAGTAGAATAACAATTTATAGTCCAATATTTACCCACGTTTTGGTGGGCAAGTGGTTCAATTGTGCAGTATTTAGCAATCATAATAAGAATCTGGTAGCAGCTGTTGAGATGTGTGTGTAGCATGAATGTATGTATGTGTGTGTGTGTGTGTGTGTGTGTGTGTGTGTGTGTGTGTGTGTGTGTGTGTGTGTGTGTGTGTGTGTGTGTGTGTGTGTGTGTGTGTTTCTAACTTACCCTTGGCATTTGTTATATCCAGAAGAGTGATTTTACCCCAAAATAATTTATATTGGTTTGTTGTGTGTGTGTGTGTGTGTGTGTGTGTGTGTGTTTCTAACTTACCCTTGGCATTTGTTATATCCAGAAGAGTGATTTTACCCCAAAATAATTTATATTGGTTTGTTGTGTGTGTGTGTGTGTGTGTGTGTGTAGGGGGGACAAGGTTCTGAGGGAACCTCTGGAGACAAAGGAGATGTTGTAAGTTATCACTCAAGCAAGGATTCATTGCATCCAACCCAACCTCACATTGGAGCCTTTTAAACAACACCTGTACTAATCCTCTGTGTTTCTCTCATTTGTATAATAGGGTGACCAAGGGGAAGCTGGACCCAAAGGAGTGGTGAGTTCTGTACTCTTCTAGAAGCAGTTCCATGTCTCAAACCAGGAATATAACTTTGAGACAGTTTATCTACACCCATAGAGTAGTAGTGCTAAGTGGTTATTAACCAACATTTAGGTTTTTTTTTCAACGTTTTTAAAAAAAATAACTAATTGACTGATGTTGTTTCAATTATTTGAATTCCATTTAGTTCGAGCTCCATGTGCAGTTTCTGTAGAGATAAATCAGAGCCTGAAGTGTATTTGGAAACAGGCTCAGCTAATGAATGAAGCCTGAAGTGTATTTGGAAACAGGCTCAGCTAATGAATGGAGCCTGAAGTGTATTTGGAAACAGGCTCAGCTAATGAATGGAGCCTGAACTGTATTTGGAAACAGGCTCAGCTAATGAATGAAGCCTGAAGTGTATTTGGAAACAGGCTCAGCTAATGAATGAAGCCTGAAGTGTATTTGGAAACAGGCTCAGCTAATGCAGGTTTTGAGCAGAGTAAGACAGGTAAGGAGGTCGGGCCACAGGACGAGATCTCCAAGGTCCTCCATTTCAGGCCTGTAACATCAGGGGTTTCTGTCATCCAAAGCGAGACGAGATCTCTGCAATACGATCTTACGGGTTTTTCTTGTTCCAGATAAAAGCAGATATTAGTTTATTACATGGCTTGCTCACCAGCACCCCCGGAACTCAGAAGTCTTCATTGAGCATGCTCAGTACCACCCATGTAATGTTGTTCTGATCCAGTTGTCTCTCCCCTCTCTGTCTCCAGGTTGGAAACCCAGGAGAGCCTGGTAACAGAGGGCCAGAGGGTAGCAGAGGGCAGCCTGGCATCGAGGGCCCAGCTGGTACTCCTGGACCACGTGGCATGCAGGGCAACAGGGGCGCACCAGGAATCAGGGGGTCACAGGGACCGGCGGTAGGTACCCCCAAACCACCTCCACCCAAAACTCTGAAGACTGTACACCTGAACTTACTTACAAACTTACTAACTTACATACTTACTTACTAATTAACTTACGTGCTTACTTATATACCTACAAACTCACTTACATAGTACTTACTTATTTACATAAATAGCTACTTACTTACATACTTTCATACTTACTTACATACTTAGTTACTAACCTACATACTTACTAACTTATTTACATACTTACTTACTTAGAAATGTACTAACTTACTGCTAGGCCTTTCCCTCCTGGACCTAGACCATGGACAACAGTTTCCCAGTGTGTCCAGCATAACACAACTAGGGCTTACATAATGCATTTCAGAAGCTAAATCTATGTTTATTAAAGCTGTTTTCTCATCATAAACCTTTTCTTATGTTATCCTTCAGGGTAAAGAACCAAGCGATCAACACATCAGACAAGTCTGCATGAGAGTTATGCAAGGTAAGAATATTGCACGCTGTCATTCCTTCAGTGTCTTTAAAATCAATGTATCCCACTCTACCTTTAAGTATAAACACTCTGTAATATCCCAAACCTCATTGTTTATGCTATAGACTAGGGGTATTCAACTCTGACCCCATGAGGTTTGGAGCCTGCTGCTTTTCTGTCCTACCTAATAATGAATTGCACACAGTCAGTGTCCCAGGTCTAAATCAGTCCCGGATTAGAGGGGAACAATGAAGAAATGCAGTAGAACTGGCTTCCAGGTCCTGAGTGGAGTTTGGGGGATATAGCCTATCTGGCTTGACAGTTTGAAGAGAGGGAAGCAGAAAAAAAACATCATAAATACGCTTCAACCTTTGTTAGTTTGATGGATACCAGACTCCTGAACCCCAGAAATGCTGAAGTGGCAGCCTGTTTTTTTGTCTCTCTCCCTGGGCCCTCTTACAGTATCCCACCCCCTCCTCCCACTACCACTACTCTCCTCCTAAACTCATTACTTTTTTATACCCAATGTGCTGAAAAATGTATTTCACCTCCAGAGGACCTGCACTTTTGCTAAAAGCAGAAAAGCAAAGACTGGAATTTGGAGTGTAAAATACCAAGCCAAAAGCCTTAGGAGTTTTAGGTTGAACTCTTGGCACCATAAATACACATATATATTTTTCAGTTTCTTAAGGATCGTACCCTTTTTTTTATTTTTAATTTTCGCATCAAATGACATACCCAAATCTAATTGCCTGTAGCTCAGGACCTGAAGCAAGGATATGCATATTCTTGATAACATTTGAAAGGTAACACTTTGAAGTGTGTGGAAATGTGAAATGAATGTAGGAGAATATAAAACATTAGATCTGGTAAAAGATAATATAATAAAAAAAACATACATTTTCTATTTATTTTTGTGTTCCATCATCTTTGAAATGCAAGAGAAAGGCCATACATTAAGGTAGGATCCTAGGTGTAATTTAGAGTCTGTCCACAAGATGGCAGCAGTGTGTGTGCAAAGTTTCAGACTGATCAAGAGAACAATTACCTCACTACACAATATTTTGCATCAAGTCTGCCAGGAGTTTGCCCAAATGTGCCGAATTGCCCAATTTATACATTTTCAAGTACATAACTATAGAGAGCATACAAAAATGCTGTGGTAAAAAAATATTAAAGCTTAACACTCCCAGGAATGTTATACATGGTGGATCTAGATCATGATGGATCTAGATGGCCAAGCGGGGTGGGTGTGGAGCCAGAGACAGCAGTGGGGTCAAACTATAGAACCCAGTTCCTACATTTAAATATATAAAAAACGACACTACATTTTATCTCTGGGACCCTCAGGATGACAAATCAGAGCAAGATTACTGAATGTAAGTACATTATTTACCTTCAGAGGTGAATGTATCAAACCACCAGCCGTGATAAAAGTGTTTTGTTGTGCACTATCCTCAAACAATAGCAGGGTATGTTTTGTGTGTAATAGCTACTGTAGATTGGACACTGCAGTTAGTTAACAATAATTTAAGCTTTCTGCCCGTATAAGACATGTCGCTGTCCCGGAAAGTTGGCTGTTGTATACACTGTTTTCTAGTCACATTGTCACATATTGAGCAACAACTGTCCCGGTTTAGGGACACCAATCCCGTAAAGTTGAATGTGTATAAGTATTTTATAAGTATTTTCACTCTGCTCAATTTACTGAGGCAGACTTGAATGTGTAAGAATGAGGACTACAATTTTTATACAATTTATAAAAAGGCCTTCATTAAAGTTCCATTTTCATCTCAATATCAAATCATTTCTGGGAAAACAATTGAGTACCTTATTGTGATTTTTTAAAAATTGAAATGGTCAAAAATAAACAAAAATAGTTTATTTTATTTAGCAAAGAGACATTTCTCAAGCAAGAAGTTTGCTAACACTGTCTGGGAGTGGTCTAAGTGGGGAGGGTAAAACTGAAAACTAGCTGTTATGGCAAAGAGGTTTGGAACTCTCTTTCTTATTGGTCTATTAACTGATTTACCACCTGGTAATGTCACCAGGCAGGCCAAAACTCCATCCCACCAAAAGAGGCAGAAATTTTAGGCGGTCTTTTCAAACAGCCCCTACACTAAAAGGGAATTATCCTAATTTTCACAGTATTATTCCAACATTAAATTGTGGAAATATATATAAAACAAAGGAAAATCACATTTTGGACTGCACTGGGTCTTTAATACATTTGATTGATTAATTGTTTGCTCATCATTCCCTTTCCTCTTGCTCCAACAGAGCAGCTAGCCCAGTTGGCTGCCAGTCTAAGGAGGCCGGAGTCTGGAGCAGCGGGCCTGCCTGGTAAGCCAGGGCCTCCTGGTCCTGCCGGACCCCCAGGGGACAGTGGCTTCCCTGGGCAGGCTGGAGCAAGAGGACTGCCTGGCCTCAAAGGACCTCCAGGACTCCTAGGACTCAAAGGACCCAAAGGTGGGGAGAGGATTTTTAATGTTACTGTTATTTGAAAATGTGAAAGCAAAATTCAGCTCATGTACCCAAAGGAGTTTTAGAATAACCCTTGTAATTAACATGCTGTGTGGCGCAGGTGAATTGGGCGACAGAGGAGACCGAGGTCCCACGGTGCGAGGGGCCAAGGGCCAGCCAGGACCTCCCGGTCTACCAGGTGAGTGACATCGACCTTGATCGCCATGGAGAAGCGAACCATCAGTAGCTTACTTTTTATTTATGTTCTAATCCTAGTCTTGGTCTTGGTTGTAGATATTCTAGTCTTGGTCTTGGTTGTAGATATTCTAGTCTTGGTCTTGGTTGTAGATATTCTAGTCTTGGTCTTGGTTGTAGATATTCTAGTCTTGGTCTTGGTTGTAGATATTCTAGTCTTGGTCTTGGTTGTAGATATTCTAGTATTGGTCTTGGTTGTAGATATTCTAGTCTTGGTCTTGGTTGTAGATATTCTACTCTTGGTCTTGGTTGTAGATATTCTAGTCTTGGTTTTGGTTGTAGATATTCTAGTCTTGGAGGTTGTAGATTTTCTAGTTTTGGTCTTGGTTATAGATATTCTAGTCTTGGTCTTGGTTGTAGATATTCTAGTCTTAGTCTTCGTTGTAGATATTATTGGTCTTGGTTGTAGATATTCTAGTCTTGGTCTTGGTTGTAGATATTATTGGTCTTGGTTGTAGATATTCTAGTCTTGGTCTTGGTTGTAGATATTATTGGTCTTGGTTGTAGATATTCTAGTCTTGGTCTTGGTTGTAGATATTCTAGTCTTGGTCTTGGTTGTAGATATTCTAGTCTTGGTCTTGGTTGTAGATATTCTAGTCTTGGTCTTGGTTGTAGATATTCTAGTCTTGGTCTTGGTTGTAGATATTCTAGTATTGGTCTTGGTTGTAGATATTCTAGTCTTGGTCTTGGTTGTAGATATTCTAGTCTTGGTCTTGGTTGTAGATATTCTAGTCTTGGTTTTGGTTGTAGATATTCTAGTCTTGGAGGTTGTAGATTTTCTAGTTTTGGTCTTGGTTGTAGATATTCTAGTCTTGGTCTTGGAGGTTGTAGATCTTCTAGTCTTGGTCTTGGAGGTTGTAGATCTTCTAGTCTTGGTCTTGGAGGTTGTAGATTTTCTAGTCTTGGTCTTGGTTGTAGATATTCTTGGTCTTGGTTGTAGATATTCTAGTCTTGGTCTTGGAGGTTGTAGATCTTCTAGTCTTGGTCTTGGAGGTTGTAGATCTTCTAGTCTTGGTCTTGGAGGTTGTAGATTTTCTAGTCTTGGTCTTGGTTGTAGATATTCTTGGTCTTGGTTGTAGATATTCTAGTATTGGTCTTGGTTGTAGATTTTCTAGTTTTGGTCTTGGTTGTAGATATTCTAGTATTGGTCTTGGTTGTAGATATTCTAGTCTTGGTCTTGGAGGTTGTAGATCTTCTAGTCTTGGTCTTGGAGGTTGTAGATCTTCTAGTCTTGGTCTTGGAGGTTGTAGATTTTCTAGTCTTGGTCTTGGTTGTAGATATTCTTGGTCTTGGTTGTAGATATTCTAGTCTTGGTCTTGGTTGTAGATATTCTAGTCTTGGTCTTGGTTGTAGATATTCTAGTCTTGGTCTTGGAGGTTGTAGATATTCTAGTCTTGGTCTTGGTTGTAGATCTTCTAGTCTTGGTCTTGGAGGTTGTAGATCTTCTAGTCTTGGTCTTGGAGGTTGTAGATATTCTAGTCTTGGTCTTGGTTGTAGATATTCTTGGTCTTGGTTGTAGATATTCTAGTCTTGGTCTTGGTTGTAGATATTCTAGTCTTGGTCTTGGTTGTAGATATTCTAGTCTTGGTCTTGGTTGTAGATATTCTAGTATTGGTCTTGGTTGTAGATATTCTAGTCTTGGTCTTGGTTGTAGATATTCTAGTCTTGGTCTTGATTGTAGATATTCTAATCTTGGTCTTGGAGGTTGTAGATATTCTAGTCTTGGTCTTGGTTGTAGATATTCTAGTCTTGGTCTTGGTTGTAGATATTCTAGTCTTGGTCTTGGTTGTAGATATTCTAGTCTTGGTCTTGGTTGTAGATATTCTATTCTTGGTCTTGGTTGTAGATATTCTAGTCTTGGTCTTGGTTGTAGATATTCTAGTCTTGGTCTTGGAGGTTGTAGATATTCTAGTCTTGGTCTTGGTTGTAGATATTCTAGTCTTGGTCTTGGAGGTTGTAGATTTTCTAGTCTTGGTTGAACAAGGAAAGTTGAACGAGGAAAGAGTTTGCTAACATACTGTATTCCATTTGGTTTTGTGTTTGGCCGCAACCGTTCGTTATCATTAGCAAAAGATCTGAGAACATAAGTGTCTGTTTTAGGTCTAAACTGCTTTCTAAAAATAATCAAGTGGCCATGTAGACTTCATACAATATTTAGTAGGAATAGCTAAGTCATTTCAGTTATAGAATATTATAGCTAAAAAGTCGCAGTAATCCTTTAAAAAAGTATCTGTTTGATGTTTCACCGTAACATTTTGGAATGTTCATTCAAGTCATTCAACTGTAATTGTTACTCTGGTAACATGTTTGCCACAAACAGAAGCCTTATTGATCTCGCCTTTGGACTTAGAGTCTCTAGAATGTTCTAGTCTGGAGTCCTTGAGGTTCTAGTCTTGAGTCTTTGAGGTTCTGGATGTTCTACTTTGGTGTAAGATGGTTTAGCTAACTCTTCTCTAACTCTAACTCCACAGGTGAGCCCGGAAAGCCTGGTTACGGCCAGGAGGGACGTGACGGCGAGAGAGGACCTCCAGGTGTTCCTGGCCAGGCTGGTGTACCTGGGCCTCCTGGTAATGCTGGCCCCAACGGCTACTGCGACCCATCGTCCTGCAACCTCAGACCGGGGGACATTGACACCAGCATCAAGGGCCCGGAGGGAACTAGAAACTAGAGCCACCACCCAGTGGAGGCTGGTGTCACTTTAAATCTGAGGACTGGATGTAATGGCTGTAATGGAATGAATGGAAAAGTTTCAAACACCTTGGATTCTGTTCCATTTATTCCATTAGAGCCATCACTATGACCCATCCCCCCTTCACCAGCTTCCACTGCCCAACACCCAGAGAGGGGTAGAGACAGAGACAGAGACTAAGATGGCAGATGGACAGCTCTCCCACCCCAACCCTGGGAGCACACAACATCCTCACAGCCTCTCTACTCTGAAGGCTGTTGCTGTAAAGTGGTCCATTCTAACGTATCTGCAGTGTTTTGTGAGAGTGTTCTGTGCTAGCCAGATCTCTATCGGATATGAAGGAGTCTTCCACTTCCACAAATGCGAAACAAAACTAAGTATTTTGTTGCAAAACAATAATAATCCTGAACCTGTTTGGACGTGTAACAGTTTTTTACATGACAGATTTTATTTTTCTTTTGTTGTTTTCAGAAGTGGGTGCTCTATTTTAAGATAGTCATGTTTTGAAGACTATATTTGTTTTTATTCCACCGTCCCTGTAAACCTAGATGTCCTTAATAACCACCAGACAAATATCTGTCCTTAATAACCACCGGACAATTCACCTGTCCTTAATAACCACCAGACAAATTACCTGTCCTTAATAACCACCATACAATTCACCTGTCCTTAATAACCACCAGACAAATTACCTGTCCTTAATAACCACCATACAATTTTCCTGTCCTTAATAACCACCAGACAATTCACCTGTCCTTAATAACCACCAGACCACACCTGTCCTTAATAACCACCAGACAATAACCTGTCCTTAATAACCACCAGACAATCACCTGTCCTTAATAACCACCAGACAACCACCTGTCCTTAATAACCACCAGACAATTACCTGTCCTTAATAACCACCAGACAATCACCTGTCCTTAATAACCACCAGACAATTCACCTGTCCTTAATAACCATCAGACAATCACCTGTCCTTAATAACCACCAGACAATTCACCTGTCCTTAATAACCACCAGACAAGCACCTGTCCTTAATAACCACCAGACAATTCACCTGTCCTTAATAACCACCAGACAAATCAACTGTCCTTAATAACCACCAGACCACACCTGTCCTTAATAACCACCAGACCACACCTGTCCTTAATAACCACCAGACAAACACCTGTCCTTTATAACCACCAGACATGCACCTGTCCTTATTAACCACCAGACATTTTACCTGTCCTTATTAACCATCTGGCTGTATTTGTATGTTCCCTTTCCTCCTCTCCTCTCACTGAAACAGCTGTATACTGAAGCCAACATGTTGATTTCAGCAGCGGCTCCATCCACATCAAATCACGCTAATTCCTCCCCAATAAAGTAAAACCATAAAGCAATACCAGGATTGCCTTTAGCCCAAAGTGTATTTTTTTTGTATTTGTAATGTACTGCATCATGTTCTATATTGAAGTATCAATTACCAAAGATAGACCTGGTGAAAAACAGTGATATCAGTTTGTACAGAATGTACCTGGGGTATTTCCAGCCCCCTGCTTTCCTTCCAGAAATCTAAATAAAGAGATAGAAGATAGGACTGACACCAAGCCACACTGACTGACGGACCTTCCATATGCGCTGTACATCTCTGTAAATTGTTTTCAATTGTGGTTAATTATATTTCCTACAAAAAATAACTATCCTAATGATTGAATGTGAGGTTTGTTCTCATTGTACAGTGTGAGGAGGATTCTGAGAGATGATTATTTTGAAAATAAATGGAATATTCCCTTTCACAGTATTCTGTTCACTGTTGAGTACTATGTCACCACCCATAGAAATGAAGTCACTAGAATGGCAATTCCAATGCGATTCTATTTCTATGTGAAATCCTCTCAGGGTTTGGAGAGATGGAGAAAAGTAAGTCAGTTGTTTCTATTTTATTATATGATGATGATGATGATGATGATGATGATGATACTATTTGAGGGTGACATCACAGTTTGTACAAATATCTATGAGGAGGATCTAGAAATTTCTGTGACTTTTTTCACTCCAAATAAAGCAATGCTGCGTTCAGTTTTAAAATATATTTCCAACTTTTTAAACATTGTACTCAAATGTACTGCTGGAATACAGAAAACATAACCTCGATGAAGAGAATATAAAAACATATATCTTAAAATGCTCTTGAAACAGTTTATTGACATAAATAATAGACAATCTGGTTTTCAAAACATAGTTTCATATAACCCAAACGTGTGACAGTTAATTAAGGAATTGACCACGCAGAGAAACATTCAGTCAATTCTACCTTTCTAGAAATATGTGATGACAATATCATCCAAATTACCAATTATACTTTTCTCCGTCTCTTTATGGATAATGCATACGGAGCGCCAAGAAAGCAGATATTCTCATTTAGAAACTTCACATCAGTAAGATATTGTATTGTATTCACATGTTGATAGTGACACACCAATGTGTAATCTGAGTAGGTCATTACAAGCAAATGAAACACATGAAATGTAAGAAATTATTGTTGTACAGATTTAAGGCAGGTATCGGTAATCAGAGTGTAAAATCAACAGTGTTTTCATAGAATGCTGTAAAGTCAAAAGATTTGTTGGAAAAACATTACCCTTCATACACATTCAACTTGCTGTACAACCTCCATTATATGGTCAAACAGTGGTTCACAACTTCTAAGTATAGGCTTTCATAAATGATCAACAAAAGATGACTAGCTTGGCACCAACTCAATAGGCCTATAGTTAACACCATTTTCTATCCATTACGTTTAGCATTTTAGTCTTGAGGTAAATCTAAACCGTTAGCTTTAAAGTAGCAGTGTAGTAGAATAGTGGTAAGGCTAGAGTGTAACATCACGCTGACTAAACTAGTGTGTGTACAGTATAGCCGTATGCCTCAGATGAGGTAGACCATCAAATTAAAATAACAATTATCACACTCAAACACAAATAACAAAGTACATAAATGACCAAGATAATGAGATAAAACACGCTGTTAAAAGGAAATACTAAATACATGGAGAGGTCTTCTTCTCCACAGAGGGGAGACTGACAAGTGTAGAAAACCAGGACCACAATAGAACAGTGAAAATGAATCGGTTGTTGAGTTGAACAAACTTCTCTGTATGAAGCTTTTGAAGTGTTTGTACGGTGTCCATATTAGGACACAGACACACCTGACGAGACCGAGGCTGTCCTAATATGGACACAGTAGAGGTGTTTTCCCGACGGCAACAAGGTTAGGTAGCAGGGCTGGGGCTAATCCCATTTAAATTCACCCAGTTCAGGAAGCAAACAAATAAAATGTATTGTCATTGAAATCCATTTCAGTTTACTTCCTGAAATGAGAGCATTGTCATGGAGTTGACACCAACCCAGGTAGGTAGTGCTAGTAGAGCTGTTCGCTCATACTGAAGCAGACAATCAGGTGAACCTAGAGGTGAACCCATAGGGAAGCAGACAATCAGGTGAACCTAGAGGTGAACCCATAGTGAAGCAGACAATCAGGAGAGGTGAACCCATACTGAAGCAGACAATCAGGTGAACCTAGAGGTGAACCCATAGTGAAGCAGACAATCAGGAGAGGTGAACCCATAGTGAAGCAGACAATCAGGTGAACCTAGAGGTGAACCCATACTGAAGCAGACAATCAGGTGAACCTAGAACTCATGGTAACCATTCAGAGTATAAATTGACTTGTATTGAGACTGGAAGCTGCTTGTAAAGTGTACAACAATGTACTGATACTTCAGCTTCAATACGAAGGCAGTCATCTTGATGTTACAAGAGCAAAAACAACATCCATGACTGTCTTGACCAATCTACTTCAATGGATAAACATTGAAGCTGATTTCTTTTTCAAATGACAACATCTATTACAACATGCTGCCGCAACTCAACATAACAAGAGGAAAACCATTCATGACTATGAAGTAAAGGCCCACTGCAGTCAAATATATATATATAGTCCTAGCAAAATTAATCCTTGAGAAATGTCTGTTTGCTAAAAAGCTTTTTTTGTTTCTTTTTGACCATTTTAATTGAAAACAATCACAGTAAGGTACTTAATTGTTACCCAAAAATGATTTGATATTTAGATAAAAACAGGTGCATTGGACCTTTCACCGATCTCCTTCAAGAGAGTTCGCTCTGAAAACACACACACCAAAACATACTACTAGCCTTGAATCCACAATGGTGAAAGGCTACATCTCAGCTTGGTTTCAAGGCTAACAGACTAACCACATCAAGCCATCATCATTCATCTAAGGACGGGTGTTGGAATGTGGAAATTAGCACAAGTTAATACAACACATCAGAGGATTCATTATTTGAAATAAAATGTTAATCAGTATAGCAAACAATCTTCTAATGAACACTAGAGGGCCCTGTCCACTTACAAATGAAGTAAGGACACGAGACACAGCTCACCATATTCTGTGTCATTCTGCCTATGGCTGTGTTTACACAGGCAGACAATTCTGATATTTTGCTGTAATATTGGTATTTTGACCACTAAGATCTTTTGCCAATAATTGGGCAAAAGAATCAGAATTGGACTTCCTGAGTAAACGCAGCCTTTGTGTCTTACTTCCGGCAGTATCATTTAGCCACATAAAATGTTCACGTTGAGATGCCAACAAAACGAGCAAGCAGTAACAGTGTGACATGGAAATAAAGAAATGCCTCAATGTTGTTAACCAATTAGCTAATGTCTTCTGTAATAGTCAAAGGGTTGAATATGCAGTTACCTCATTGACATATAATGACCTGAGCCATACATATCACCAAGCACAGGAGGTTGGTGGCAACTTAATTGGGGAGGACGGTCTCATAGTAATGGCTGGAGCGGAATGGTGTCAAATACATCAAACACATGGTTTCCATGGTTTCCATGTGTTTGATGCCATTCCATTTGTTCCGTTCCAGACATTATTATGAGCCGTTTTCCCCTCAGCAGCCTCCACTGTCACCAAGCTATCTTCAAAGACCCTCAATCAATTTGATGCTCTGAAATACTAAGAGAAAATCTCCAACTCAAAGAAATGGGAGCGCAGGAGTGTGACATTGTTTTTAACCCCAATTTCGTCATATCCAATTGGTAGTTACAGGCTTGTCCCATCACTTCACTGCAACTCCGGTATGGACTCGGGAGAGGTGAAGGTCTAGAGCCATGCGTCCTCTGAAACACAACCCTGCCAAGCTGCACTGCTTCTTGACACACGGCTCGCTTAACCCGGAAGCCAGCCGCACCAATGAGTCGGAGAAAACGCTGGGCCAAATTGTGTGCCGCCTCACGGGTCTTCCGGTCACGGCCGGCTGTGACACAGTCTGGGTTCAAACCCGGGTCTGTAGTGACGCATCAAGCACTGTGAAGCAGTGCCTTAGACCGATAAAAGAAGGCAAAAGAGACAATTTAAACATCACAAAGTGTCAGCTCCACCCATGTACTTTCTCCAACTTAAATAATTGCCTTTGAGGGTCCAGATCTAATCAAACCTACATTAGTATTAGTCTCCCAAGGCAGACGGATTGCCTCCCACCATGTATCCAGTACTGCCTAGGGTCGGTTTGAGGAGACGACAATAATATAGTTATTGTATAGTACCTTTGTTTAACTACAGAATGCGTCTGGAAACACACATCTTATCAATCTCTATGACGACAGTCTACCGGGTGTTTTTCCCGGGTTTTAGGTCACTGGGTCAAAATGAAACACCTAAGGGCATGTTTGTTTGAATTGAGGCCTGAGTGACAGAGAGAGCACTCTGATAACATTGGAGAAGTACAGAGATATTTAATGAATGTCCTTGATTCTTAACTTATTACTTTCCAATCAGAAACACAACAAATAAATAACTAAATAACTCCAGTCTTAAAACACACCAACATAATATATATGTATACAGTGACAAACAATGCTACATGGTCAAACAGTCGAGGGAGAAATATGTATCTGAGCCGTAATGTACAGATATTGTCAAAATAAAAAATAAAAACACTTTCAGAAAATAAGAGTTCAAGTAAAGACCCACCAAGAAAACAAAGAAAGAAAACTCAGAAGTAAAATATTGCAGTGTTGTTATTAGATAAGAAAGATCACCTCTTATGGCTTCAAAATCTAAATATACACATAGCACCCATGTAAACTGATGTACACACAGTTCTGATGGAGGAATCAGCTGTATACTCCATGTAGACTGATGTACACACAGTTCTGATAGAGGAATCAGCTGTATACTCCATGTAGACTGATGTACACACAGTTCTGATAGAGGAATCAGCTGTATACTCCCATGTAGACTGATGTACACACAGTTCTGATAGAGTAACCAGCTGTATACTCTCCATGTAGACTGATGTACACACAGTTCTGATAGAGGAATCAGCTGTATACTCCATGTAGACTGATGTACACACAGTTCTGATAGAGGAATCAGCTGTATACTCCATGTAGACTGATGTACACACAGTTCTGATAGAGTAATCAGCTGTATACTCTCCATGTAGACTGATGTACACACAGTTCTGATAGAGTAACCAGCTGTATACTCCATGTAGACTGATGTACACACAGTTCTGATAGAGTAATCAGCTGTATACTCCCATGTAGACTGATGTACACACAGTTCTGATAGAGGAATCAGCTGTATACTCCATGTAGACTGATGTACACACAGTTCTGATAGAGGAATCAGCTGTATACTCCCATGTAGACTGATGTACACACAGTTCTGATAGAGGAATCAGCTGTATACTCCATGTAGACTGATGTACACACAGTTCTGATAGAGGAATCAGCTGTATACTCCCATGTAGACTGATGTACACACAGTTCTGATAGAGTAATCAGCTGTATACTCCATGTAGACTGATGTACACACAGTTCTGATAGAGGAATCAGCTGTATACTCCATGTAGACTGATGTACACACAGTTCTGATAGAGGAATCAGCTGTATACTCCATGTAGACTGATGTACACACAGTTCTGATAGAGGAATCAGCTGTATACTCCATGTAGACTGATGTACACACAGTTCTGATAGAGGAATCAGCTGTATACTCCATGTAAACTGATGTACACACAGTTCTGATAGAGGAATCAGCTGTATACTCCATGTAGACTGATGTACACACAGTTCTGATAGAGTAACCAGCTGTATACTCCATGTAGACTGATGTACACACAGTTCTGATAGAGGAATCAGCTGTATACTCCATGTAGACTGATGTACACACAGTTCTGATAGAGGAATCAGCTGTATACTCCATGTAGACTGATGTACACACAGTTCTGATAGAGGAATCAGCTGTATACTCCCATGTAGACTGATGTACACAGTTTTGATGGAGGAATCAGCTGTATTCTCTCCATGTAAACAATAAAAGCTGAAACATCATGAATCTGACCCCATAAGCAGACGTTATAGTGACATATAAGTAGCTAATATGTCATCATAAGTGACGTCTAACTTAGTGACATATCAGTAATATGTCCACATATACCTACGTAGTTAAATGGCACTATTTGTTTGTTTGACATATTCTAATGAGACCATGTTGCCAAAAGAGCAGCGATGTAACAACATCTCCGATCCTACCATATTCTATTGGTTTCATTGTACTGGGCAATTTCAATCAATCCCTGTAGTATTTGACATGTATTTGTTTGCCCTCTTTGGAGACAAGACCATGGATAAAGGGAAACTGTCCTACTTCATGTTAGCCATATGTATGACTGCAAGAAATCTACATTGAAGTCCTCGCGGCTAACTTCACGTGAACGTGAGGTGATACGACATTAGCATAATATACACACTTACACACAAACTGTACATGGAAGAAATGTCAACTTGACCAAGCCGTCACAAACTACATTCAGTTGGCATTAAGATAGTGTTTAACCCTTGATCATGTTGTGCTGGTTGTCTTGAGATATGGCAACAGTCAGGCGATGTTACCTGTTGAATAATATCAGAACTCAGAACCCAATCTAGCAGGCTACTCAATTAGTCTGTTATGAACACTACATGTTAAGGTGTATAGTATGTGGAGAGATCTCACTGAGTAACGCCTCACATAAAGTACCTAGAGTGTAGGGTGACGAGAGAGGAACCCAGTATTCTGTTTTGATACCAGACCATCCCTTTACAATTACAACAGTATCATGCAATATATCTGACTGGTAGTGTTTGAAACACAGAATATTTAGCATTCTCAAAACTTCATAAAATTCATAAACAAAGCTCTAGTACTGAATTACACGACAAGATATTCATTATGTTATGTAAATGGATCAATTCATGTAGCTAGCTTCCTTCTAACACGTTTCACAAATATCCCATTCATTGAGGAAATATATATTAATATATGAAATATATATTCAGAACTATATTTCGTGTTACATGATCCTCCTTCACTTTGCATAAACAGTTCACACAAAGAATATTGATTAGTCATACACAAACACACACATTTCAGACTGCCTGTTTACCAGCTCACACACACACAACGAAAATATCAAATGAGACCAAACGTGTGCATAGCTATCCCCATAAACAAGCATTATTAAATCATTAAGAAAATGTTTTCTCCCGACAGTATTATTTAAAGAAACAACTTAATTTACGGCCTCGAAAGACTTAATGTGAATGAATATGGAATGCATCAGGTCACAGCAGGGGAGTTGTGTGAAAACAAGAAATACATGAAACAGTACTTCATATGATCATCATAGCTACAATGACAATAATAATGGACTGTAACACATTTCAAATGAATAGAACAACCATCAACGTAAAGTAACAAATAATTGCATTTCAATGCTTCTATGGTCATAAGAAAACCGAAAGGCGGTTGTGAGCGCTCCAGGGTGAAGTTTCCACTAGGTACAGATCTAGGATCAGCTTCCCCTCCCCCAATCCTAACCTTAACAATTAGTGGGGAAAATGCAAAACTGACCCAAGATCAGCATCTATGGGCAATTTCATCCTACACCATTGTGTTGAGATACATGTTGTATCTATTTCTGGTTGAGTCTTTCCCATGCAAAGCAGAAACAGAGGATGTGTGTTTTCAATGTAAAACTGACCACAAGGACGATACTGTCTGTCTGATATGAGCTGACTGAGTGATCAGGCTCCACACGCCCGGCTCCTGTGCCTATGGTTGACTGCTGTAGAGAGATGGAGGCTGGATGGGTGGAGGGGGCCCCTGGGCCCTAGCCATTGAGAGGGCCCTTATTCATTGAAGGGTCCCCTATCAGTTGAGGGGGGCCCCTAGCCGTTCCGTGTGGAGTGAGAGGATGGATGGAGACAGTCACTGGGATCACATTTACCATGAGGTCCCTGGGGACCTGAAGGGCCCGATGGCCCCTGGATACTGCTTCCAGGTTCACCTGCAGACAAAAACACTTTCACATTTGTGGGGAGTAGTGAACTTCAGGAGGAAGTAGAGATGATTGGGACGCAACCATTGGGTGATTGTTTAATCAATCAAATAAACCATGAAGGAAAACAGGATGTTATCAGAGGAGCAGTATTACTGGGAACAGTATTATCTAGTCAGCTAACAAAACTGCTTTCATGTGCCAAACTGCAACTCTTAAAAAGGAGATGAAAACACCCACTCTCATGCATACTTTACACACAAACCCCTCCTCAATACAGATCACAATAAAAAGTTAATGTTCTGCACAAAAAGATCAGAAGGAAAGATTTTGCTGCTTCGCTCCCGGCAGAGAAGAATCTCTCTGAGATCATGCTGAAAAGTGAGAGAGTTGATCAAATGGAAATAAGAGATTCAAGTGTATGTTTCTTTTATATCCGCCCTATCAGTGATGATGTACTAATTGTTTCGTGTCAGCTTGGTACCTCAGTGTAAGAGAGAGTCATTATGAGTAGCTCTGCTCATTAGTTCTGTTGGCTTACTAATTACTAGTGTTTTTAAACTGAAAATATCAAACGACCTCAGGATGAACTGTTGTCCATGTTAGAGCTGGTGGTTACACTTTACTTGAACCCTCACTCATAAGGGCTACATGACACTGTCATAACCATGACATAACTGTCATAACATGACATAACTGTCATAACCATGACATTACACTGTCATAACATGACATAACTGTCATAACCATGACATTACACTGTCATAACATGACATAACTGTCATAACCATGACATTACACTGTCATAAACATGACATTACACTGTCATAACCATGACATTACACTGTCATAACCATGACATTACACTGTCATAACATGACATAACACTATCATAACCATGACATTACACTGTCATAACATGATATAACACTGTCATAACATGACATTACACTGTCATAACCATGACATTACACTGTCATAACATGACATAACACTATCATAACCATGACATAACAGTCATAACATGACATAACACTGTCATAACATGACATAACACTGTCATAACCTGACATTACACTGTCATAACCATGACATAACTGTCATAACATGACATAACACTGTCATAACATGACATAACACTGTCATAACATGACATAACACTGTCATAAACATGACATAACACTGTCATAAACATGACATAACACTGTCATAAACATGACATTACACTGTCATAAACATGACATTACACTATCATAACCATGACATAACTGTCATAACATGACATAACACAGTCATAACATGACATAACACTGTCATAAACATGACATTACACTGTCATAAACATGACATTACACTGTCATAAACATGACATTACACTGTCATAAACATGACATAACACTGTCATAAACATGACATAACACTGTCATAAACATGACATAACACTGTCATAAACATGACATTACACTGTCATAACCATTACATTACACTGTCATAACATGACATAACTGTCATAACCATGACATTACACTGTCATAAACATGACATAACACTGTCATAAACATGACATAACATAGTTTATAAACAGTCATGACACTGGTGTCAGCTTTTTATTTGAATGAATGTTTGACTTGTATTTAATCAGGGGAGCCCATTGAGACCAGGGTGTCATTTTCGATGGTGCCCTGAGGACAACAAGTTTATAACGGAGGGTTCAAGATATAAAGTTTTACCCAACTTAAGTGTAGGATTCTACAACTACAGCCGTACAATGATGGTATACTGGTATTTCCCCCCTTTCATAAAGCATCAGGTTCAAGTGTAAATATGAAATAACTTCATACGAAACACAATGATGTAATGGTTGCTCCAAGTTTACATTACATTTTCCTTCTTGTGCTTCAATGGCTATAGGGCTTAACATAATTTCACCACTCCTTCAAAGCAATGTGCAGTGTGTGTGTGTGTGTGTGTGTGTGTGTGTGTGTGTGTGTGTGTGTGTGTGTGTGTGTGTGTGTGTGTGTGTGTGTGTGTGTGTGTGTGTGTGTGTGTGTGTGTGTGTGTGTGTGTGTGTGCGTGCGTGCGTGCGTGTGTGTGGTGTCTAGCTGTTACCTGGTGGTCCTGCCAGACCTGGAGCTCCTGGTATCCCCAGACCTAGCTGACCCCTCTCTCCTTTCTGACCTCTGTACCCTGGAAAGAAACACAAGACAATAAACAGACTGGACTGGACTCCCAGCCTAAGACAACAGACTGGACTGGACTCCCAGCCTAAGACAACAGACTGGACTGGACTCCCAGCCTAAGACAACAGACTGGACTGGACTCCCAGCCTAAGACAACAGACTGGACTGGACTCCCAGCCTAAGACAGCAGACTGGACTAGACTCCCAGCCTAAGACAACAGACTGGACTGGACTCCCAGCCTAAGACAACAGACTGGACTGGACTCCCAGCCTAAGACAACAGACTGGACTGGACTCCCAGCCTAAGACAACAGACTGGACTGGACTCCCAGCCAAAGACAACAGACTGGACTGGACTCCCAGCCTAAGACAGCAGACTGGACTGGACTCCCAGCCTAAGACAGCAGACTGGACTGGACTCCCAGCCTAAGACAGCAGACTGGACTGGACTCCCAGCCAAAGACAACAGACTGGACTGGACTCCCAGCCTAAGACAGCAGACTGGACTGGACTCCCAGCCTAAGACAGCAGACTGGACTGGACTCCCAGCCTAAGACAGCAGACTGGACTGGACTCCCAGCCAAAGACAACAGACTGGACTGGACTCCCAGCCTAAGACAACAGACTGGACTGGACTCCCAGCCTAAGACAACAGACTGGACTGGACTCCCAGCCAAAGACAACAGACTGGACTGGACACCCAGCCTAAGACAACAGACTGGACTGGACTCCCAGCCAAAGACAGCAGACTGGACTGGACTCCCAGCCATAGGAGGGCAACAGGTAGCCTGGTTCCAGATCAGTTTATGTTGCTTTGCCAACTGTGATGGTCATTGTCATGCCAAACATAGCACCACGCCAGTTGGCTATACAATGAGACGGACAGATCTGGGACCAGGGTTTTGAAGAACAGGACCAGAGGTAGATGAATCCCAACGTGTTTATGCATAAAGAGTTTGTGATGAGTGGTTTATGATGAGGTGAGGTATAAGTCATCTCATGTCCGCTCTACGCAGCCTGAATACTCTAGTGTACATCTGGTACCAACAGTGCTGCTTCTCTCTCTCAATACTGGACTGTCCCTGTCAACATCACAGCAACACAAAAGTCTCAACACTGTGGACGGCCTTCAACTCCTCTCTATGTGGTTTCCAGGAAGCCCAATGGCCTCTCTCATCAAGGCAACTGATTCATAACTGTTCATGTGAGGTGTATCCACTACTACAGTAGTTACTGTAACTGTTCATGTGGGGTGTATCACTACTACAGTAGTTACTGTAACTGTTCATGTGAGGCGTATCACTACTACAGTAGTTACTGTAACTGTTCATGTGGGGTGTATCACTACTACAGTAGTTACTGTAACTGTTCATGTGAGGCGTATCCACTACTACAGTAGTTACTGTAACTGTTCATGTGAGGTGTATCACTACTACAGTAGTTACTGTAACTGTTCATGTGAGGCGTATCACTACTACAGTAGTTACTGTAACTGTTCATGTGGGGTGTATCACTACTACAGTAGTTACTGTAACTGTTCATGTGAGGCGTATCACTACTACAGTAGTTACTGTAACTGTTCATGTGAGGTGTCTCCATTACTACAGTAGTTACTGTAACTGTTCATGTGAGGTGTCTTCATTACTACAGTAGTTACTGTAACTGTTCATGTGAGGTGTATCACTATTACAGTAGTTACTGTAACTGTTCATGTGGGGTGTATCACTACTACAGTAGTTACTGTAACTGTTCATGTGAGGTGTCTCCATTACTACAGTAGTTACTGTAACTGTTCATGTGAGGTGTATCCACTACTACAGTAGTTACTGTAACTGTTCATGTGAGGTGTATCCATTACTACAGTAGTTACTGTAACTGTTCATGTGAGGTGTATCCATTACTACAGTAGTTACTGTAACTGTTCATGTGAGGTGTATAAACAACTACAGTAGTTACTGTAACTGTTCATGTGGGGTGTATCCACTACTACAGTAGTTACTGTAACTGTTCATGTGAGGTGTATCCATTACTACAGTAGTTACTGTAACTGTTCATGTGAGGTGTATAAACAACTACAGTAGTTACTGTAACTGTTCATGTGGGGTGTATCACTACTACAGTAGTTACTGTAACTGTTCATGTGGGGCGTATCACTACTACAGTAGTTACTGTAACTGTTCATGTGGGGTGTATCCACTACTACAGTAGTTACTGTAACTGTTCATGTGAGGTGTATCCACTACTACAGTAGTTACTGTAACTGTAAATGTGAGGTGTATCACTACTACAGTAGTTACTGTAACTGTTCCTGTGAGGTGTATCACTACTACAGTAGTTACTGTAACTGTAAATGTGAGGTGTATCACTACTACAGTAGTTACTGTAACTGTTCCTGTGAGGTGTATCACTACTACAGTAGTTACTGTAACTGTTCATGTGAGGTGTCTCCATTACTACAGTAGTTACTGTAACTGTTCATGTGAGGTGTCTCCACTACTACAGTAGTTACTGTAACTGTTCATGTGAGGTGTATCCACTACTACAGTAGTTACTGTAACTGTTCATGTGAGGTGTCTCCATTACTACAGTAGTTACCGTAACTGTTCATGTGAGGTGTCTCCACTACTACAGTAGTTACTGTAACTGTTCATGTGGGGTGTATCCACTACTACAGTAGTTACTGTAACTGTTCATGTGGGGTGTATCCACTACTACAGTAGTTACTGTAACTGTTCATGTGAGGCGTATCACTACTACAGTAGTTACTGTAACTGTTCTTGTGGGGTGTATCACTACTACAGTAGTTACTGTAACTGTTCATGTGAGGTGTATCACTACTACAGTAGTTACTGTAACTGTTCATGTGAGGTGTCTCTACTACTACAGTAGTTACTGTAACTGTTCATGTGAGGTGTCTCCACTACTACAGTAGTTACAGTAACTGTTCATGTGAGGTGTCTCCACTACTACAGTAGTTACTGTAACTGTTCATGTGAGGTGTATCACTACTACAGTAGTTACTGTAACTGTTCATGTGGGGCGTATCACTACTACAGTAGTTACTGTAACTGTTCATGTGGGGTGTATCACCACTACAGTAGTTACTGTAACTGTTCATGTGAGGTGTATCCACTACTACAGTAGTTACTGTAACTGTTCATGTGGGGTGTCTCCATTACTACAGTAGTTAATGTAACTGTTCATGTGAGGCGTATCACTACTACAGTAGTTACTGTAACTGTTCATGTGGGGCGTATCACTACTACAGTAGTTACTGTAACTGTTCATGTGGGGCGTATCACTACTACAGTAGTTACTGTAATTGTTCATGTGAGGCGTATCCACTACTACAGTAGTTACTGTAACTGTTCATGTGAGGTGTCTCCATTACTACAGTAGTTACTGTAACTGTTCATGTGAGGCGTATCCATTACTACAGTAGTTACTGTAACTGTTCATGTGAGGCGTATCCACTACTACAGTAGTTACTGTAACTGTTCATGTGGGGCGTATCACTACTACAATAGTTACTGTAACTGTTCATGTGGGGTGTATCACTACTACAGTAGTTACTGTAACTGTTCATGTGGGGCGTATCACTACTACAGTAGTTACTGTAACTGTTCATGTGGGGTGTATCCACTACTACAGTAGTTACTGTAACTGTTCATGTGAGGTGTATCCACTACTACAGTAGTTACTGTAACTGTTCATGTGGGGTGTATCCACTACTACAGTAGTTACTGTAACTGTTCATGTGAGGTGTATCCACTACTACAGTAGTTACTGTAACTGTTCATGTGAGGTGTATCCACTACTACAGTAGTTACTGTAACTGTTCATGTGGGGCGTATCACTACTACAGTAGTTACTGTAACTGTTCATGTGAGGTGTCTCCACTACTACAGTAGTTACTGTAACTGTTCATGTGAGGTGTCTCCACTACTACAGTAGTTACTGTAACTGTTCATGTGAGGTGTATCCACTACTACAGTAGTTACTGTAACTGTTCATGTGAGGTGTATCACTACTACAGTAGTTACTGTAACTGTTCATGTGAGGTGTATCACTACTACAGTAGTTACTGTAACTGTTCATGTGGGGCGTATCACTACTACAGTAGTTACTGTAACTGTTCATGTGGGGTGTCTCCACTACTACAGTAGTTACTGTAACTGTTCATGTGAGGTGTCTCCATTACTACAGTAGTTACTGTAACTGTTCATGTGGGGCGTATCACTACTACAGTAGTTACTGTAACTGTTCATGTGGGGTGTATCACTACTACAGTAGTTACTGTAACTGTTCATGTGAGGTGTCTCCATTACTACAGTAGTTACTGTAACTGTTCATGTGGGGCGTATCACTACTACAGTAGTTACTGTAACTGTTCATGTGGGGTGTATCACTACTACAGTAGTTACTGTAACTGTTCATGTGGGGTGTATCCACTACTACAGTAGTTACTGTAACTGTTCATGTGGGGCGTATCACTACTACAGTAGTTACTGTAACTGTTCATGTGAGGCGTATCACCACTACAGTAGTTACTGTAACTGTTCATGTGGGGCGTATCACTACTACAGTAGTTACTGTAACTGTTCATGTGGGGCGTATCACTACTACAGTAGTTACTGTAACTGTTCATGTGAGGTGTATCCACTACTACAGTAGTTACTGTAACTGTTCATGTGAGGTGTCTCCATTACTACAGTAGTTACTGTAACTGTTCATGTGAGGTGTCTCCATTACTACAGTAGTTACTGTAACTGTTCATGTGGGGCGTATCACTACTACAGTAGTTACTGTAACTGTTCATGTGGGGCGTATCACTACTACAGTAGTTACTGTAACTGTTCATGTGAGGCGTATCACCACTACAGTAGTTACTGTAACTGTTCATGTGGGGTGTATCACTACTACAGTAGTTACTGTAACTGTTCATGTGAGGTGTATCCACTACTACAGTAGTTACTGTAACTGTTCATGTGAGGTGTCTCCATTACTACAGTAGTTACTGTAACTGTTCATGTGAGGTGTATCCACTACTACAGTAGTTACTGTAACTGTTCATGTGAGGTGTCTCCATTACTACAGTAGTTACTGTAACTGTTCATGTGGGGCGTATCACTACTACAGTAGTTGCAGCTTATGTAGAAATATGTTGCTCAGAAAGAAATCCCAGGTCATTAAATAATAATACACTCCCTGTATCCCAAATGCACCCTATTCTCCTACACAGTGCATTACTTCTGACGAGAGCCCTATGAATCCTGGTCAAAAGTAGTGCACTATATAGTGAATAGGGTGCCATTTGAGATACAGCCTCTGTCTTATGGCATGCTGTCAAAACAGGCATCATCACACCGAGCCAACGGCGGCTGTGTTGGATGTGTGTGTGTGTTGGATGTGTGTGTGTGTGTTGGATGTGTGTGTGTGTGTTGGAAGTGTGTGTGTGTTGGATGTGTGTGTGTGTGTGTGTGTTGGAAGTGTGTGTGTGTGTTGGAAGTGTGTGTGTGTCGGAAGTGTGTGTGTGTTGGAAGTGTGTGTGTGTTGGATGTGTGTGTGTTTGTGTGTGTCGGAAGTGTGTGTGTGTTGGATGTGTGTGTGTGTGTGTTGGATGTGTGTGTGTGTGTGTTGGAAGTGTGTGTGTGTTGGATGTGTGTGTGTTTGTGTGTGTCGGAAGTGTGTGTGTGTGTTGGATGTGTGTGTGTGTGTGTTGGATGTGTGTGTGTGTGTTGGAAGTGTGTGTGTGTGTTGGAAGTGTGTGTGTTTGTATGTGTCGGAAGTGTGTGTGTGTTGGATGTGTGTGTGTTTGTGTGTTTCGGAAGTGTGTGTGTGTTGGAAGTGTGTTTGTGTGTGTGTGTTGGAAGTGTGTGTGTGTGTTGGAAGTGTGGCGTTATGGGGTGACATGGCTCTTCCTGACAGCAAGAGAGCTGCCTGCCTGACTGCAAGCGAGAGTCTCTGAAGAATTAAAAACAGAGAAAGATGCTGTCTGCATCCCAGATGGCACCGTATTCCCAGAAGTAGAACACTAGTTTTGACCAGAGCCCTATGGCCAACAGTAGTGCACTAGTTTTGACCAGAGCCCTGTGGCCAACAGTAGTGCACTAGTTTTGACCAGAGCCCTGTGGCCAACAGTAGTGCACTAGTTTTGACCAGAGCCCTATGGCCAACAGTAGTGCACTAGTTTTGACCAGAGCCCTGTGGCCAACAGTAGTGCACTAGTTTTGACCAGAGCCCTATGGCCAACAGTAGTGCACTAGTTTTGACCAGAGCCCTGTGGCCAACAGTAGTGCACTAGTTTTGACCAGAGCCCTATGGCCAACAGTAGTGCACTAGTTTTGACCAGAGCCCTATGGCCAACAGTAGTGCACTAGTTTTGACCAGAGCCCTGTGGCCAACAGTAGTGCACTAGTTTTGACCAGAGCCCTATGGCCAACAGTAGTGCACTAGTTTTGACCAGAGCCCCGTGGCCAACAGTAGTGCACTAGTTTTGACCAGAGCCCTATGGCCAACAGTAGTGCACTAGTTTTGACCTGAGCACTGTAACTGCCTCTAGAAGTGGTAGTGCAGCTGCCTCTAGAAGTGGTACTGTAACTGCCTCTAGAAGTGGTACTGTAACTGCCTCTAGAAGTGGTACTGTAACTGCCTCTAGAAGTGGTACTGTAACTGCCTCTAGAAGTGGTACTGCAACTGCCTCTAGAAGTGGTATTGTAACTGCCTCTAGAAGTGGTACTGTAACTGCCTCTAGAAGTGGTACTGCAGCTGCCTCTAGAAGTGGTACTGTAACTGCCTCTAGAAGTGGTACTGTAACTGCCTCTAGAAGTGGTACTGCAACTGCCTCTAGAAGTGGTATTGTAACTGCCTCTAGAAGTGGTACTGCAGCTGCCTCTAGAAGTGGTACTGCAGCTGCCTCTAGAAGTGGTACTGTAACTGCCTCTAGAAGTGGTACTGCAACTGCCTCTAGAAGTGGTACTGTAACTGCCTCTAGAAGTGGTACTGTAACTGCCTCTAGAAGTGGTACTGTAACTGCCTCTAGAAGTGGTACTGTAACTGCCTATAGAAGTGGTACTGTAACTGCCTCTAGAAGTGGTACTGTAACTGCCTCTAGAAGTGGTACTGTAACTGCCTCTAGAAGTGGTACTGCAACTGCCTCTAGAAGTGGTATTGTAACTGCCTCTAGAAGTGGTACTGCAGCTGCCTCTAGAAGTGGTACTGTAACTGCCTCTAGAAGTGGTACTGTAACTGCCTCTAGAAGTGGTACTGTAACTGCCTCTAGAAGTGGTACTGTAACTGCCTCTAGAAGTGGTACTGCAACTGCCTCTAGAAGTGGTACTGTAACTGCCTCTAGAAGTGGTACTGTAGCTGCCTCTAGAAGTGGTACTGTAACTGCCTCTAGAAGTGGTACTGTAACTGCCTCTAGAAGTGGTACTGTAACTGCCTCTAGAAGTGGTACTGTAACTGCCTCTAGAAGTGGTACTGTAACTGCCTCTAGAAGTGGTACTGTAACTGCCTCTAGAAGTGGTACTGTAACTGCCTCTAGAAGTGGTACTGTAACTGCCTCTAGAAGTGGTACTGTAACTGCCTCTAGAAGTGGTACTGTAACTGCCTCTAGAAGTGGTACTGTAACTGCCTCTAGAAGTGGTACTGTAACTGCCTCTAGAAGTGGTACTGTAACTGCCTCTAGAAGTGGTACTGTAGCTTCTTCCACTGCCTGGAATTTCACATCACACTTTATAAAGGTAGACCCCAAAATGTAATGAATTGAACAAGCAATTCTAACTCCTTAACCAACTAACAGCCATCCAACCATTTACACCCTCAAACAGTGTCTACTTCAAATCCTTTCATAGGGATGGAGGAACGAATAACTAGACATATACTGAATACATGATTACATTTTAAATTCTGAACAGACGGTTCCTAAGACAGTGAAAGCTCATGCACATTATGCATCACGACAGAGGCTGGTCAAGCAGGCCAGAGAAATTAAAGCATTTTCAGAGGCTGGTCAAGCAGGCCAGAGAAATTAAAGCATTTTCAGAGTCTGGCAAGTGAGTTAGTATCCTTTTGTACTCTTTTCTCATTGAAATTCACAAACACATACAGTACACACATGCAACTGTCATGTCTCCATGCAGACAGGTTGATAATATGACAAGCACTGGTGAGAACAGGAGAACTAGCCGATAGAACAGCACTGCAATAGCAAAACGTGAGAGTGGCTGAGGAGCTGGAGGACTGGTTTATCCAAAAGGCATCTTCAAGTAACTGAGCCCCAGAACCAGAGAGCTGGTTGGTTGGTTGGTTGGAGGGAGGGAGACAGGGTCTGCCTCCAAAATGGCACCCATATTCCCTATATAGTGAACTACTTTTGATAGGGCTCAGGTCAAAAGTGGTGCACTATATAGGGAATAGGATGCCATTTGGGACGCAGACCATTTCCTCCCAAAATGCACCTTGAAGTAACTGAGTGTCAGGTCCAGAGAGCTGGTTGGGAAACCATCAGAAACACTGACTGAGAGAAGTATCAAGCAGTGTTTTTCACTGCTGTCCAGCCAAGCCCAAAGGGGAAAGTCTGAAATGCTCTGCTGCTGCTGTTTACAAGACAGAGAACATCTCAGAGAGAAAAGGCTTGTAAAATGCCCCGAAATGCATTCCTGGAGAGAGACATTCCACACAGAGCAGACTATCATGAGTCTCCTTTCAAACACGCACGGCGCCTCCAACCCTCACTCAGGGAGCCGGCATACTGTAGCATTCCATGGGAAAGAATAGCACTGTACCTTAAAGCTGTAGTCCGTCATTCAAACAACAACAAAGCAGATGCTCCAGCCCCGCCACTTTTGTTGGTATACAGCTGAGAGATGTGTTTGAATAAATGTAACCACTCTTAAATTCATAGACGGAGCTATGGATGCAAGAACTGACCATCCAGGAGATCAAAATGATAGTTGAACCACATTCTGAAGCTACACAGTGTTTGTTTACCATTACACTGACGGTGTAAGACAGTTCTACTAAGCTCATGAGGCATTCATAACTTATATTCTTTAGGAATCAATGGCTATAAATTATTAATTGAAAATTGAATAAAAAATATTGCTGTACAAATCACAGATTTCACCTTTAAAACATCAAACCACTGCATGGGCCCACGGGGATGAAGAGGATATGACATATTGATCCACTGAGGGGACCGACATCCTACAGATACATTGACAAGCAGCATTGTGTTTCCCAGCTTCATTGACCAACAGAAAGCAGCACAGAGAGCCAGGGGGACACTGCTGTGTAAATGACAGTGATTAAGAAACTGCCTGGATGCTGGAAAGGGAACTGTAGACTGTACTTAGTGGCTGATTCACTAAGCATCCACACCTGCCTCATGGCTTTACAATATAATCAATGCATTAATATCTGCAGGCTACTGACTGTATTCGTTTTATTAGCTTTTATGTGTTTTTTACTCTCTCTGAAATAACAGGTGCAAATGCTTAGTGCATCGAATATATTAGATAAAACAAAACAAAACAAAACAATGAACAAACCCAAGATGTATGGCAAGGTGTAATACACAATCGGAATATGGCAAACCGGCCAAATAAATGTCAACGTAAAACATGATGGATTTATACATTTTCAATATGGTACATGTGTACGGGAAGAAAGCCAATAATGTCTTATAAAATACAATCAAATTTAAACGCAGTGACAGAGGTCAATAAAAATAGCGACATAAGTCAAAAAAATTGAAAAAAAAATGGCAAAGATGACCCAATAACATCAAACAGTGACAAAGTTATGTAAGAACATCTACAAACCCCCTAATCCCCCATCGCTACAATTAACATCATCTGGAGACTGTATCCATGGATCTATGTCTATGGATGTACTTCAATAGTTTGACAGATCACGGCCCCAAGTCATATCAAAACCATGAGTCAAGAAGAGAGGGTGGATCCAGCAGAGAGGTTATTTTTCTTCATAAACTCTTCATTTTGGCACATTTGAGAGGAAGTCAAATTGGATATTCCAGAGGAGAGATGCTCTCCAGTGGAGGATGACAGACATAATGAGAAAATATTAGCCCAAACTCACTCTCTCCCCCTCTCTCTCCCTCCCTCACTCTCTCCCCCTCTCTCTCCCTCCCTCACTCTCTCCCTCACTCTCTCCCTCTCTCTCTCCCTCCCTCACTCTCTCCCTCTCTCCCCCTCTCTCTCCCTCCCTCACTCTCACCCTCTCTCTCTCTCTCTCTCTCTCTCTCCCTCCCTCCCTCTCTCTCTCTCCCTCCCTCCCTCTCTGTACCTCTCTCCCTCCCTCTGTACCTCTCTCTCTCTCTCTCTCCTTCTCTCTCTCTCGCCCAGCAGCGTGGAGTAGAGGAGGCACAAGTCAACAACGGCAGAATTAAAAAGTTGTTGAATTTCTTTCCGATTTACCCCAAGAGACAAACATTTTCCTCTTGATTTTCCCAATAAATAATTATTTGTAAAGAAGAAGCTGCATTTTGATTAGAACCACTTTAAAGCATTGAAGCATATCAAATCAAACAGACAGGACATTGAATCATATCAAATAAACCAGACAGGACATTGAAGCATATAAAATCAAACAGACAGGACATTGAAGCATATAAAATAAATAGACAGGACATTGAAGCATATCAAATCAAACAGACAGGACATTGAAGCATATAAAATAAACAGACAGGACATTGAATCATATCAAATAAACCAGACAGGACATTGAAGCATATCAAATAAACCAGACAGGACATTGAAGCATATCAAATAAACAGACAGGACATTAAAGCATATCAAATGAATCAGACAGGACATTGAATCATATCAAATCAAACAGACAGGACATTGAAGCATATACAATAAACAGACAGGACATTGAATTATATCAAATAAACCAGACAGGACATTGAAGCATATAAAATAAACCAGACAGGACATTGAAGCATATAAAATAAACCAGACAGGACATTGAATCATATCAAATTAACCAGACAGGACATTGAATCATATCTAATCAAACAGACAGGACATTGAAGCATATCAAATCAAACAGACAGGACATTGAAGCATATCAAATGAACCAGACAGGACATTGAAGCATATAAAATAAACAGACAGGACATTGAATCATATCAAATAAACCAGACAGGCAATTGAAGCATATAAAATAAACAGACAGGACATTGAAGCATATCAAATAAACCAGACAGGACATTGAAGCATATAAAATAAACCAGACAGGACATTGAAGCATATAAAATAAACAGACAGGACATTGAATCATATCAAATAAACCAGACAGGACATTGAAGCATATAAAATAAACAGACAGGACATTGTAGCATATCAAATAAACAGACAGGACATTGAATCATATCAAATCAAACAGACAGGACATTGAAGCATATAAAATAAACAGACAGGACATTGAATCATATCAAATAAACCAGACAGGACATTGAAGCATATAAAATAAACCAGACAGGACATTGAAGCATATAAAATAAACAGACAGGACATTGAAGCATATCAAATAAACAGACAGGACATTGAATCATATCAAATCAAACAGACAGGACATTGAAGCATATAAAATAAACAGACAGGACATTGAAGCATATCAAATAAACCAGACAGGACATTGAAGCATATAAAATAAACCAGACAGGACATTGAAGCATATCAAATAAACAGACAGAACATTGAAGCATATCAAATAAACCAGACATGACATTGAAGCATATAAAATAAACAGACAGGACATTGAAGCATATAAAATAAACCAGACAGGACATTGAATCATATCAAATTAACCAGACAGGACATTGAAGCATATCAAATCAAACAGACAGGACATTGAAGCATATAAAATAAACAGACAGGACATTGAATCATATCAAATGAACCAGACAGGACATTGAATCATATCAAATAAACCAGACAGGACATTGAAGCATATAAAATAAACAGACAGGACATTGAAGCATATCAAATGAACCAGACAGGACATTGAAGCATATAAAATAAACAGACAGGACATTGAATCATATCAAATAAACCAGACAGGACATTGAAGCATATAAAATAAACAGACAGGACATTGAAGCATATCAAATAAACCAGACAGGACATTGAAGCATATAAAATAAACAGACAGGACATTGAATCATATCAAATAAACCAGACAGGACATTGAAGCATATAAAATAAACAGACAGGACATTGAAGCATATCAAATAAACCAGACAGGACATTGAAGCATATCAAATAAACCAGACAGGACATTGAAGCATATCAAATAAACCAGACAGGACATTGAATCATATCAAATCAAACAGACAGGACATTGAAGCATATCAAATGAACCAGACAGGACATTGAAGCATATAAAATAAACAGACAGTACATTGAAGCATATCAAATAAACCAGACAGGACATTGAATCATATCAAATAAACCAGACAGGACATTGAAGCATATCAAATAAACCAGACAGGACATTGAAGCATATAAAATAAACAGACAGGACATTGAAGCATATCAAATAAACCAGACAGGACATTGAAGCATATAAAATGAACAGACAGGACATTGAAGCATATCAAATAAACCAGACAGGACATTGAAGCATATAAAATAAACCAGACAGGACATTGAAGCATATCAAATAAACCAGACAGGACATTGAAGCATATAAAATAAACCAGACAGGACATTGAAGCATATCAAATAAACCAGACAGGACATTGAAGCATATAAAATAAACAGACAGGACATTGAAGCATATCAAATAAACCAGACAGGACATTGAAGCATATCAAATAAACCAGACAGGACATTGAATCATATCAAATCAAACAGACAGGACATTTAAGCATATCAAATGAACCAGACAGGACATTGAAGCATATAAAATAAACAGACAGGACATTGAAGCATATCAAATAAAGCAGACAGGACATTGAAGCATATCAAATAAACAGACAGGACATTGAAGCATATAAAATAAACCAGACAGGACATTGAAGCATATCAAATAAACCAGACAGGACATTGAAGCATATCAAATAAACCAGACAGGACATTGAAGCATATAAAATAAACCAGACAGGACATTGAAGCATATCAAATAAACCAGACAGGACATTGAAGCATATAAAATAAACAGACAGGACATTGAAGCATATCAAATAAACCAGACAGGACATTGAAGCATATCAAATCAAACAGGGAAAACCATTAAAGCAATAGAAACAGGTCAGTTGAATTCTGAGTGTTACTTAATATGATGAATACGATTAGCCTAGACCAGCGTTTCCCAAACTGGGTCCTGGGGACCCTAACGGGTGCACGTTTTGGTGTTTGCCCTATTTGAATCAGCTGTGTAGTACTAGGGCATAAACCAAAACATGCACCCCTTGGGGTCCCCAGGACCCAGTTTGGGAAACGTGGTCTAGACACAGTAGATTAAGTACATTCACTTGGTAGTTACATTGTAATTGTTGACAGCCGCATATTATCTTACTCGTAGTCAGTTATACTGTATCAACGTTAACACTGGTAGTTAGATAAATGGAACACTGTGAGGTAGCTAGATGCCCCTGCTCTAAGATAGGGGTGGGCAATTCCAGTCCTCCAGGGCCTGATTGGTGCCACAGTTTTCGCTCCAGCCCCAGCTAACACACCTGACTCTAATAATCACCTGATCCTGATCTTCAGTTTAGAATGCCAGGTGATTAATCAGCTGTGTTTGCTAGGGATGGAGAAAAAGTGTGAGACCAACCAGGCCCTGGAGGACTGGAGCTGCCCACCCCTGCTCTAAGATATAAGGACCAACACATTAGGACACATGACACTGCTAGAAGAGATGGTACTATATTAAACCAAAAAGGGTTCAATCGATGACTCTCTTCATAAACATGGCTCTCAAACGGGATCTACATGGAACCGCAAAGCACCTATATGTTTAGCAGTATAATTCATCACTAGAACTTGCATGGCTCTTACAACAGGAACTAGAAGAGATTGCACAGTGGGCGCAGCATGCTAGGTAATTCTATTCAATGTCTTATAGAGGTAGCAAATCAAATTGTTATTGATGAAGGAGTGTGTTTGTGTGAGCTGAGCAGTCAGAGAGTCGTTATTGATGAAGGAGGTTGTTTGTGTGAGCTGAGCAGTCAGAGAGTTGCCCAGGGTTTGACAAAGGATGTCCACTCTCCACCCTCTCTCCCTCACTCCTTTCCTTTTACGTTTTACCAGAGCTTTGTTTTTCGTGGAGTTGAGGGGAGTGAGGTATCAATCGTGGTGCTCTTTTCTGTCCAAACTGATATTACTTTCTCTTATTCTCCTCCCAATTCTTCATTTGTCTTCATATTATCACAGAGAGAAAGAGCGAGAGAGAGAGAGAGAAAAAAAAGAAAGACAAAAAGAGAGAGAGAGAGAGACGGCTCAGCTATGTTGTTCACCAACAGCACCACACTCCTCCTTTCCTTACCCCCTTCTCTCCATCTCATCCCTTCAGTCTGTATTGATATATCTGGCTAGCAGGAGAGAAATACCTACGAATCCTTACAACACAGTAGTGTCCATTCACTTTCATTGAATCCCCCAGACGTTCACACAAACAACCTCTGAAAGAAAGCAAACATATTTTCCAATTCTCCTCACGCTCTTGTTTCAGCAACACATCTTTCCTAAAAGAGTAGTACTTTTATTTAACTCTCTTGTTTCAGCAACACATTTTTTCTAAAAGAGTAGTACTTTTATTTCACTCTCTTGTTTCAGCAACACATCTTTCCTAAAAGAGTAGTACTTTTATTTCACTCTCTTGTTTCAGCAACACATTTTTTCTAAAAGAGTAGTACTTTTATTTCACTCTCTTGTTTCAGCAACACATCTTCCCTAAAAGAGTAGTACTTTTCTCTCCCTTCTGTCTCCATCACAACACAGAACTACAGGGCCTTTGGATATTGGAAGCTACATTGTTTATTCTATTTAGATTGTAAGATCCTTTTTGTTTCAACTCAGTGACCTGAGCTCCCCTGCTACTGGCTTGAAGGCAGGTACTCAGGTGAGCTAAAGTACACCACCAAACTCAGTAATAACCCATGAATACACCTGCACACAACTTCATTCAAAAAGTAGCTTTGAGCTGTATTAAAGGCTGTGATGTATTACTTCAGGTCAGGTTATAGTGTAGCAGATGTGGTCAGAGTAGAGAGGAGTGGAGAGGAGTGAAGTGGAGTGGGGGGAAGTGGATAGGAGAGGAGTAGAGAGGTGGTAGAGAGGAGTGGAGTGGAGGGAAGTGGAGTGAAGTGGAGTGGAGAGGAGAGGAGTGGGGGGAAGTGGATAGGAGAGGAGTGGAGAGGTGGTAGAGAGGAGTGAAGTGGAGTGGAGGGAAGTGGATAGGAGAGGAGTGGAGAGGAGAGGTGTGGTAGAGAGGAGTGGAGAGGAGAAAATAGGAGTGGAGTGGAGAAGAGAGGAGAGGAGAGGGGTGGAGAGAAGTGGAGAGGAGTAGAGAGAGGTGGTAGAGATGAGTGGAGAGGAGGAGAGGAGAGAATAGGAGTGGAGAGTGGAGTAGAGTGGAGTAGAATAGAATAGAGTAGAATAGAGTAGAGTAGAGCACAGTAGATTAGAGCAGAGCAGAGTAGAGTAGAGTAGAGTAGAATAGAGCAGAGCAGAGCAGAGCAGAGCAGAGTAGAGTAGAATAGAGCAGAGTAGAGTAGAATAGAGCAGAGCAGATTAGATGAAAATAGAAGAGTAGTATAAAAGAAAACAAGAAGAGAAAAGAAGAATAGAGTAGAATAGAATAGAATAGAAGAGTAGAATAGAATAGAATAGAAGAATAGAGTAGAATAGAATAGAAGAGTAGAGTAGAGTAGAATAGAAGAGTAGAGTAGAATAGAATAGAGCAGAATGGAGTAGAATTGAACAGAATAGAGTAGAATAGAACAGAATAGAGTAGAATTGAACAGAATAGAGTAGAATATAACAGAATAGAGTAGAACCGAGTAGAGCACAGTAGAGTAGAGCACAGTAGAGTAGAGCAGAGTAGAGCAGAGCAGATTAGGGTAGAGCAGAAGAGATGACAATTGAAGAGAAGGGTATAAAAGAGAAGAGAAAACAAGAGTAGAGTAGAGTAGAGTAGAGTAGAGTAGAGTAGAGTAGAGTAGAGTAGAGTAGAGTAGAGTAGAGTAGAGTAGAGTAGAACACAACTTATTTTCTTATATTCTATTCAGATGTAGATCTATTATTCTGGTGTGATACAGAGTGTGGAGGAGCATTACTTTATGTCTCCAGTGGTTTTAGCAGCCTGTGGTTCTTACCTTGAGGGCCGGGGGGGCCTTCTTCCCCTGGAGGCCCTGGGGATCCGTCGTTGCCAGGGGGACCGGGAGAACCCTGTCGAACCTGCGCCGCTAAAATGGCCGCCGGCGTCTTCTGCATGGCATGGCTTGATAGTCTCTCTGGCGAGTGACATAAAAATTATGTATTACAATAATACCAACAATGTCTGCAAGTGATAGACAATTCACATTCTGTATTATAATAATACCAACACTCTCTGCAAGTGATAGACAATTCACATTCTGTATCATTGTAACAATGTTGCCGGGGAAGAAGGCTGGCGTTTTATGTGTCCTCAACCGATTGTGTTTTTTTGTTAGTTTATTTGCGTTGTTTGTAACTTATTTTTTTACTTATTTTTTACATTGCCGCTACCGTCTCTTACGACCGAAAAATAACTTCTGGACATCAGGACCGTGATTACTCACCACTGACTGGCAGAATCTACGAACGATATACTGCTTCTCAGGAACAGGCCCAGATCCCTGTGATTTGCGTGAAGAAAAGGCCGAGAAAAAGGGGCCAGAGGGCGGGTTGCCTTCTGAGAATTCGTAGGCAATCGAAATAAACCTCCACTTCCTTCCATTCTGCTAGCAAACGTGAAATCTTTGGAGAATAAAATAGATGACCTACGCGGAAGATTAAACTACCAAAGGGACATTCAAAACTGTAATATCTTATGCTTCACGGAGCCGTGGCTGAAAGACGACACTATCAACATACAGTTGGCTGGTTATAAATAACAGCTGGTGCTGATATCTAAGGAAGTCTGGAGCTATTGCTCACCTGAGGTAGTGTATCTCATGATAAGCTGTAGACCACACTATCTACTTAGAGAGTTTTCATGTGTATTTGTTGTAGCTGTTTACATACTATACCACCACAGACTGAGGCTGGCACTGTATTACGCCATAAGCAAACAAGAAAACGCTCACCCAGTGCTCCTAATTTCCGATGACTTTAACGCAGGGAAACTTGAATCAGTTTTCAAACATTTAGATCAGCATGTTAAATGTACAACCAGAGGAAAACACTAACTCTAGACCACCTTTACTCCACACACAGAGACGCATAAAAATCTCTCCATCGCCCTCCATTTGGTAAATCTGACCATTATTCTATCCTCCTGATTCCTGATTCCTGTTCTGGGATTCCTCTGAGGAAATTGAGGAGAACACCACATCAGTCATTGGCTTCATCAATAAGTGCATCGACGACGACGTCCCCCACAGTGACCGTACGTACATACCCCAACCAGAAGCCATGGATTACAGGCAACATCCGCACTGAGCTAAAGGCTAGAGCTGCCACTTTCAAGGAGCGGGACTCTAACCTGGAAGCTCATAAGAAATTCCGCTATGCCCTCCGACGAACCATCAAACAAGCAAAGCATCAACACAGGACAAAGATCAAATTGTACTACACCGGCTCTGATGCTCGTCGGATGAGGCAGGGCTTGCAAACCATTACAGATTACAAAGTGAAGCACAGCCGAGAGTTGCCCAGTGACATGAGCCTACCAGACAAGCTAAACTACTTCTATGCTCGCTTCGAGGCAAATAACACTGAAACATGCATGAGAGCACCAGCTGTTCTGGAAGACTGTGTGATCACGCTCTCTGCAGCCGATGTGTGTAAGACCTTTAAACAGGTCAACATTCACAAGGCCGTGGGGCCAGACAGATTACCAGGACGTGTACTGTGAGCATGCACTGACCAACTGGCAAGTGGTCTTCACAGACATTTTCAACCTCTCCCTGTCCGAGTCTGTAATACCAACATGTTTTAAGCACACCACCATAGTCCCCGTGCCCAAGAACACTATGGTAACCTGCCTAAATGACTACCGACCCGTAGCACTCACATCTGTAGCCATGAAGTGCTTTGAAAGGCTGGTCATGGCTCACATCAACACCATTATCCCAGAAATCCTAAACCCACTCCAATTTGCATACCGCCCAAACAGATCCACAGATGATGCAATCTCTATTGCACTCCACACTGTCCTTTCCCACCTGGACAAAAATAACACCTATGTGAGAATGCTATTCATTGACTACAGCTCAGCGTTCAACACCATAGTGCCCTCAAAGCTCATCAATAAGCTAAGGACCCTGGGACTAAACACCTCCCTCTGCAACTGGATCCTGGACTTCCTGACGGGCTGGCCCCAGGTGGGAAGCATAGGTAACGACACAGCCGCCACGCTGATCCTCAACAAAGGGGACCCTCAGGGGTGGGTGCTCATCCCCTCCTGCACTCCCTGTTCACTCATGACTGCACGGCCAGGCACAGCTCCAACACCATCATTAAGTTTGCCGATGACACAACAATGGTAGGCCTGATCACCGACAACGATGAGACAGCCTATAGGGAGGAGGTCAGAGACCTGGCCGTGTGGTGCCAGGACAACAACCTCTCCCTCAACGTGATCAAGACTAAGGAGATGATTGTGGACTACAGGAAAAAGAGGACCGAGCATGCCCCCATTCTCATCGATGGGGCTGCAGTGGAGCAGGTTGAGAGATTCAAGTTCCTTAGTGTCCACATCACCAACAAACTAACATGGTCCAAGCACACCAAGACAGTCGTAAAGAGGGCACGAAAAAACCTATTCCCCCTCAGGAGACTGAAAAGATTTGGCATGGGTTCTCAGATGCTCAAAAGGTTATACAGCTGCACCATTGAGAGCATGGTTGCATCACTGCCTGGTATGGCAACTGCTCGGCCTCCGACTGCAAGGCACTTCAGAGGTTGGTGCGAACGGCCCAGTACATCACTTGGGCCAAGCTTCCTGACATCCAGGACCTCTATACCAGGTGATTTCAGAGGAAGGCCCTAACAATTGTCAAAGACTCCAGCCACCCTATTCATAGACTGTTCTCTCTGCTACCGCACGGCAAGCGGTACTGGAGGGCCAAGTCTGGATCCAAGAGGCTTCTAAACAGCTTCTACTCCCAACTTTAATAACTCTACCTTCATGTATATATTACTTTAACTAATCGGTGCCCCTTGTCATCGACTCTGTACCAGTACCCCCCTGAATATATTCTCCACGTTGACTCTGTACCAGTACCCCCCTGAATATATTCTCCACGTTGACTCTGTACCAGTACCCCCCTGAATATATTCTCCACGTTGACTCTGTACCAGTACCCCCCTGAATATATTCTCGCTGTTGTTTTTTTTACTGATGCTCTTTAATTACTTGTTACTTTTATTTCTTATTCTTATCCATATTTTTTAAAACAGCATTGTTGGTAAAATAAGCATTTCACTGTAACGTCTACACCTGTTGTATTCGGCGCATGTGACTAATAACATTTGATTTGATTTGATAATATACCAACACTCTCTGCAAGTGATAGACAATTCAAGAGCCTGTGACTATAAGGTTCTATCTGCAAAAAGATGATTCCGAGATAATTGGCTTTAAAGTTCCAAACCCTCATTGGTTTGAATGGTGTCAGCAATTTGTATATTTTATTATTTTGAATTTAACAACATGAATTGGGCTATTTAGACTACTATATAGGTAGAAAACATTGAACAGAACAACGATATGTCCATAACTCAGACAGAACCTTACAGGCCCAAGCTCTCAAATTGAAATTCTGTATCAGAAAACAGAAAACGGTAGAATAGGTGATACAGTAGCTCATTAGTTAGTTAGGATATGTACTAAACCGAGGCTTGCATACCACTCTGCCATTCAATATCACAACACAGTGACAGAACAATAAAATACCTTCACCCAGCATCAACTATTAGTTTACTTGGGACTCTTTTACTTCCTGAAGAACTAAGGCAACAATATCCAATTTAGATTTCCCCCCCGATTTAGAAATCCTGAAATCCTTAAAAGAGTGAGGAGAAAACAAAGGGACCCCCTGAAGGATAAATTGGGTCGACAACAAGTTAGGATTCAGACGTAACAGCTGTACCTTCAAACAACCGCAATACTTCACTCCGGATAAACATTTTAATTTCCTCCATGGAATTGGCATCATTCTGTGTGAGAGAGAGAGAGAGAGAGAGAGAGAGAGAGAGAGAGAGAGAGAGAGAGACAGAGAGAGAGAGAGACAGAGAGAGAGAGAGAGAGAGAGAGAGAGAGTGAAAGAGAGAGAGAGAGAGAGAGAGAGAGAGAGAGAAAGAGAGAGAGAGAGAGAGACAGAGAGAGAGACAGAGAGAGAGAGAAAGAGAGAGTGAAAGAGAGAGTGAAAGAGAGAGAGTGAAAGAGAGAGTGAAAGAGAGAGAGACAGAGAGAGAGAGAGAGACAGAGAGAGTGAAAGAGAGAGTGAAAGAGAGAGATATACAGACAGAGAGTGAAAGAGAGAGAGAGACAGAGAGTGAAAGAGAGAGATATACAGACAGACAGTCATAAGAGAGAGAAACAGAAACAGAATAACACAAACTTAACCAAAACATCTTTAACAGATTAATAAAATGTAATTAGCGAGACAGCAGTAGTTCATGTTTTATTCAGCGTGTTATAAAATTGCAGTGTCTTCAGAGATAAAGAGATGCAATGCTTCATGGCATAATAATCAACTCCTCTCTCCCTGTTTCCCTGTTTCCCTGTTTCCCTGCCATCTTTCTCAGGCTCAAAGTAAGATTGCTGTTTGCTCAGAATGTTTGTGTGAAGAGAGCCTTGAATTGTAGAGGAGGACATTGGCAACAGAATGGAATGGAAATCCTAGCTGTGGAAATGCTCTTTCAGAGTTCCATATTCTTCTGACTGCCCAAGGAAACGACTGAGAAATGCATTATAATACTGTATTTCTGGTGGACTCCAGATTGTGGTACGGATAAAGGAATGAGATTCATGAGTGTGAGGCTCCACTAAACACCCAGTAGTATGAACAACTAAAATAAAACCCAGGGAGAAAAACAGGGACTTGTGTGTTTGAAACACCTTTGCAATCAGAGCTTAAACCTCATATACTGTTACAATGAACTGTGATCATCTGTGGACCATTTTCTAAAAGGTTCTTCGTATTGTCTGTGTCTTGATAGGTAGAGGAGAGGATGAAACCAAACCCGAGGAACTTTATAAAGGTGTTAAAGTAACAATATTCAGGGCCATTTTCAAACATCGATATTGATCACTCAAATAGTATCGTGTTCTATTGCGACTGGTATATAAACAGGGTACTTGTATTTTGGCAGTGCTGAATACCACGGGATGAGTTGCCAATGTACTTTTGTGTTTAATAGGGTCACTGTTCTGTTCTATGAGAGAAAGATATAGGAGGGTAACCCTTTAGTACTTGTTTTCTTGGCATTCATCTCTGTTGTGTTATGTAAACCTCTACATGCTGCGTGTAGAATAGCTGTGACACACAGAGGTGTTTTTCCATCCTCTCCAGCTCTCTCCTCACTCCCACACTCTCTCCTTCTCTCTCTCCTCTCTCCCACACTCTCTCCTTCTCTCTCTCCTCACTCCCACACTCTCTCCTTCTCTCTCTCCTCACTCCCACACTCTCTCCTCTCTCTCCTCACTCCCACGCTCTCTCTCTCCTTCTCTCTCTCGTCACTCCCACGCTCTCTCCATCTCTCTCCTTCTCTCTATTCCTCTCTCCTTTCCTCGCTCTCTCTCCTTTCCTCATTCTCTCTCCTTTCCTCCCTCTCTCTTCTTTCCTCCCTCTCTCTCCTTTCCTCCCTCTCTCTCATTTCCTCCATCTCTCTCCTTTCCTCCATCTCTCTCCTTTCCTCCATCTCTCTCATTTATTCCATCTCTCTCCTTTCTTCCATCTCTCTCATTTCTTCCATCTCTCTTTCCCTCTCTCCTTCACTCTCTCTCTTTCCCTCTCTCTAGCCCTCTCTTCTTCCCTCTCTCTCTCTTTCCCTCTCTCCTTCCCTCTCTCTCTTTCCCTCTCTCCTTCCCTCTCTCTCTTTCCCTCTCTCCTTCCCTCTCTCTCTAGCCGTCTCTCCTTCTCTCGCTCCCTCTAGCCCTCTCTCCTTCTCTCGCTCTCTCCGCCCCTCTCTCTCTAGCCCTTCTCTCCTTCCCTCTCTCCCCTGTGGGTTGAGCTGATCAGGAGTGGGAGGTGAGGAGCAGAAACAACCTAGCTGGCTTCATTATGCCTATCTGTTATCTGCTGTGTCATATGTTGCTCCACACAGCTCCACACAACTCTATGCTACTGCAGTACTGCATTCATTTACAGAGAAAGAGAGATATACGCTAATTACTTAGACCACTAAAGAAAGGAGGATGTTTAGATTCTATAATTATGTGTGACTGAGGATAGTCTTTGATTTTATGGGCGGGTATAGACAAACACACAAAAATGTGGAGCATGAATTTCTATGGGTTTATGGTTGAACTATGAATGTTGGGAGATCTCTGTTGGGAGATCTCTATGAGTGTTGGGAGATCTCTATGAGTGTTGGGAGATCTCTGTTGGGAGATCTCTATGAGTGTTGGGAGATCTCTATGAGTGTTGGGAGATCTCTATGAGTGTTGGGAGATCTCTGTTGGGAGATCTCTATGAGTGTTGGGAGATCTCTGTTGGGAGATCTCTATGAGTGTCGGGAGATCTCTGTAAAACATACCTTGAAGGGGAGTACATAAGACATTCACAACACCTTTATAAAACAGGTCATGACACCTTTATGACAGGATCATTCACAACACCTTTAAAAAACAGGTCATGAGTGTTACAGGATCATTCACAACAAACCTGATAACACATTTATTCAACATCATTCAAGATGGGAGTTTGGCTACACTTGGCCAGTTTGGAGGAGATATAACAACGTACCAGAGGGCTTGGTGTGTTTGGGGGAGATATAACCAGCGTACCAGAGGGCTTGGTGTGTTTGGAGGAGATATAACCAACATACCAGAGGGCTTGGTGTGTTTGGGGGAGATATAACCAGCGTACCAGAGGGCTTGGTGTGTTTGGAGGAGATATAACCAACATACCAGAGGGCTTGGTGTGTTTGGGGGAGATATAACCAACATACCAGAGGGCTTGGTGTGTTTGGAGGAGATATAACCAGCATACCAGAGGGCTTGGTGTGTTTGGAGGAGATATAACCAACATACCAGAGGGCTTGGTGTGTTTGGAGGAGATATAACCAACATACCAGAGGGCTTGGTGTGTTTGGAGGAGATATAACCAACATACCAGAGGGCTTGGTGTGTTTGGAGGAGATATAACCAACATACCAGAGGGCTTGGTGTGTTTGGAGGAGATATAACCAACATACCAGAGGGCTTGGTGTGTTTGGAGGAGATATAACCAACATACCAGAGGGCTTGGTGTGTTTGAAAGAGATATAACCAACATACCAGAGGGCTTGGTGTGTTTGGAGGAGATATAACCAACATACCAGAGGGCTTGGTGTGTTTGGGGGAGATATAACCAACGTACCAGAGGGCTTGGTGTGTTTGGAGGAGATATAACCAGCGTACCAGAGGGCTTGGTGTGTTTGGGGGAGATATAACCAACATACCAGAGGGCTTGGTGTGTTTGGAGGAGATATAACCAACATACCAGAAAGCTTGGTGTGTTTGGAGGAGATATAACCAACATACCAGAGGGCTTGGTGTGTTTGGGGGAGATATAACCAACGTACCAGAGGGCTTGGTGTGTTTGGGGGAGATATAACCAACGTACCAGAGGGCTTGGTGTGTTTGGGGGAGATATAACCAACGTACCAGAGGGCTTGGTGTGTTTGGAGGAGATATAACCAACATACCAGAGGGCTTGGTGTGTTTGGGGGAGATATAACCAACGTACCAGAGGGCATGGTGTGTTTGGGGGAGATATAACCAACGTACCAGAGGGCTTGGTGTGTTTGGGGGAGATATAACCAACGTACCAGAGGGCATGGTGTGTTTGGGGGAGATATAACCAACATACCAGAGGGCTTGGTGTGTTTGGAGGAGATATAACCAACATACCAGAAAGCTTGGTGTGTTTGGAGGAGATATAACCAACATACCAGAGGGCTTGGTGTGTTTGGGGGAGATATAACCAACGTACCAGAGGGCTTGGTGTGTTTGGGGGAGATATAACCAACATACCAGAGGGCTTGGTGTGTTTGGAGGAGATATAACCAACATACCAGAAAGCTTGGTGTGTTTGGGGGAGATATAACCAACATACCAGAGGGCTTGGTGTGTTTGGGGGAGATATAACCAACGTACCAGAGGGCTTGGTGTGTTTGGGGGAGATATAACCAACGTACCAGAGGGCATGGTGTGTTTGGGGGAGATATAACCAACATACCAGAGGGCTTGGTGTGTTTGGAGGAGATATAACCAACATACCAGAGGGCTTGGTGTGTTTGGAGGAGATATAACCAACATACCAGAGGGCTTGGTGTGTTTGGAGGAGATATAACCAACGTACCAGAGGGCTTGGTGTGTTTGGAGGAGATATAACCAACATACCAGAGGGCTTGGTGATGCTATGGGACCTGGGGGACCAGGGTCCCCTCGGTGGCCTTGGGGCCCGATAGGTCCCACTATTCCTGGGTCTCCTGTCCTTCCCCTCTCTCCTTGGACTCCCCTCGCTCCAGGTATCCCTGGGTCCCCCTGCAGTAGGAGATCAGTAAAGAACAATCAAATCAAATTTGTATTGGTCATGTACACATGTTTAGCAGATGTTATCGAAGGGTGTAGTGAAATGCTTGTGTTCCTAGTTCCAACAGTGCAGTAATACCTGACAGTATAAAACAATACATATATATTTCAATATACCAATCTGTATAATGGTTAAATCTAGCTGGCTGGTGAGCTCCCGCCATGTGGTTTACAGTACACCCTCCGGTTTCCCATTCAGATCTACAATCACTTTATTTAACTGGGCCATCATTGTAAATAAGAAAATATTCTTCATTGACTTGCCTGGTTAAATAAAAGGGTGAGGGGATTGTTGTCAGTCCCACTCCAGACTGTACCGGAGGCATTCTGATAGAGCATTGGCATAAGGCCACTCTGGCTTTGGGCTGATACTGTCGCTACCAACGCCTCGGCATTACACAATCAGTCCTCATCCAGCCATTACCCTGATTGAGCCCACTCAGATACACATCCCCAGGGTCTGTGGCCAATTCTGTCACCATGTATCTTAGCTCTCCTACAAACCGCCATTACTAGCATTTAGAAACAGATTACACTGTAGAAGACTGTGACAGGGCTTTATAAACAGATTACACTGTAGAAGACTGTGACAGGGCTTTATAAACAGATTACACTGTAGAAGACTGTGACAGGGCTTTATAACAGATTACACTGTAGAAGACTGTGACAGGGTTTTAGAAACAGATTACACTGTAGAAGACTGTGACAGGGCTTTATAAACAGATTACACTATAGAAGACTGTGGCATGGCTTTATAAACAGATTACACTGTAGAAGACTGTGAGAGGGCTATATAAACAGATTACACTGTAGAAGACTGTGGCATGGCTTTATAAACAGATTACACTGTAGAAGACTGTGAGAGGGCTTTATAAACAGATTACACTGTAGAAGACTGTGAGAGGGCTTTATAAACAGATTACACTGTAGAAGACTGTGAGAGGGCTTTATAATCAGATTACACTGTAGAAGACTGTGACAGGGCTTTATAAACAGATTACACTGTAGAAGACTGTGGCAGGGCTTTATAACAGATTACACTGTAGAAGACTGTGACAGGGTTTTAGAAACAGATTACACTGTAGAAGACTGTGACAGGGCTTTATAAACAGATTACACTGTAGAAGACTGTGACAGGGCTTTATAACAGATTACACTGTAGAAGACTGTGACAGGGCTTTATAAATAGGGGTTTCAGAAATACAATGGTGGCATACAAAATGCATTGGATTTCAGATGCCTTTATCAAATACTTAGGCACCTCAGGGGGAAAAACATGTGTTTCTATGCATCATTGCCTTTTGGTTGGGTTAGGTTCTGTGTGATATTTTTCCATCACAAACAATGAGTTGTGTTTATGGAAAACAGCGTCAGAGAAACAAAATAAAAGGTGCTTACCCGTTCTCCCTTGGATCCTCTGTCTCCTAGTCTACCTGTGGCTCCCTGTAAGAAGATAAAACAGATCACTGTATGAACACATGACAGAGGAGTGCAGGTTCTGTCTGAAATACTCTGCTGATTGCAGAGAGACAGAGAAGTCCCTCCAGACCAGAGAGAAGAGCAAAGTGCACTGCTAAATAATTGGATATTTGGAATGAAGATGACCCCAAGGCTAGTCTTCTCTCTCTTTACCCACTCCTCTCTTTGTCTTCTCTCCTTTCCTCCCTCTCTCTCTAAATCTGACATTCCTCCTCTCCTCTCCTCTCCTCTCCTCTCCTCTCCTCTCCTCTCCTCTCCTCTCCTCTCCTCTCCTCTCCTAGCACTCAAAAGCAAACTGCTTTTGTTCAGACAACCACTGAGGCCAACGTGGGTCTAATCTGTTGCTCTGTAATCACCCCCATCAACATCAACCAATCCTCCACACTCAGGGTAATTTAATGATTGCTTATCATTTTAAATTTCCCAACCCACGCTTGTGTCTTAGCTTATTCACATTCAAAAAAGGTTTATTGTTGCAATAACTAGACTGCCAGGTCCCGTTATAATCTTAACACTTGGTGGCAGCAGTGAAGTGATTGACAGGATGTCTTTCATTCCAAATCCTCAATCAAAAAACAACCTTTTTAAATGATTCTGGGATGACTGTTGTTCCTGTGTCTGAGGATGTATGGAGTTCTCCAAGGACTGTGTTTCACCTTCCACATTGTCTGTCACAGCTTCCCTGCATCACATAGCCCCACTTCCCTCTGTGGACTGTATGCCTCCTCCCTCCTACTCTCCCTCCCTCCCTCCCTCCCTCCCTCCCTCCCTCCCTCCCTCCCTCCCTCCTACTCTGCCTGCTCCCTCCCTCCTACTCTGCCTGCCTGCCTGCTCCCTCCCTCCCTCGCTCGCTCCCTCCCTCCCTCCCTCGCTCGCTCCCTCCCTCCCTCCCTCCCTCCCTCCCTCCCTCCCTCCCTCCCTCCCTCCCTCGCTAGGAGAGAAACACCTGTCGTTAGCTCTATGTGCAACACTGCTCTCAGAACTACACTCCTCCATTCTCCTCTCCTCTCTTGCTTTCCAGGTCTCCCTCGCTCCCTCCATCTCACTGACTGTATAACCTCTGGGAACATCTTTGTATCCATTTACTGCGAGGATTACTGTCTCCATGCAAAATGCAATCTGACACGATCATGTGGTTTTAAAAGCAACGGGCAGCAGAGAAGTCTGTTCTCCTCCTCCTCGCCTACATTCATCTGCAGCCCTCTCTCTATTTTTTATTTCTGCTATGTTATTCCCCAACGCCTGATGGGAGGCTTACATCTATCATCGTGCCCACTGAATTCGACTTCCATCGTCGCTCTCTGGGCCTGGCATTAAACCTCAAAGCCAGATCATTGCAGTACAGTGAGAGGAGTTTTTAGGGAACGTTTAGAATAGGAGCACATTCACCTGCTAGATGGCACTGTTGCCCCACCAAATGATTGAGAACAAGAGATACACCATCTAACAACAAGGCATTAAAATCTCTCTCTCTCCCTCTCTCCCTCTCTCCCTCCCCCTCTCCCCCTCTCCCCCTCTCCCTCTCCCCCTCTCCCCCTCTCCCCCTCTCTCCCGCTCCAAGATGTTGTTGATGGAAGTGGGTGAAATAATAAGAAGTTGGCCCTTCCTTCCGCTCACTGTTGAGATCTCTGTGATGTAGACTGACAGATGTACCAATGTACCGACCAGTTACTGTTGAGATCTCTGTGATGTAGACTGACAGATGTACCAATGTACCGACCAGTCACTGTTGAGATCTCTGTGATGTAGACTGACAGATGTACCAATGTACCGACCAGTCACTGTTGAGATCTCTGTGATGTAGACTGACAGATGTACCAATGTACCGACCAGTCACTGTTGAGATCTCTGTGATGTAGACTGACAGATGTACCAATGTACCGACCAGTTACTGTTGAGATCTCTGTGATGTAGACTGACAGATGTACCAATGTACCGACCAGTTACTGTTGAGATCTCTGTGATGTAGACTGACAGATGTACCAATGTACCGACCAGTTACTGTTGAGATCTCTGTGATGTAGACTGACAGATGTACCAATGTACCGACCAGTTACTGTTGAGATCTCTGTGATAAAGACTGACAGATGTACCAATGTACCGACCAGTTACTGTTGAAATCTCTGTGATAAAGACTGACAGATGTACCAATGTACCAACCAGTTACTGTTGAGATCTCTGTGATGTAGACTGACAGATGTACCAATGTACCGACCAGTTACTGTTGAGATCTCTGTGATGTAGACTGACAGATGTACCAATGTACCGACCAGTTACTGTTGAGATCTCTGTGATGTAGACTGACAGATGTACCAATGTACCGACCAGTCACTGTTGAGATCTCTGTGATGTAGACTGACAGATGTACCAATGTACCGACCAGTTACTGTTGAGATCTCTGTGATGTAGACTGACAGATGTACCAATGTACCGACCAGTTACTGTTGAGATCTCTGTGATAAAGACTGACAGATGTACCAATGTACCGACCAGTTACTGTTGAGATCTCTGTGATAAAGACTGACAGATGTACCAATGTACCGACCAGTTACTGTTGAGATGTCTGTGATAAAGACTGACAGATGTACCAATGTACCGACCAGTTACTGTTGAGATCTCTGTGATAAAGACTGACAGATGTACCAATGTACCGACCAGTTACTGTTGAAATCTCTGTGATAAAGACTGACAGATGTACCAATGTACCGACCAGTTACTGTCGAGATCTCTGTGATAAAGACTGACAGATGTACCAATGTACCGACCAGTTACTGTTGAGATCTCTGTGATGTAGACTGACAGATGTACCAATGTACCGACCAGTTACTGTTGAGATCTCTGTGATGTAGACTGACAGATGTACCAATGTACCGACCAGTTACTGTTGAGATCTCTGTGATAAAGACTGACAGATGTACCAATGTACCGACCAGTTACTGTTGAGATCTCTGTGATAAAGACTGACAGATGTACCAATGTACCGACCAGTTACTGTTGAAATCTCTGTGATAAAGACTGACAGATGTACCAATGTACCGACCAGTTACTGTTGAGATCTCTGTAATGTAGACTGACAGATGTACCAATGTACCGACCAGTTACTGTTGAGATCTCTGTGATAAAGACTGACAGATGTACCAATGTACCGACCAGTTACTGTTGAGATCTCTGTGATGTAGACTGACAGATGTACCAATGTACCGACCAGTTACTGTTGAGATCTCTGTGATAAAGACTGACAGATGTACCAATGTACCAACCAGTTACTGTTGAGATCTCTGTGATGTAGACTGACAGATGTACCAATGTACCAACCAGTTACTGTTGAGATCTCTGTGATGTAGACTGACAGATGTACCAATGTACCAACCAGTTACTGTTGAGATCTCTGTGATGTAGACTGACAGATGTACCAATGTACCGACCAGTTACTGTTGAGATCTCTGTGATGTAGACTGACAGATGTACCAATGTACCGACCAGTTACTGTATCTGTTGTTGGTATTTATAGTTCAGCTAATTAGAATGGAGTTGATGGTGAATCATACTGTTATAGTTCAGCTAATTAGAATGGAGTTGATGGTGAATCATACTGTTATAGTTCAGCTAATTAGAATGGAGTTGATGGTGAATCATACTGTTATAGTTCAGCTAATTAGAATGGAGTTGATGGTGAATCATACTGTTATAGTTCAGCTAATTAGAATGGAGTTGATGGTGAATCATACTGTTATAGTTCAACTAATTAGAATGGAGTTGATGGTGAATCATACTGTTATAGTTCAGCTAATTAAAATGGAGTTGATGGTGAATCATACTGTTATAGTTCAGCTAATTAGAATGGAGTTGATGGTGAATCATACTGTTATAGTTCAGCTAATTAGAATGGAGTTGATGGTGAATCATACTGTTATAGTTCAGCTAATTAGAATGGAGTTGATGGTGAATCATACTGTTATAGTTCAGCAAAACACAACTAGTGATGTCATATGACAGAGAACAAAACACAACTAGTGATGTCATATGAGAGTACAAAACACAACTAGTGATGTCATATGACAGAGTACAAAACACAACTAGTGATGTTATATGACAGACTACAAAACACAACTAGTGATGTTATATGAGAGTACAAAACACAACTAGTGATGTTATATGAGAGTACAAAACACAACTAGTGATGTCATATGACAGAGAACAAAACACAACTAGTGATGTTATATGACAGAGTACAAAACACAACTAGTGATGTTATATGACAGACTACAAAACACAACTAGTGATGTTATATGAGAGTACAAAACACAACTAGTGATGTCATATGACAGAGTACAAAACACAACTAGTGATGTCATATGACAGAGTATAAAACACAACTAGTGATGTCATATGACAGAGTACAAAACACAACTAGTGATGTTATATGACAGAGTATAAAACACAACTAGTGATGTTATATGAGAGTACAAAACACAACTAGTGATGTCATATGACAGAGTATAAAACACAACTAGTGATGTTATATGACAGAGTACAAAACACAACTAGTGATGTCATATGACAGAGAACAAAACACAACTAGTGATGTTATATGACAGAGTATAAAACACAACTAGTGATGTTATATGACAGAGTACAAAACACAACCAGTGATGTTATATGACAG